>NC_052374.1:3225769-3546346 GCF_011074865.1 Brettanomyces nanus | reverse complement strand
AGCTTCCAAGAACCTTAGAAATGATCAATTCAGCAATTCCTCGGGCAGAATTTTCCGCTAAAAGCATCTTTCCATAGTGGAATTTACTGTGAGCCAAACACTCAATCTCTGAGAGTTGAAGTGGTGAGCAGGTTTTGGCTGTTTCCTTGGTTCCAGAATACACGAGTCTCACCTGGGTATCCACAATAGGTGTAATACTTCTACTGGGCATCGAAGTATGCCTCTGGGCAAGAGTCGATGCTTCTCTAGAAGACTCTTTGCTTTCTTCAGCGTCAACAAATTGATCTGTGTCCGTAGAATCATCATTGTGCTTGCCGTTTTTAAGGTTCCCTCCATTTATGTTGTCCCATTCATCCATATGTTTCTTGATCACCATCTCATCGTTGCCATATTTCCGCTGTTCCGGATCTACTTTATTCATACTGACCAATCTCCGTGTTGGATCCATATCGTCCTGCTCTGATATCTCTTTAAACACAGACGCCTTGTCGAATTTCTGTAAATTTGATGCAAAGTCAAAATCCTCCATCTTCTTGACGTCCGTTGGATTCTCTGTATTCCAATCAATATCGTTATGATTACGAGATCCTGAACTTTGCTGTCTTTTCTCCTCCTGATGCTTCTCAGGTGGCTCCATCTCTTTCGCTTTCTTCTTACTCTTCTTTTTGCCCTTTTTGGCAGGTAACTCTACCACCTTTAGGTCTCTAATCTCTGAACCCTTGATGCTCACTTCCTTGTCCTTAAATTTGCTTCCGTCAAGATAGCCTGGATTAGAAACGATCAGTTCCTTATCCACAATCTTCTTGATAATTCCTGTAATTGTTGTATGTGCAGGATCATTAAGAACAAGCTCCAACGTATATCCACAAAACTGAGACATGATGATGAAACGTATACAAGTGCTCCGAGTAAGAAACAAGGGAGGGAGGGAGCCTTTAAAAACAAAAACGAAATTTTCACCTTCTAAAACTTTTACCTTTGTTTTCCTCCAACTCTTGCAGGCGCGCCGATCGTCTGCAATACCTTTCAAAACGACAGAGATATAGATCATTTCTTATCTATGAACACAGTAATCCTTTGACATCGTTCTGCTCGTTTCAACAAATCTATCTTCTTCACCATGACATCGCTTACAGATGTCATTGGCCAACTAGATCGCTTTCTTTCCATTCCGTCTACAATTGACTACTCTCAATTTCCACCTTCGTTGGTCTACCGAATATGTACTGATTGTTCTGTTCTTTCCTGTGGATGTCTAATCTCTGAGAGTCTAGCTCGCCAGCTTAGTATCCCAAAGAAAGCATTCAAATGCCCCATTTGCCAGTCTGCAAATTCTCATTTGTTGAAGCCATGTCAGAGTATGCGCTCTCTTTCCAAGTATCTCATAGATTTGAAGGATGGTGTCAAACTTTCGGAACCCACTGCTTCCTCTACCGAGCAGGCAAACTCCATTACCGGCCAACCCTCAAACAGGCAACAGAACTTTACTTTTCTCTCTGCGTTTAATGAAGCCTTCACTGAGGTCAATCGAAGTAACTCTTCGAGCAGTATCAATGGCACTCCTCAGCACAGCTTCAATAGTAGAGAGCAGATATCAACCATAGACAGTATCTCTTATAAAGATTTGGGATCGTCTCAACCCCCTCTACCATTACCATCTACATCTCCTACAAGTAATTCTACCATGTCTTCATATCATTCAATTCAGAGACAATGGACAAGAACGTCGTTTCCAAGTTCCAACCTCACACGACTTCTTTCAGGATCTCCCAAAGTGGACAAGTTAATACCTCATAAGAAGGAAACCAATAAGGAGTTAATTTTCGGTAAGAATTTCCCATTTTTTAGAAAGTTATATCAGTTCCATATCCATCACTCAAAATTCTTTCCTAAATCCAAGTTGTTCATCAATACTGGTATCTCGCCAAGCTTAACTAGGCTTGCATTATTGAGCGAAAAGAAGTTTGAAGTTTATTCCACTGATCCTAACAGGCCCGAGGAGTTGCCTAAATTACTCTGCTGTGGTAAAAATGATGGAGAATATGGTCCTAATTACGACGTCCATAGACGAATATCCAAAGAAGACATCGTGAACAACTCGAATTTCGCAAACTCAGCTGCGACATCTTTAGATTCACTCTCTAAATGGGAGCATTTGTCTTGTAAAGTCACTGAAAGCATGTTAGTGATAGCTGGAACTCGAGGTTTTCTTAGAATTTTGGATTTAACTTGTGATGGTCGCTGTTTATACACCTATCAGTGCAAATTCCCCATAAGATGTATTGATCTGTCTCCAGATGAGAGTTATATCAGTCTTGGCGTTACGGGTAAAGATAAATATACGCTTGTCGAGCAGGCGTTTGTCATTCTTCTTCGTCTCGAGTTTTGTGATGCCTCGGATCTTTCTGAATCGACTACTGTCACGTCATATAATTCCGAAAGTACCGCTTCCAAGGCTGTATCCACCTTATTGCATACAGTTTCATCAGTGACCTCAACTTCCTCTAATGATACCACAGCAACGGAAAACTCGGAGAGGTTCAAACGAAGGCGAATATTGAAACTGACAGCCTTCCCGTTTAACCTTCCATATAGGGATCCAATCACCATCCTTCAGTTCTCACCTAATTCCAAACTCCTCTCTGTGGCCACTGCTCTAGAATCAAGATTCCTCACCATAAATATCGAAAACCCTAGTAGACCGGCCCTGGTAATGAAATCCCAAAGAAAGCTAGACACTTCCCTGGATAGTGAAGGTATCACGGACATTCAATTCTTTCCTGATAATAGAATAATGACATTGGCATCTGTCGCCTATGATACGGTACCGATAGTTATCGATACGAATATTACTTCTATCTCGGGACCTGAAGGTACCGCGAGACCAAAGCTTCTACTGAAAGTGGAAGAAGTTGGCAGTACCATCCACAAATGCTGCGTATCCCCAAGAGGAGATTCGGTGGCCTACTTGGACAGATCCGGCACCGTGTATATCATGATGTGTCCTAAAATGGGCGATACAGATAGTAAACGTGTGGTAATTGTCACGGACGTGGCTAATTCATACACTGCGAGAGAATCCGCTTCGATGCGATTCGATAAGCCCGGTTACAAACTCTATGTTTTAGATAGGAAGGGGCTTCTAACCATAGTTGACTTCACTGCTGGTACAGTGGAGGATCAATCTGTGACGCGTTGTAAGATAATATCATAATGATATCTTTTTAGTTGTGAATATGGTAATCTCTTTTGAGCCAGTTGCTGTTTAAAAGATCGTATATTTTATAGTGCACGTCTTTGGAGCTGAGCCTTTTATTCTTCGTAGAGCCCTTGAAATTGTCAATAAGAGAATCACCAATGAGATGTGATTCTGTATCCTTTTCATACTTTATGGAGATCATTGAAATGTCAATTTTGGAAGAATCACGATCAATTCCGAAGATGGATCTGGAGAAAGATTCAATTAACCCTGGTGCTAATTCTCTATGCAATTCATCAAAAAATGTTTGATTCAGAGAACAAGCAAGCCTTAAAAGTAGTGTTCTTGTCTCATTTTTAGCATACATAACGAAGTTCACAAAAATAAGCTTGGAATACCCTCCCCCTATCTTCACGTTGTTACACTCCTGTACAGACTTCCTTCTGTTGTTACTTTCCCTGAGGAAAACGTTTAGTCCGTTGGAGAGAAGCATATTCAAGCTGAATATCTGCTCATCCATCACTCGTTTGAATTCTCTTCCAGAAAGCTGATCCATCCGGGATATCTTGGGCATCCTAAAATAGTCTGGTATGAAAATGCATCCTCTAAGATGATAGTAGGTGTTATCAATTGGTGTATCCAAGTACTTGGCAAGCTTCAAAAGACTAGCTTTCACGGTAGAGGAGCTTTCATAATCGACTATAAGTGGTTTAATATCGTCATCCTTTTCTTCTTCCACGATGCGTAGTTGTCTTTCGTCACTCACGACAACAAACACGATGTAGCCTCTAGCATTCAAATCATGGATTAGTTTCTTGACAAAATTGGATTCGGGATGACCAACAACAAGAATCACCTCAAACCTTCTGCCAGTAGGCAATTTTTGCGCTCTCCTTCTGTAGGGATATATAGCTCTGTACAACTCATAACCTATAAATAGTGATAATGGTGCACCTCCATATAGTCCGATGGTATTAATGTTATTCGACACTTTAGATATAAGTTTAGAACGTAAGGATGACTCAGATGAATATTGGGGACTATCGGATACCGTATTATTCCACATCTCCTTAGACCTGTCTTGAAGTTTGTGTGCATTATCAACCGTGAAGTCCATTACCGTCTGAGTATTTTCCTTCACATGATCAAATAGGAATACAAAAGTGGAATAGGTAGATTGATAAACAGTATTAGCAGCATCAAATGTCTTATCAGCAAAGTCCGGCATTTTGAAACAAGAACTAAGCTAGTAATCGCCAGAGATAAGAAACTAGTAATCGCCAATATCACCAATGGGCTATTGTGGGGGAGATGGCCGTCTCCAACTTCCCCCCCACCCCTTCATATCGACGCGACTATTTAGGACGATATTCGGGCTCTCTGGGGATTTTTTTTCTCATCCACATAAATTTTCTACTGTTCTCGAGCGGCTTTCACTACGATCAACTGAATTACAGAGCACCACGCATTGGTACCTTTAAGTTCAAAGCCTTCGATTCTTTTAGGTTCAATTCTTTCATCCCATCCTTAATTATGAAAGACCGTTTGGTTGTGTTTAAGACCAATGATCTGGACCATCTAAAGCGATTAGCGGATAAGCTATATGATGAAGGCTTCTTTAACGGTTATCTGAGTCCCCAATTGTTCAATCTCTTTGCTTTCATTCTAAGAGGGCTGCATGATTCCAGTGCAAGCAAGAAAGTGTGGCAGGCGTTAATGGATTGCAATTTGTACGTGAAAATTGAGAAAGAATCCGAAGAAAAGACAAGCAACTCTGATGGGGATGCTAGCGAAGACCGTGATGACAAAGAAAAGGACAGAGACAGATTCAAGGACAAGGATAAAGAGACAACTGATTCTGGCGGCGATATTACTTCCACTATGACGGGAGAATCGCATTCGATCGCCCAAGAAGAACTTTACCTAAAGCCAGGATTTGGATCTGCAAGAAACTTATGCACTATGCTTCGGTACTTACTCTATGAGAAGGCTGTTGATTATTACTTTGAAAGTGATGAAAACAGGCAGAGCAAGTTCAAAGAGTTTGAGATTCTAGAAGCTAGTGATATTGAAGATGAGGATATGTTTAAGGATGCTGAAGAGTCTTTGGCGGAGTCTAAGCCAGTCGAACGGCCTAAGCGTGATGAGGAAGAAGATAATTACGATGATGATGATGATGATGATGATGATGATGATGATGATGATGATGATGATGGGGAGGCTGTTTTAAAAGAGGAAAGCAATGAGGAAAAATCTAGGTCTGAAGAATCTGGACAGGAGTTGAAGGAAACGGTAAATACCATTCCATTGATTCACGACGGGCCTCATGGTGAGATGATTATTGAGGTGCCTCTGAGCGTAATCTTGGCCAAGCAGGAATACCCCAGTTTGAGCGAGAATATCTCTTCAACGGATGAAGCCATTGGTAAAATGGTTCATCCTATCCTTAGTACAAGTTCTGCCATCGAATCCAGTTTAGAAAAGCGCAACGAGCTCAAATTGATCAAGAACTTTAATAAGTTGTACCACGGATTTGAAAATGATCTACCTAATATGGTGAAACGCAGACGGCTTGAAAAAAGTGACAGGCAGCTAGGTATTGATTCTGAGAGTCAAGATGGTGACAACGGTAACGAAAAAGAGGTGAGGAATGTCAGCAAGTTGATGAACCTTGGAGGTGCTGTCAATTTATCACTGAAGAATCTTCTAGGAAAAATCGAGAATCATAGAGATGAACTGAATATTACCGATATTGAACTAAAAAATCTAATCATGGATGTGAGAAAGAACCGATCCAAGTGGGCAAACTATAATCGGATTGGCCAAGAAGAGTTGTATGAGGCTTGCGAGAAAGTGGTCACAGAGTTGCGTGGATATACAGAGCATTCCACCCCTTTCTTGAATAGGGTTTCTAAACGAGAGGCTCCTAATTACTACGAAATTATTAAGAAACCAATGGATTTGAACACCGTGATGCGCAAGTTGCGGACCCTTCAGTACAACCGCAAAAAGGAATTTGTGGGTGATCTAATGTTGATTTGGCAGAACTGTCTAACCTACAATACGGACCCTAAGCATTTTATGAGGGTGGATGCACTGGCCATGCAAAAGAAGATGCAGTCTCTTATTCCTCTAATACCAGATATCGCAATTCGAGATAGATCCGATGTGGAAAGGGAGGCAGCCGTTGCTGCTCAACAGGAGAAAGAGGAGGCACAAAAAGGTACCAAAGGTGCCAAGTCCAGCAGAGGTGTGGGAAATAGTACTTCAAAGAAAACGAAAAAGAGTCGAAAGGGAAGTTTGGTGGATGGTGATCTTAATATTCTGGATGGTACGGTGTCAAATACACCTGTGCATGAAGAGGAAGAGAAAACACTGGCTCCCAAGAAAAGCATAGATGAAGCCGAGACCGCCACTGAGGCGTCTTCTTCAGTCATTGAAAAATCTGGGGACCCTGCCACCGAGACACCAGGTACCACCAATCTTGATGATGATAATGATGAGGGAGAGCCAGACCTGGAAGATATTCAACCTCATGATGACAATGATGATGATGAGCCGTTCGAGGATTTAGAAATGTCTACTTGGAAGACGCTTACTTCAAATACAAGGTACAAGCTTTGTCAGGCAAGAAGTAAGATGTTCAAGGACAACAAGATTCACATGAATGTCGAGTCTCTCTATAGAGATAACAATCAGATGTCAAATTTTATCAGTTATCTAGACGATGGTGCCAGTGTCGTGCTCCATAAAAATAGGAGATACTTTGATGAAAATGATGATCCTTACCTGATTGAATATGATGTTGGTGGTGGCGTTCCACCGATAAAGTACCGAACTAGCGACTTTGACCAAATTGAAAACAAAATTTTGGAGAAAATGCTTGCAGATGGTGAGAACTTGAACATGCTGCCTGACTCATCATTGAAAGTTCAGGCGAATGGCTCCAACAGTATGATAATCGAAAACATCTCCATTATGCAAGATATTAGGAAAGTTTGCTTCCGTATTAATCTCATCCGTCAAATGCAGACATCACAGTTTGTACATAGGTCTCAGTTTCACTTACCAGTTATCGAAAGAATCAAGTTCAACGACATCGATGCGATGTCCAAGCTTCCGACAAAAGACTTTATGAATCCGCAGGTGGCTGCGAAGTGTCTTCAAAGGTCGGTTTCGGCCATTCTAATGGCAAATGGGTTTGAATCCACTAACCCTATTTGTGCTATGATGCTCACGCAGGTAGCAGAAGAGTATTTTGGAAACCTTGCCCAATCTTTGAAATTGCATATGGAATCCAATTCTATCAACAAGTTGCCCATTAAAGGTAGTGCTCCGTTGAATTTAAAGGATATCCTACTAATGACACTGAGTGAAAACGGAATCGACAAGCCGGATATCATTTACTCCTTCTATAAAGAGTATCTTGTGAAAAAGAATAAGAAGTTGAAGGATCTCAATGAAGCATTGAAGGGATTCCTCAAAGATTTGTTAAGGCCTGGTCTTCAAGATCTGAGCGAGACTCAATTCAGTGATAATTCCGACCAATTCTTGACCGGTGAATTTTCTGAGCAAATTGGGGAGGACTTCTTTGGATTCCGTGAATTGGGACTTGATAAAGAATTTGGTATGCTCACATCCAGTGTTCCTCTTCACTTGCTACATTCCAGACTATCTTATCAGTTCAGTCAGTTGAATAGTAAATCCAAGAAAGATAAATTTGAGGACTTCGGAGAATTCAAATTTCCTAAGCTTCATACAAGGGACTTGCCTAAGCAGATTGGTGTTCTCAAACATTATTACGATGATTTGTTGGCTAAGACTAAGGCCATGTATGCCAAGCAGTTAAAGAAACGCCAGCAACATATCGCTAATGGTACAGTCGACCCTAATGAGAAGTTTGTGGAGTATAAAAATGATGATGACATGATCATCATTGAAGATGAAGATTTGCCAATCAAGCAAAGAAATAATAGACCAAAAGTTCCACCTAATGGAAAGATTACACAGATTAAGAAGAAGTTTGTTGCCAATTCTTTCTTTATAGACGAGCAGGACAAGTGGGTGAATAATACTGAAGATGGTCGAGCTGCAGGGTCTGCCGCTTCTCCGACTATTTCGCAAAGTTCTCCTATGAAAGCGGAAGGCTAAACTTGTCTTTAGTTCTTATACTTTAGATGTCTTTATAGAATACCAATGTATGTTACCTGTTTTTAAAATCTATGTAAACCAATGACATTAGAAATGCACATCTTCTCCGTGCAAATATTGTACTATCAAGTAGATGTTCATAAAACTGATGGTGAGCCAAGTGGTGATACCCAAAAAATTCATAATTGGCGAGTTTGTAAAGTCATGATACTTGATGGGGCCTCGATGGTCCTTACTTTTAGTGCGTGTGAGTAATGGGGTATCTTCTTCCTCTATCTGTGGAAGGGGTTGTGGCGCATTAGGAGAGTTTGGGGTATTAGTAGGGTTTTCGACATTAGGCTCTGCATCTCCATCTTGAATTGAAACATCCTGAACTCTAACACGCATAATCTTAGGATTGGCCGTGAAATATAGTAAGGGAGCGGAACAGAAAGGCAAAATAAGAGAAAGAATCACCTGAGATAGATTGAGAATCATGGCAATACCAGATCTACCCATGAACAAAACCATGAATATACATGGAATGATGGCGATAGTTCTAGTGATAAGTCTTCTCACCAAGGGATTCATTTCCCAGTGCATTCCTCCTTCTGCCACCATCATACCAGACATGGTGCAAATAACGCCAGCAGCAATAGAGGAAAAAAGCATAGCAACAGCAAAGATAAGGCCAGCTTTATGTGACACATAGTCCCTAAGCATCTCATAAATGGAGAGCAAATCTGCGTCCTCTGCACCAGGTTTCCCAAATAACGCAGCACCGGAGACTATTAGAATTGCAGAATTTATGAACACGGCCACAACGCAAAGAGAAATAATCAATTCGGCATAAGAGTAGTTCAAACAATAGTGAATGGCCTGTAAAGATGGTTTGTAAGCGTGATTCCATGCATAATCTTTGGGATCTTCATCTGGGGATGGATCATGAGCAGTGTAATAACCATGAGTGGTATCGTAATATTTCAACCTTGGTTTGACCAAATTTGAGCCCAAATACAAAGAATGTGGCATTACTGTGGCCCCAACGATACCCAAGGAAAGATAGGTAGCCTTTTTATTTTCGAAAAGAACCCTGGAAGGTAAGAAGCCTTGGAGAACCTCCTCTTTGCCGCCAGTATCCACCCTAGCTAAAAGCATGACAAAGCAGACAAAGGTTAGAAAAACAAAGAATGAAACAAAGAGTTCAAATTTCCTGATCTGACGCATCGACCCATCGGGATTGTAAGCAAACATAATGACTACCACATCCAGAATAGTAAGTAGAACACCTAACTTCAAAGGAATCGAGAATAAAATGTCCAATGCAATGGCTGTTCCCACGACTTCTGCCAAATCTGTAAATATAATGGCTAATTCTGCAAGGATGTATATTGTCACATTCAACCAGTGCGGTAGGTACATTCTGCAACTCTCAGCAAGGTCGAGACCTGTAACAGAACCTAGTTTAATGCATAGACATTGAAGAACCACTGCATACAAGTTAGAAAGCAGTATGATGAAAAGATGACTGTAATGGAATTGTGCGCCTGCAGCTGTGGAAGTTGAATAGTTACCGGGGTCAATATAGGCACAGGCCACCATAAGGCCAGGACCCACAAAATTCAGGAGTTTTTTCAGTTCTGCAAGCATAAAGAAGAAAGCCCCTACGCAATATGTTTATGTAATAAGAAGCTGAATGTTGTAGACAGAATCTGAAAAGATAACCCTCACCATGCAACTCTGCTTAAAAATATGCAAACGAGGAGGATAAAAACCTAGTGAAAGTCTCGGAGGTAACGGTCAATGAGGGAGATCGTAATGATTATCCTTTTCCTTCTTCTCATTGGTGTACGGATGAACAACAAAGGGATCCGCCAACCCTATGGTCCGTTGGATCACCACTGAGTTTCCGATCCAATACCTCACGAATACTACGATAAAATTAAGGGCAGCAACGGTAGAAACGGTAGGAATTACATCCCAATCTCTTCTGAATATACCGGACAATCATCTGGGTGGTGGACCGTGAAAGATAAGAAATATGCATGCTTCGCGAAACCGAGATTTCTCACAAGTGAAAAGCCACACAACAAAATGACGCGTGGTTGAACAATGTTGAATCAGTCCAAAGACTAGATGGCCAATGTTCGCCTGAGGATTTAAAATTGATTGAAGCACATTATGAGTATTCGACGACTTCCAAAACATGTCTTCTCGTCCATTTTGTCAAACAGTTCAATTTATTCACAGCTAAGTGTTGTCAAAGAACTTGTTGAGAATAGTATAGATGCTCTAGAGGACGTAAAAAACGCGCAAGTATATGTTGAGATAGATGTGAAAACGGGTGGGTTAAATCATTTGTTGGTGAAAGATAATGGCGCAGGGGTAGCTGAAAATGGACAGACGCTTATGTGCTTGAATGGTACCACTTCTAAACTTACCTCAATGACCGATTTGGATAAGGGTGTAAAGACTTGTGGCTTCAGAGGTGAAGCACTTTACTTTATCAGTCAAATAGCTTCAAGTCTGGTGATTAGTACTCGTACAAAAGACGGTGATGTCTGCAGGGTTTGGAGAGTGAATAAGCAGGGTTTTCCTGATCTGGTCCCCGATAAACTGGCAGGTCCGGTGGGGACTACTGTTAAGATAGAAGGACTTTTTAAAAGTGCTCCCGTTCGTCGTAAATTTCTAGAGAAGCACGTCAGGAAGACTGCTGAGCAGGTGTATCATATGATTTTAGCCTACGCTTTTATACACAGAAGTATTAGATTTCAATTAAGGTTGGTGAATCTAAATGCGAACGGTAATGTGGTGTCCCATTCGGGTAAGGATACAATATTCTTAAGTAAGCTACCTCGAGTTCGCTTGCTGTTCAATATTCTTAAACTTCGGTCCAGCGACAGTCTTTATGAGGTCGAAAGACAAATAGAGGTGAGTAATTCTGCTGAAACGTTTTATTCAGTAAAGTTGGATGCTATACTACCCAAGATGAGAGCTCAAGATGAGATTTCGGCCAAGAGGCATGTGAAAGTTCTCACAGTTAACAATCGACCGTTAAGTTTAGCACTAAAGTTTGGTAGAAAATTGTCTCGGATAGTCAATCAAGCTTATACTGAGAATCTCCTTTTAGCACCCTCTATTTGGTACCTCAGTCTGAGTATTCCTGCTGAAAGAGTTGATGTTAACATTGAGCCTGCAAAGTCTGATATAATGGTTTCCCATGAGAATATATTGTTTGAAGAAGTTTTAAAGACTTTGGTCACTGAGGTCTGTCATTGGCATCAGTTGGAAAATGAATCCACGAATATTCCACAGGATCCTCTTCCCGATATTTCAGTTGAATCCGTGCGTGCTTCGCAAGCAGACAGGAGTCTGTTTGTCGATAGTATTGATGAATTGCAGAATAAGAGTGTTTCAAAGCCTATGGAGTATATCAATCCCTTGGATCTTCACAAACCTACAGTTCCTTTCAAGGATTCATCTGACAGCATAGGTAGTCACTCAGACCTTGATATTCAGCTTATTGGTTATCATCACATTTCTGATGATTCCTCGTTCACTGATTTTCCAGACCTACATCTCAATGATCCGGCATCACCCAGTATACGTCCTAAAGTGCAAAGCTTACTCCCTGTTATTAAAATGCCCTCCACTTCCGAGATGAGTCAGCATACTTTGGGCTTAGTAGAAGAGGCTGAATTTCAGCCGTCGAACAATAGTGCCCACCGTAAGAGAGTGCTGCTGCAGGAATATCAATGGGCGAAAAGAGCTGAGACTCCTTCCGTCTTGATCCGCACAGGGTTCACCGTGTTGTATGAAAGATCCGAAGGTGAGCATACAGATGCGGACTCACTAAATATTAACTTAGGTGAGCTGGGAATCTACAAAATAACAGTTTAGAGTCTTTTCTATATGACATTACCTATTCTTCCCTGACTCAAGTTTAATAATACATTTCTTTAATTGTTCGCACAAGCTCACACTCTGTGATTTCTTGCAGCGCAATAGGCGTCTTGAATCTCAATAGCTTCATAGGTGCCTTCTAGATTGGTGGTGATCTTGTACTCGTTACCCACAATGTTGTCCACCACTTCCGTCTCCACTATCTTATTCTGTTCTGAAAGGTCGGTACGAATGTACGTTAGCTTGAATGGAGCCTGACCAGTAAGTTTGAACGTGATATCTGTTTGCTCCCCTTCATAAATATCCTCTTCATCTGACTCACCCTGTACAATCTCAACAGATGGCAAATTAAAGATCTTTGCTTTCAAATCTGGTCTTTTCTCCCCCTTTTCTGATGCAAAATTCACCATGCAGTTCTTCGAGGAAGAGTCCGAAACAGCAAGAATGTTCATTTCGCCCGCACTTGGTGCCCTACGCTTGAAGTAATTCGAGTTCACCTTAACTTCCTGTTTTTTACCGTTAAACTCGTAGTAAACAGTGAATGGAGGCACACCATTTAACATATATGTGATGTAATCTCCCACACAGTAGAAGTTGATATCAGGTGCACCATCAGAGTCTAGCTTTTCTAACTTCATCTGTCCATGCTCTGAAATGACAGATGACTCCTCAATGAGGTGCCGAATCTTTGGAACGTCGTTCACCAGGACGGTCACCTCATTAGCGGAATCAATGTCTCTAGACATACATCCGTTTGCATCTTTCACCTCTGCAACAGAAACAAAAAACGTACCTATTCCCATATTCTCATACATTGCATACACATTGACATCTCTGGTCTCCAAATGCTCAAGTTTGACAACCTCTGAGGGTCCGTCTTGGTCGCGCATCACAAGTAGCTTGACATCGATAGGAAGTTTTCCTGAAAGAGATAGCTTTAACGGAACGAGCTGCTCGGGATTATGAAGAGAAGAGACGCAAGTTTGAAAACTATCTTCTTTGTTGATGATGTGGGCCAATGGTAATTGGTTCACTGTGTTAAATACCTCAATTGGCTTGAATCTATACAAGTTCTGTCTTTCCAATTGATCCAAAATGGTAGTGGTGTATATGGAATCATAGATACCTTTCGCAGTGTACTCGTACCTTCCACTTCTTGTAGTTTTCAGCTGGATAGCAAAATTTGAGCCTGGCAATTGTTGAACCTTCTCTTCCACCAATCCATCCGGATACTTTATGGAGTATCGGATGACAAATGGTGCCACTCCAGATGCCTTAAAGTTGATTGATCCTGATCCGTCTTCGCAAATAGAGTTCATAGTGAACGCGGAAGAATCGCTGGCAGGACTTTTGAGTTCTGGACCACTAAGTAGTTGAAGAGTTGGTTTCGCCAAATAATGCACATTGATTGGCGTGTTATCCGATATTTTGCCTGGACATCCACCTTGGGTAAACGAAATGAGTGAGTATGCACCTTCTTGTGAAACAGAAAGTCCCTCCGTGGGATCAAAACTTGTCCTCAACTCTCTCTTTTGATGGTCGTAAGATTCGTAACTGTACACCAAATCGATACGTTCGTCGGACTCCCCTTTGAGTGGAATGGATAGTTTCTTGCCTTGAACTAGTGTGTAGTCTTCGCTAGAGGCAAAGCAAAGTTGAGGAACGTCACCTCTTACATTTATGTGAATCTCTTGACCTTTGAAATCAACATCGCAACTTGACGAGTCGGTCACGTTCTTAAGAGAGAGAACATACTCTCCTCCAAGGGTAAGTTTTGGGGTGTGAATGTTCACTACGGATTCTGACACATCCTTAAGAGTGAAAGTATCCACCTTATAGTCTGGAGACATGAGATTGTATGCTACGTTGAATGGAGCCTTACCCTCGAGAACAAGGCTTATATTGGCCGTACCACCGTTGCAAGTATTGACCTTCCGCACTTTGAAATTCTTGTCAAAGTATGCTCTAGGCCTCTGTCTGAAATAAGTGATATACCTGTATTCATGTTTGTCGAACCGGATCTGATTCTTGTAAAACTTATCGTTCAGGGATACAAATTCTATTGCATAGCTGCCCTCAGATGGTGGATTGAACTCGTATTCTAGTACCGTAGATTCGGATCTTAAAAAGCTAACTCTTTCTGTAGAGAGTACTTTAGTACTATCCTTTGGGTCAAGGCGTGAAATCTTGTATCCAACCTCGAATGGAGCACTACCAATAAATTCCAAGTTGAACTTAAACCCAGTGGTACCAACACAATTATCCACAATAGGATCCATGGTCACATTGATCATTGGAAGTTTTGCTTGGCGAATATTTACCGCATATGATCCAATTTTGCATGAGCAATAGCGAGAGAAGGCCGTCTCGATTGAGTAAGTACCCGGAATATCAGTAAAAATACGTGCTGGAGTACGGAAATCAAATGACTTGGTAAATATCCGCTCTTCCAAGTTCTTTTGTTCTGGCGTAAACTTGAAAACGACGGTATAAGGAGCTTCAGATTCGACATTATCTACTTGCGAAAGGCGGATATCAATATGTTTATCCCTGCCCAACAATATTGGAGTTTCAGGACGGACATCAACAAGGCTAATTAGCGGTTTCGGATGTGCTTTAAGGAGAATCAAGGTATTCTCCTGATTTGAAGTACCTGGAGTGTATTCAGCAACGTTTCCAAAGCCATCAATAATTCTGTTTACTGTATACACGTATTCGCCCGCCTTTTCTATACGTTTCTTACCGATAGGAACTTCAATACTGCGGCTTCTGGCCCAGGAAATGTCCTTCAGATCCGAGGAACTGTAACGTGCATGGGTGTTTTTCTTTCCCTGACCAGTGTATAGTTCTTTGGAGAGTAGAGGTGAATAAAAGTCTTCATCTTCTGGAACTAACACTGCCTTGGGCAAATGAGAACGCACGCCATTAATTTCTTCTTCATGATAAAGAGTAAATGGTGGCACGCCTAGAACATTGATGGTAATATCTCCAACTTCATCGCCAACACACTTATCTGATAAATCCGTAGGGCCAAATGAAGCCTCGGGACAGATAGGTATCATCACAGTAGATTTGTGAGACCTTATAGTTTTACCTTTGGTATCCAAAGCCAACTGTATAGAATACGAACCGGGTTTCGACACTGGAATGCGTAACACTTGAGAGTTGGATGCAGCTGGATCGTAGTCTACCGTGGAACGTTTTTTGGAATAAATCCCGTTCAATTCCCGTTTGGTGAAGTTCAAAAGAGTAGCACCATTATTGAAATCGAGGTACCTCAATTGCAAAGACTCCAAGCCATTAGAAGACTCGTATGAGATTGGGATCTGAATAGGCCGGCCATATATAGAAGATAAGCAGAAAGTATCGTCAAGAGGATTGAGCTTAATTGAGGAATCAGGAGCGAATCGGATGGTCTTATGTCCCTTAAAGTGAAGAGATTGGTCTGCCAACTCATCTCTATCAACATATTGCTCCATGATGGTAAGCTCTCTATCCGGGAATAGTTCCTTCCATAGAGATGGAAATGCGACCCCAACAAATGAAAGTTTGAGATCGAGAGTGAGGGAAAAATCGATGGTGTAGATCACCACAAGAATGAGCATTGAGGCAATTGGTCGAAGACTCAACTTGGGGATTCTAAGGATGCAATTGAGCCATACTATAAAACCATCTAGAAAGAGATATTTGAAAACAAAGGAGACTTCTGGAGACAGGAAGTTGAATCTATAACTGGTATACAGAAGTTTACGTAAGTGGTCGTCACGTAAAACGTATAGATCATATGCTTTCCATGCCTGTACAAGCACGAATAGTGACACTATAAAGACTCTCTGCGATGCAGCATCTAGAACTGTCTCGGGGATAAGAGATGTCGACGGTAAGTGTTGGCTGTGCTCCTTGAAATGTGTCTTTGAATCTTTCCCCATGATTAAAATAAGCCTAAAGAAAGCACGTATCCAATGCCATTACGTGAAGAAACGAACAAGAGAAAAATATTCTTACAATTAGTATGGACCCTTCGCGCGACAGTAAGAGCGTCACAGGCTGCATCTATATGGAAGGTAAATAAAGCCGTTAGTTCTGCTCGACACAACTCCCAAAACCTTCCCAAATGGTAAGAATAATGAATGTATATATTAACTTGAGTGGGAATCGGGTTGTCTTTAGATTGGAGGTCAGAGATCCACTCGTACAGATCGTGTCTAATCAGTAGTTATCCACCTTCCCGATTTGGAAGGTATAAGACCGAGTGATTTTGTGACCGCTAATGATTGTGATTACCGATACATCGGAGCTTAATTGGGGTTATGAATATAAGATGGGAACCAATTCTTCATCACACCAGATTTACGCTGATTTATGGATTCTTTGTCTCTACGGTAATTTCTATCCATGTCATTATATACTACTATTGCAACCCCGAATGGCTTGCAAATAAAGCAGCCATTAGGACTATTTATTAACAACAAGTGGGTGAAAACAAACCAGAAAATCGAAGTTATCAATCCCTCTACTGAGCAGAAGATTGTTTCGGTATATGCCGCGGGAGAAGGAGAAGTTGATGAGGCCGTGGAAGCTGCCAATAAAGCTTTCAAAGATCCTTCTTGGTCAGGCATAACAGGATCCGAAAGAGGCGATTACTTGTACAAGTTCTATGAGATAATCAAACGTGATGCAGAGAAAATTGCTTCAATCGAGTCGTTGAATAACGGCAAGCCTTATGAGTCTGAGTGTTTAGCGGGAGACTTAGTGGAATCCTATTCTGTTTTCAAATACTATGCTGGTTGGGCTGATAAGATCACTGGTCAGTTCATAGGCTCCCAGGTGTTAGGAAAAGATAAGATTTGTTACATTGACCCTGTTCCTTTGGGCGCCGTGGGAGGAATTGTTCCCTGGAACTTCCCCTTCATGATGATGGCGTGGAAAATAGCCCCTGCTTTGGCTACAGGTAACACTGTGGTGATGAAATCTTCAGAGATAACTCCTTTGACAGCTTTATACTACGGTCAGATTGCTTTGGAAGCTGGTCTACCTAAGGGAGTATTAAATATCATTTCTGGCTACGGTAAAGATGCAGGAGTTGCGTTGAGTTTGCATCCCAAATTGGCTAAAATTGCGTTCACTGGTTCCACTGCGACTGGTCAAAAGATCATGCAATCCGCTGGCGTCTCTAATTTGAAGAAGGTCACTTTGGAGTGTGGTGGTAAGTCTCCGTTCATCATTTTCGATGATTGCGATATGAAAGCTGCTTTGGAATGGGCCTTTGCAGGAATCTTTTACAATAAGGGAGAGGTCTGTACTTCAACCTCTCGTTTCTATGTTCAAGATACTATCTACGATGAATTTGTCAAGAAGTTTGTTGAATACACGGAAAAGAATGCTATTGTCAGAGAACCGTTTGATAAAGACTGCACTATTGGACCGTTGGTCTCGCAGTTGCAGTACGACAAGGTGAAGAAATACGTGGATATCGGAGTAAAGGAAGGTGCCAAGCTTGTTCACGGTGACTTTATCAACGGTAAAGGTTTCTTCTGTAAGCCGTTCATTTTCACCGATTGTACAGATGACATGATCATTATGAAGGAAGAAATATTTGGCCCTGTTGTTGCCATTGCCAAGTTTTCTGGTGTCGACGAGGTTATTGAAAGGGCTAACAATACCACTTATGGATTGGCTGCTGCACTATTCAGTAATAACATCACTAAGGCACATAATGTCGCCTCTAGATTACAGGCAGGTATGGTTTGGATTAATTCCAACGGAGATTCTGATATTCATATTCCATTTGGAGGAGAGAAAATGTCCGGAATGGGAAGAGAATTGGGATCATATGCGTTAGACACGTTTACTCAGCAAAGGGCCATTCATGTCAATATGACACTACCGTATTGAATGATTATCGTTGTATAATAAAATAAAATAGAAAAGTCACTTTTTTTTTCTGTATTTTACTGTTCTTCCATATTTTTCTCGATCTTTCTTTAGCGAATCGAGGCATATAAAGTAAGAAGCGAAAGAACTTGAACAGATTTACAGACAGTTTATTCCTTTAATTGTTTTCATCAGTATGGGTGTTCAAAATCCTAATAATTGGCACTGGGTCGATAAAAATTGCATTAAGTGGTCTCGAGAGTATTTTGAAAAAAGGCTTGTTGGACTAGAAGGCAATGAAGGTGAAACGACAGTTAAGGTGACAGCATTAAGATCACTAGAAGGAGATGCTGAAGTTTGTCAAAGAAAGGGTCGTGTTATTTCCTTGTTTGATCTGAAGTTGATTCTTGCCTTTGAGAGTGATACGGCTAAAGGTACCATTCATATTCCAGAGGTTGCGTTTGACACAGAGCCTGATGACTATCAATTCAATCTATCGTTTGATAAGGAGGACGCTAAGACGAGACCTGTTTTGAGAGAGCGACTCATTCCGAAAATTCGGAAAGTTTTAGAGGAGTTTGGACCGACTTTGATCCATGTTAATGGATCGGATATTCAAGAAGATGAGTCCAAAGTCAAGTCTACCTTCACGAAAGCCAATCAAAGTATGAGTTATGTGAGACCAAAAGTTGTGGAAAGAACTACTATCAATAAGAGTGTGGTAAAGAAAGATAGCAATGAATCAGTGCACAAATCAGGTGTAATTTCTGGTAGCACCCCCAAGTACAACACTACGTCACTTCAGTTTTCGTCCACTTTCAACACCTCAGCAGAGCAATTATATAACACATTGATCCAACCGGAAAGAGTGGCACTATGGACACGATCCCAACCAGATATTAAGCCTGTAGAAGGGTCAGAGTTCCATCTATTTGGAGGCAACATTGAAGGAAAGCTAGTGAAGTTGGTCTCCAATAAGCAGATTGTGATGCTTTGGAGAATCAGTGACTGGAAGCAAGGTCATTACACCACCATTACAATCGATCTTGATGAGGGAGATGGAGAGACTAAAATGAGCTTTGACTTGCAAGGAGTCCCAATTGGAGAGGAAGAATTGGTTCAAGACAATTTCCAAGAGAAGTATATCAGAACGATTAAGATGACATTTGGGTTTGGTGCTGTGTTATAAGTAATAAAATAACTATAAATAAATAAATAAATAAAGAATCAAGCCTGGTCGAATCTCTTGGATGCTTCAGCCCAATTAATCACATTCCATATGGCCTTGAAGTAATCTGCCTTTCTGTTCTGGTACTGCAAGTAGTAAGCATGTTCCCAAGCGTCAAGGGCCAACAAAGGAACCAAGTTTCCAGAAACAGTATCTTGGTTGTATCTTTGCACAACTTCTACTGCACCATTCTCTTTGTTCTTGACAATGAATGCCCAACCAGAACCTTGGACGCCGGCTAACTTGGCGTTTGTATCCTTGATCAAGTTGTCGAAAGAACCGTATTCGTCAATGACTTTCTTATACAAACCAGACGAAGAAGCAGGAAGCTCTCCACCCCCATTCTTTGTTGGAGAAAGATTATCCCAGAAGAGGCAGTGGTTCTTATAGCCGCCACCATGGAACTTGACGTTTTGCTGTAAAGCAAGCACTTTGGAAATGTCGCCTTTTGCCAAGGCCTCGGCCTGCTGTTCAACAGCTTTGTTGAAACCATTCACATAAGTTTGATGGTGCTTAGTGTAGTGCAATTCATTGATTCTACCGGATATGAACGGTTCCAATTCACCGAAATCCCACTTCAAAGCAGGCAAGCTGACTTGAGTGAACTCGGTTCTAATGGCACCCGTTGATAGAGCTTTGGAACCTTGAGGAATGGTAGATCTGATAACAGTTCTTAAGAGAGACATAATTTGTAAAACAAGAATTGCTACCAAATTGAAATCAACTTGATGTGTGCAGGCAGGCAGGCAGCCCGACCTATATATATAGCCCCCAAAAAATTGTAGTACACTACAGTATATTCGGTGTCTCGTTCTAGTCTCCGCGTTGGGGGAAAATAAATCAGGCGGTGCAATCTAGAATTGATGGATCTGATCGTTCAAAGAGAGCTCAGGTTTAAGTGGAAAGAAGCGGAAACTGGATCTGTCTAGGTTGGTTCATATAGATTTTTTGAATGCGCTCTTTCCTGACCTCTTAGGATGCCTCAATTCAGCTCATCGGGCATTTAATACCTAACTAATTAAATGGCTGTCTTATTCCGGCATCGGTCCTAAAGCCTGCTCGTTCTTACTAATAATAATGCGTTCCGCAATCGCGAAGAAAAATATGAGAAAAAATTATGAGAGACTTTTGAAAAACTATGAGAGACTCTTGAAAAATTATGAGAGACTCTTGAAAAATAAGAGAGATTCATTTAACCCGTAGTTAGACAAGGTGTAACTCTAATTAGAAGTATCGAAGTCTTTTTTACTGGATCTATTTTCCTATAATCTATCCGTTCATACGTCCTCCATCGAAATGTCCATTGATCAATTGATTGGCTTGTTAATGTTACTAGCAGCTACTGCCATCTTCGTCTATTACTCGATTTGGACATTTGTTCTTCCCTTCTTAGACGAGGATCAATTCATACAAAAGTTCTTCTTGCCACGGGAATATGCTATTAAGATTCCTGTTGTTCTATTGATCATCGGTGTTACTCTCATCGGTATCTTCATCTCTAATGTCTTGATCAAGTCTACCAAAAAGAAGAGTAAAGGTAAGAAGCAGAATTGATTTGTGTCTCTTTCTTTCATGCTAACAATATACCTCCCTCGTCTTTCTGATATAGTTCGCACCAGACGAGATTAGCTGGTTTATTTTCCAGAGTGTTTGTATCATAATAAAAACTTTTCAGCATTAGAAACTCATTGGCATTATACTATATACAACGATAACAACAAGGGCGATGATCATGATCAAATGATCTCTAGAAGCCAAAAAAAAAGGTCAGTGAAAAGTAAGTGAAAAGAAAGTAAAACACTTAAAAAACTGACCCAAGTAGAAAGAAAGAGTCAAAAAAAAGGTAAAAGGTGAAAGATAAAAGGCCAAAGATCAAAGGCCAAAGATCAAAGGCCAAAGGTCAATGGTCAAAGGTCAAAGGTCAAAGATAAAAGATAAAATAAAATAAAAAAAACAAAAATAAAGATGAAGATAATAAAAATGTAGCTATGGATGGCATTAATACTGAGGAGCGGCAATTGGATATTGCTGACTTTGAGGTTGCTGTTGTTGTGGCTGCTGTTCTTGTCCTTGTTGCTGTCCCGGTTGTCTTGGTTGGCCATGGTATCTGTTTGGAGCCCTTTCATTACCCTTTGGAAGCTGGTCAATTTTGAAAGGTCTAGGAACCGCTGAGGGTTCGTCGACCACGTACAATGACTTATCAATCTCTGCAGGAATAGGCTTAATTTCAGTACCTAACTCCTGTTCAATCTTGTACAAGTTGAATCTGTCGTTCCAGTTGATCAAATTGATTGCAATACCATAGTGACCAAATCTACCTGAACGACCAATTCTATGAAGATATGTCTCCGCTGTCTTTGGGAAATCAAAGTTGATAACAACATTAACAGCCTGAATATCAATACCCCTGGTCAACAAATCGGTACACACCAAGTTTCTGACCTTACCTTGACGGAATTCGTGGAAAACTTTGTTTCTTTCAGCCTGTGGCATTCTTGCATGCGAATAATAGCATGAGTAGTCAAGTTCCGTAATCTTTCTGGCCAACAGCTCGACTCTGTTGGTGGAGTTGCAGAATATGATGGCCTGATTAATCTGCAATTTGGAGAAAAGTGTGTTTAGACAGTGCAACTTTTGTTTTTCCTCTACAAACGCATAGTACTGCGTAATACCCTTCAAAGTCAATTCATCCATTAGATTGATCTCGTAAGGTTTGTATAGATGCTCGTCCATGAATGATTTCACCGTCAGAGGGAAAGTGGCCGAAAAAAGTAGCGATTGGTAACCGTTACCATTTCCGGATTCCGATTGCGGGAAGAACTTTAAGATCTGCTCAATGATGATCTTAAACTC
Organism: Brettanomyces nanus; assembly: GCF_011074865.1. Lineage (NCBI taxonomy): Eukaryota > Fungi > Ascomycota > Pichiomycetes > Pichiales > Pichiaceae > Brettanomyces > Brettanomyces nanus. The sequence goes on along the minus strand of NC_052374.1, from coordinate 3,524,159 downwards.
CCTCGAAAGCATCTTGTCGGCTTCGTCCATGACAAACACTTTGCACTGGTCAAACTCGGCCAATTTACGCGATGCCAAGTCCAATACTCTACCAGGAGTACCAACCATGACATGCACGGGGTCATGTAATCTAAGAATATCATCTCTTAATGATGTACCTCCGGTGGTAACCATAGTATTGATATCCATGTGTCTAGAAAGTGTCTTCACGACCTGTGAGGTCTGAAGTGCCAATTCTCTAGTTGGCACCATAATAAGAGCCTGAATCTTGTTGAGTTTCGGTTTAATCTTCTCGAGTGTTGGGATCACAAATGCAGCCGTCTTACCGGTACCGTTCTTGGCACGCGCAAGGATGTCACGGCCCATCAAGGCCACTGGAATAGCCTCTTCCTGGATTGGGGAAGGCTTCTCAAAACCAGCCTCAAATATTCCCATCAACAACTCCCTCTTCAAGTGGAAACTCTCAAAGGTATTGCCCTTTGTTCCAAGTACATCATCTGTTTGGCGCCGCGTGTCCTTTTCGGGCACATGCAGATTCTTCTTCCAGTCTTCGTTTGACATATAAATGATGACCGTGGTGGTGGTGGTGATAACTATGATAGTGGGCACTATTTGATGTTCTAAATGACTATGGATAAATTTCCGATATCAAGAGTGTTTTTTATCGGGTGTCTGATTAAAACTGAAGGTGTTTGAAACGATTTGAAGGTGGTGGTATAAGAAAAGAACAAGTGCTATTTTACTAAGAAAAAGGTGTTGAAACCCTGCATCTCTCGCTCTCTCGCTCTCTCGCTCCGCTCCCTTGTCGTTCATCCGAACACCATCCAAGAGCCATTCTAAAAAAAAAAATTTTCTACACCTGTCCCAATAAAATTAACCAAACTAAAATCAGAAAATGGAAGATATAATAGAAAAATAAAATAAAAACTGAACAACATAAACGGAATCTAAAATAAAAACTATGACAACAACTAAGAGTAAAAACAAAAACATAAGATAAGATAAAAAAGGAGGAAGCACTTAAAAGAGCCAGCTTTTAGTACCATAGGCTAGTGTCAGATATTCACGTCGAGAACAAGTCTGACATCATCCACCTCTTTACCGGCCAGATCCGTGAGTAACGGTAGCAGATCTGTCAACTCACAGTCATGAGTGTCGCTAAACCAACTAGAAATTGGTACCGAATGCTGAGGGTGGAATATATAAGATGCAGGCGAATTGTCAATGATTATCACATCCTCTAATGGTCTTCCCAGTTGAGAGAGGTTCTTAATATAATTTCCCTGGTAGTTGTAGCAGCTTTCACGGAACAATCTCTGATGAACCGAGTGATGTGTATCCAAAATATCCAATAAAGGGTCTCCGTAGCGTGCCACAGACGCTGTAAAAACGACAACCTCAAATATCTGACCGCATCGCTTTAAAAACTCGTCCACTCCCGGCCGTTTGATAACGTAAACGTTATGGACTTGGTTCTCTATCTCCACAGGTATAACGAAATCGCAATGCCTCACATATTTGAAGGACGAATGAACTAAAGTTTCATCTAAATCAAGAACTAAAGTCTTTCTTCCCTTAAGTTTAAAAGGTTGGTTGTCTAGCAACCATCCCGATTTTGCAACAACTTGGTCGCTAAGAATCTTCGTAAGGTCCAAATCAAATTGTGGCTCTTCTGATGTTTCCTCCTCTCTATAGAGAGCTTCGTCATCTTCATCTTCGTCCTCAAACATTCCATCAGAATTATCAACTCCTCCTTGTTCTACCTTGGTTTCTGACGCTGGTGAAAATGGAGACCTATCTGCATCTGTCATGAAAGTATCACCATCAGGCTCTTTTTGTGGTGATGGCTGTTTTTGCGGCTCGAGTCGTACTGATTGCTGAGGGGGCTTCGGCAGTGGCTCTGCCTGCTGCTGGTGTCCTTCTGTGTCTATCTGATGATGTTTCAGTTGCTCAGCAAGGACGTCATCATCCTTAGAACTATCCGTGGAATCTTTCGCATCTGTAACCTCATGCACGTTCTGACTTTTTAGTTCACAAACTTCATCTCTACTGGAAGTAGAGTCGGTATGATTCATGTTCTTTGATTGAACAACGTTAATATCCATATCCGAATGCTTTGCGAGTTGTTTAGTAGTGCCGTAATTCCGTAAAGGCTTCTGCAACTTGTTCTTGCTCTTGTTGGAAGACTTATATACCTGTTTGTGATTATTAATCTTGCCGTCTTCGTCCTCGTCAACGTCAACGTCAACGTCAGAGTATTCGTATGACAACTTGTTGTTGTTCGGTTGTTTGGAAAGTTTGTTATTGAGTGCTTTCTGTAAGTTAGACTGAGTACTGGTTAGGTGGGCTTTATGACGTGTAGTAATATTTCCTTCGTGGGTTTCCGGATCCTGAGTATCAAAACAACAGAACAATGAAGATAGAAAAGACATGACGTCTTGGTCCCTTGTTTTGTAGTTCAGTCTGATCAAATGCCAAGCCAAACAATACACCAACTCAAGGAAAATGAGTGAAATAGGATGAATAGAAAAGCTGGTATATTAATGTTGAACGCAACAAATGACTAGCATCCGAGTTAAATGAGTAATAAACTTTTGTTTAGGAGATATGCTGTAGCGCTAGCGCTTCTAAATGAAATCGACAGTTACCGAATGACAACCTGTGGAAACCAGTCGTAAGTGTTGAAGTTCTGAAAACCAAAGACCAAAGTCCAGATATTAAAGAATTAATATGTTGGAAATAAAGATGAGAGACTGATGATTATGGTACAAAACGTTTACAAAAACGTTTAAACAAAGCTGGCAAGGGAAAGAAAAAATTGTATGAGAATATAATAATGAGGACTGGCGGGAGTGGGCGGAAATCTATAACTTGGCGGCAACTTGGCTGGGTGATGGCGTGAAACCGTTGTACATGTACCGCAGTAGAGCATCTGGCCACCGCGCTGCTGCGGTACATATACAACGGTTCACGAGGGCCCCCGTCCTCGGGTGATCTTTCGACAATGAACCACTTAGGAAGGTTGGATGCCAGGGGGAGGGGTTTCGCCGTGTATGGTTGATTGGCTGGACTAGAATATTACTAAATCAGCCATGCGGTGCCGCCCGGAAAATTTTTTGCCCCTTCCCTCCCGACTACGCTTTCAGGACCTTAAAGCGGCAAAAGACGGTTAGGGGACACGACGATTTTGAGTAATTATATGGCCATACTTCTAAGCAGGTAATCGGGTCTGTCAGCGTCCGTTTATTTCACTTTTTCCATTTGTCATCGACGATCGTCCTCTTTTTCTGGACGTTTCTTCCTGCCCTATGGGGGCGTATTGCCCCCCTTACTCCCCAGGTCATATTACTAAGGATCGTTCTCTGCCTAGTTTCTATTTGATTGTCTCGACGACTTTTTCGCATCCTATATATAGTGCCAATTTTCGTGTAACCATTTTTGTGTATTGCTAATCGTGTCTTACTTTTATGCTCAATTTCGTCTTACTTGTTGTTATTGTCTTTCTAATCAACAAGTTTTTAACTCATCAAGCTTCCGCATCTACCATTAATAACCATACAGATTCAACTATGTCCGGCATTACCCCCATTCTCTCTGAAGACCAATTCAAAAAGGTCATCGCAGACTCCAACTTGGTCGTTATTGACTTCTTCGCTACCTGGTGTGGTCCTTGCAAGATGCTTGCCCCTATGTTAGAGAAGTTTTCTAAGGAATATTCTTCTGCCAAGTTTTACAATGTCGATGTCGATCAGTTACCGAATGTTGCTGCTTCAAACGATGTTTCTTCCATGCCAACTTTGTTATTCTTTAAGAGTGGCCAATTGGTTGGTAAAGTTATCGGTGCCAATCCTGCTGCTATCAAGCAGAACCTTGCTAAGCTCGCTTAAGCACGTTTTACTCCGTTGTTGTTGTTTATAATAATCGATCTTTTTTCCTTGTTACTTATAGTATATTACTGGTTGAAAACACCTGCAAACAATGACTCCAAATCAAATTCTTTTGACCATTTTTCCACCACAGTAGTTTGTTCCACTTCACCAATATCTTGGCTTTCTTCCTCCTCTCTAGGCAATGTCCATCCATGGATTCTTCCATCTCTCCAGTCATTTAAGATCACCACGGCAGCGGAATTTAAAATCGGAATACCACGTCTTCCCAATCTACCGTATTTTCTAGCAACGTGAATCAAAATTTGCTTGACAAACTCGTCGAGGTCGCCCGATGGAAGTGCTGGTAGTTGATAATACTGTTTGAAGCTCTCCGCCATCTCCACGTTCTTTGCAAGCTTTTTAATAAGTAATTTCACCGATAATTCGGGATTTTTAATGGCTTTAATTGGCACTGCATTTAGTAAAGCCAACTCAGCCTCGAACTTCCGTTTCATGGCACCTGAGGCATACTTTTGCTCAGGGAACACTATACCAGGAGAATCCAAGATCTTCAATTTATTATCCACCTTCACCTCTCTAAGGTTTTTGGTCACTCCAGCCTCGTTACCCACAGGACATGCCTTTCCTGACTTGCCGTGTCTGGCTGTTAATGCATTAATCACTGATGATTTTCCCACGTTAGGGTAACCAATCACTCCCACAGTAATTGCTCTCTTCAAATTTGACTTATGTGCATATAACTTAAGTGCTTGGAGTAACTGTCCGGCTGTGGTAGCCTGGGTCAACTTCTTGTTGAATGTTTTTCCGTTGTTGGCAGTAGGAGACGCTTTCACTGGGACCGTCGGAAACGACTTTTGAAGATACGTCAACCACTGCTTTAAAACCGTTTCTGGAATCAAATCAACTTTATTAAGTATCAAGATCAATCTCTTATCTGGGTTTGCAAGAATATTCTTTTCCACCGTTCTAGACCGAGTACTTTCTGGATCACGGGAATCCAAAATATACAAGATAACGTCTGATGCATCAACGACGCTTTTGAACACTTTATCAAACTGTTTTCTCGACTGATCTCCTGTAACAGTGGCAAAATTACCCCCTTCTATTTCATAGTCAGTAACTTCCAATTCATTATCTGCTTCCTCGTTATCCATGTCCATCTCATCATCATTATTTGTCTCGCCTTCAAAGACGCTGGCAGCCTTTTGTGCACTCTCTATAAGAGCAGCCATGCTGTCTTGTTTAACCTCTTCATCGGCACCGTCTTCATCAATCTGTGTCTCTGGATCTCCCATAAGAGCTGTCTGTCTCCTCTTCTCCTCCCGTATACGCTCCAATTCCTCCACTTTCTCTCTCTTTCTCTCTTCTATATCCAAAAGTATTCTGTCTTTGTATGGGAAACTGGAAGGAATTCCAATATCCTTCGCACGTCTCGATTTCCATGTGACATCTTTCTTTTGTAGCTTACGGTCCTTTCTCTTCTTGGATGATGCCTTTTTCTTAATACCTTCACGCATACGTGTAGTGGTTCTCTTTGATTTCGGTTTTCTAATTCTCATCTTTGTACTCTATTCTTCTTTATATTAAAGTCTAAGAACGTTCCAACTCTCTTGAAGAAACCTCTAATCAATTTTTCAAATCTAAAAGTTCCTCTTTTTATTTTTTTTTCAGAAAATTTTTATTTATATGGCAGTGCTTCACCGAAAGCTTTTCTTCCCGCATTTGGATTCTCAACACCTTAAGTTACCTAATTCGGAAAGAGCATTGTTGAAGCTAAGAGTAATATTGTATAAATAAATTTGGGGAACCCCATTTCCTTGATTCACCAAACTTGCAACTCATCAAAAAAGTCAATTCTACTCTTACTCTTTAAAACCTCTTTCGAAACTGCAGATCTGAGAGCATCCCCCATCTTGCCAGGTCCACAAGAAACAATAGCCAAACTACCAGCTCCAAAAGATTCCAACTCTTCTTTCAATAGATCCTTCATCTCTGGTCTTCCGTAATTTATAGAGATAAAATCAATATTGCTAGTCTCCCTCTTTTTATTATTTTCAGATGATGACGATGTAAGTTCTTCGTCGCAAGAAACACAGTACACGCATTGACTCAACAGCCTTTGAACGTCGTTAGAGCTCTGTGAAGTTTCTTGGGTCAAGTAAAGGTCCACTTCAACTTTTGTATTTCTGAGCTTACTAACAAGATCCCTTATGTAGGTTTCTGTTCCTTTCAACGTTTGCAAGATCCATACGAACTTGATTCTCATCTTTAACTCCTCTCTAGCTCCTAGTTTCATCGCGTAATCTGCCACACCCGGAATACCTGCACCACCAGCAATTAAAAGAGTGTTGTCGAATCTTCCGACAGGAGATGAATCTCCATATGGACCTTCAATGCATATCTTTTTCAGCATGGTACCTTCTCTGGTTTTTGATAATTGTTTCATTATCCTAGCAGTAACACCCTTCTTGGCTTTAATATAAAAAGTGATGCTGTCACCATTATTGATTAAAGTAAAAGGATGATTCTGAAAGAAAAGAAATGGATCGCTGAAATAAACAAAGCCATACTGACCGGGAGCTGAATTGAACGATTTTGGTCTTGGAACAGTAACTCTATATGACGTCTCATTAATAATTTCAAACCGAGCAGTCTGATAGCCAAATCTTGTCATCCTCAAAACTCTTATTAGTCTATCAACTCCCCAGAGACAACAGGCAGTTATTAGCCATTCGCCCCATCCCAAAGTGTTGCAGTGATACCAGCACATGATAATAAATGCTATTGCCATAATAATATGAAAATAAAGGAAAATCTCGTAACTATATTCTCTGAAAACATGGAATGAGAATAGCCACATACATCCACCAATCACAGAAGCAGCTACACCACACGCAAAGTAACTCTCCTTGAGAGCCGCGACGTAAGCACCTTTTTCTATAATTGTATAGGAAACAGCATGGATTAAAGCATCAATAAGCATCCATCTGGACACCATTTTGTGGTATTGAATGAAAGAAGAATATTTGATGCCGGTAAGAAAGCATAGCATGTTGTTTCTTCCAGCGAAAAGAATCAATAATGGCACTTTACCAAATGATAAGATTCCTGCTCTATCTGCAACATATCTTTTCCATGCCTGATCAGAGGTAGTGAATAAGTAAGCTGACTCCTTCTGATGGTATGGGATGCAGTAAAAAACGATCTCAACAATAGTGAGTCCAAAGCCAACTAAGGATTCTATCCTATTTGGGAGAAGGAAGCTGAAATATTTCCACCCAAATTGTTCCGAACAATGACCGTCTGGAATCATTGCAGGTAGAGTAATATAACTTCTAATTATATTTATGAGAGGATTGCAAAGCATTTGACTAGCTCCAGTTCTTTTAAGAAACTTGAAGAATGCAGCAATTAGAATAACCAATCCAAAATAGACCCAAATTCCAATGGAATAGAATGTAGCATCATCCAAATTCTTGTAGAAGTATTGGTAGCCCTTGTTAATCAAAATAGCATCCGTCATGTTTGGATAAGTAGGTCCATAAACAGGTAAAGAATAGTTTGTAATATCTGAAGGATTGATGACATTTTTTGTTGCATTCTCATATTGATCTCTGTAATAAGTCCACTTGTAATGAAAACTGGAATACATTGTGCAGGCCTCAGACGCAACATGAAATATCTTCTTCATCTTACTAGGATCTGAATTGACCAATTCATCACAACAAAGCATCATAGAGCCAATGCATGGCTCGTATCCACACATTGCATCATAAAATGCTGAATTTTCTGCCAATCCAAGGGGTAAAAAGTCAAAAACAAGGCTGCTTGTAACAGCGCTATCACAGGACCAGAATTCTGGACTTCCACTGTTTTTTTTTATTTTGGTTTTCCATAAACTGTTTGCATTGGAAAGGCCAGCTAATAGTAAAAGTGAAGGTAACACCCACATGTTTACAGGATGAGTTTTCTGCACTTTACTTTGAAGGATATGAAAGAGAAGGCAACTATTTGCAGCTCTTGGTTGCAAAACAAGAGAACTATATAACTTTATTCTTCTTTCGTAATCCACAAGTAATCAATCTAATCATTGCATCTAGGTGGTGTTCCACTTTACTGTGTTTACCCCTTTCAGCTTTTAGACCAATAGTAAATGAAGTGTTTAACTGTTGAGCTCTCAGCAAGTTATTACAATCAATGGTCGGCAATTCTCAAAAATGCATTGTGAAAAGATGGCTAATTTTAACCGCAGAGAGCTGTCAGTCAAGTCCACATTTCAACGGTGTTTATAAAGGTCCAATGACAGCAGAATGAGTTAAAAGATATTTGGAGTAGGTTCACAATAATATACTAAAAAGAAAAAAAGCATGCATCCGCAAAACGTTTATCTAGGGAATGCTGGCCAGAAACGTCCATGCCATAATGCCCCCCATGCTTCTGCATTTCACATATATCAAAAAAATTTTACTTTTCTAAGGCAATATCGGTCCTAATGTATATAATCATGCACATCTCACTAAAAATGGGAGTCCAGATCTTCCACATAGGGAGATATCGGAATATATATCAAAAAAAATGCTTTAGATATATATCTCCATAATAGGGGGTGCGGCATCTCATGCATTGTGACGCATTTGATGCATTGCGATGCATTTTCGAGATATTATGCATATACTTGAGACCCTCAGTTTTTCTCACCCACAATGAACCAAGACTACAATTATCTAAAAGATCATCGGCTTTGATTCCCTCCATTCCGAATATGCTGGACAAAAGATAAGCTGTCACCTACTGCATACTTCAGTTGGGCAGCATTCTCGTATCATCAAGAAAGCAGAAATATGTGGATGGAAAAGTGGATTCAGACCTGAGAAGATAAGGCTCCAAGAGCCCATTGCACGTAGCTCATCGATCTTGTCGGTTAGTTAGAGACATAAAGTCCTGTAGGCTACCGGCTAATTTCGTATTTTGAGAGGGATACCGCGGACTCGGAAACCGCTTGCTCATCAGATCATCAGAAGTGCATCCTGCGCGAAGAGGAAATGTAGAAAAGGATTGAGAATGTGGTATGCCGGGTTGAGATTTGTTTCTGGAAGAAAGAGGAGGTGAAGACGGTGAGGGAGAAAATGACTCGAATTTTAGATCCTGGAGGTTTGCAGTGGATCGTGTTCTCAAAGTTGAAGACCTCAAGTCCGCTGCGGAATCGGAATGGTGCATAAATCGGCCTTCTTCGAGTTCGCTGAGCTCTTGTGTTTCCTCATTGACCCCTAAATCGTTCCTGCCTCCAGCAATATGAGAATATGCACTAGTAGCATGCGATTTGAACTTTGTAAGAACCGCCTGCAATTTGATGCTCATTCTCAACAACAAATTCTTGGACTTCGGATGCTTTTTAACCAGAAAGAAGCCAATGCCCATGATAGAAAAGATAAATAAAACGATGACCCACCAAGGACCCAAACCAAATAGAGACTCTCTGTCTCTCTGAGCAGCGTAGTCTGCTTGTCTTTGTTCTTCAACCTTCAAAGTGTATGCTTCACTTGGGTAGACACCCACTGATGCGGAATATATGGGAGCAAGAGTCTGTGAAGAAGCATAAAGAAGAATTTTTCCTAGCGTCCAACTAAGCTCAGCCCCCTTGATTGTGTTCACGCTTTGGAATGCGGGCTTGAGATCCTCATAGTTGTTGTTATCATTATTGTTGCTGTCATCTGCCTCAAAGCCAATACGAGGTAGTCCAAAGCCTTCATGAAGAACGTTAACAACCCAGGACGCTTTGAAACAACAATCCCTTAGAAGAGGTATTTGGATATTACCACCATATTTACCATTCTCGTAGTTCTGCTCAACCTGTGACCAGTCTGCTTCACAAAAACCCTTGAGCCGCTGTTCAAAGTCCTTAAAGTTATAATCCCCGGCCATATGAAATACATCATTGGCTGTGTACCAGTATTCGCTTATTCCGACAAATCTATCTTTGTCAAAGTCTATGGCTGGTGCAGAAACACCGTTGAAAAGACAGGAGTCTTCCTTGCAGGGTAAATGTTTAAGAAGCAACGGATAAATAGTCCTTAAGCATTGCTTGTAATCGCCGGAACCGGTAATATCGTAAGCAATGTCCTTGTATTTCTGTTGGATCTTCATTCCCTTCTGGGAGCACGGATCAGAGATATCGTAAGTGGAGTCCCCATTCGTATCATAGTTGACACCTTCGGGTAAGGACATAATAAGGTTTCGAAGATGTCTTCTACGAGCCTCGTTTGCACCAAATCCAAGCCAGGAACTCACAAACACCGGCCATTCCTGTAAAGAGCCGTCGACATTACGCAACCGTACAGTGTAAAGCTCATTACTATGCTTCTCACGTTCTGATTCTTTTGAAGGCACAAATGCTATCTGAGTTGACGCACCACCCATATCCATGAAACCAAACGTCGCATGAGAATTGATGCCATTGCTCGAATCAAAGTTTTCAAACTTGTCTTCAAGATAATTTAGAGCCATCCATCCATAGATACCTTCAGTGTCGCCATCTATCACTTGAATCTGATCCTTGCAAGAGTTTAATTGAAACTTGCTATGGTGCCTGATTGAATCGCAAGTATTGCTTAGAATCTTGTTTCGTTGTTTTTCTGGAAGAAGTCTCATTCCAGCAGTTGCCTGGATGAATATAGGAGTGTCCTTTTGTTTGTCCTCGGGAATAATGGTCTCCGCAAACTTGATGAGAGGTTTAAGGTGGGAATTCCAGATCTTCCAGGGTCGTTTAGCATATGACGATAATCCTGGATTAACACGATACCCCCATTCTTTTTCTTGGATAATGTTTGGCACTGAGTGTAACACTTCAGAGGGTGAAGATTTATCAGATGCCAACGTCGCAGGGTCAGTCCATCTATAAATTTGTAGTCTGGAACCGGATGATCCAGCATCAACAACAATACCGTATCTATCGGACATTGTGGAAGGGCTGTAACAACTAAATACTAAGCAGTATGAAGACACAAGATGGAAAAAAATAGTGCTAACTAGAAATATTTAGAGCTCGCGTTACAACACTTGATTATACTACTAGATTTATTATTAAGTTGGTTAATCAACGTTAAAGTCCCATAAACCGTCACCGAGGTAGTGAATCAACTCAATTCCCATACCCTTGTTAACCTTCTTAATTTCGTCGACACTCATAAGAAGTTTTCCTATAGCCAAGGCATTCTCCTTACCTTCTGCATAGACTGCCACTGTAGTGCCTTCTGGCCAATCTTCATCGGGCAATTTTGCACCGGGGGAAGTGAGACCTGGACACATAATATTAGCACCAGAAAGAATAAACTTAATGGCACCACGATCGACTTGCACCCTAGGGAAACATGAGGGATGCATGTGGACCATTCTCAAAGCAGGTAGTAGTTCATCGAAGTTTTGATAAAACATCACCTCTTTGTCCACTGCATAAAGCTGGATCTTGTCCTCGCATCTATAGAGAACGACCGAGCTCTTTTTCGGCACCAAATCACCAATCACAGATTCTAATTTAGGATACTCATCCACGAGTTTTGCCTTCAGCGCTCTCTGAACCGACGATTTAACATTTGTTTGCGTATGAACATCTTCTTTAGTGAATTTCTTAAACATTTTATCTATAAGCACCCCGTTTATTCAAAGAAGAGTGTACTACTTAAAAGGGTAGAGTTTGTTAATTTCCATAAATTGGGTTCTCAATCCACACCTAAAATTTTTCGGTTAGGTTAAGAATTTTTGGTTTACTATGAGGACACTTGAAGACGGTTCAAAGAACCCAGGAGAGTCAATGGTTATCGGCACATTGATAATCTCAAAAAATGAGATCACAACTGAAGAGTTCACTTACAACTACAAAGGCGATTAAAAAGTCATGCACTACCAGTTCAAAGACTCGGCAGATACATTAAGAAGTGTTCCAAAAATTCCTCTAGCGTCAAAGACACAAGGGTCAGTAACACAAGAGAGCGGTCTCGTTGAAGTTTTCAACTAGCAAAAACATGATCTCGGACGAATCCTCACTGATACACGTAATGCCCTAGCATAAGGATGGAGAAAGAAACGGTCTTGAAAGGGGCTAGAAAATGATGAGGATTATGTGCAGTATTTATAGTGCGGGTGAAAAAATTGACAAATTTTTGATCAAAGAAGTATCATTAAATAAATATCTCATAAAGAACAGCTATAGAATATGTTTCGTATGTACATATGTGCTTATAATTTGACACCGACATGAATAGCAGCAACGCCGAATGTCAAGTTTTCGTAGCCTTTGCCAGGAACGTAGAATCCAGCCTTACGGATCATATTGGCAAAAGTTTCCTGGTCTGGGTGCTTTCTGATACTTTCCACTAGGTATTGATAAGACTCTCTATCATTTGCAATAAATTGTCCCATCATTGGTAGGCAAGAGAACGAGTAAATTTGGTAGAAATAGTCCAGAACAGGGTCCTGCACTTTGGAAAACTCCAAGCAAGCAAAGATTCCGCCAGGCTTAAGAACACGATAAGCTGAATTCAATCCTGCCTGTTTATCGGTGAAATTTCTAATTCCAAATGCAACGGTATAAACATCGATAGAGTTGTCAGGAATGGCATCAAGTTTCTCTCCGTTCTGAACCATAAACTTGATGCGAGGAGAGTCGGCATACACAGTTTTTTTGCTTCTTCTCTCTCCTTCCTTCAACATATCTGCGTTGATGTCCGCAACAATCATTTTTGATTGTGTATCTCCATACTTTTCCTTTGCATGATCCAACAATCCAAATGCAATGTCTCCAGTACCACCAGCGACATCAAGGAATTGCAATGGTTCGCCCGAACTGGCACGCATACCACAATCCAATTTATTGATCATGTGACGCTTCCAAATACGATGAATACCCATTGACATAGCATCATTCATCACATCATAGCTGCTGGCCACTGATGAGAAAACACCGTGAACCAGCTTCTCTTTATCTGCCTCTGGAACTTGCTTATAGCCAAAATCTGTAAACTTGGTATCAGTTTCAGCCTGAAATAATTGAGGCCCTGTCGAGAAAAGTCTCGTTAATGGCATAGAAAAACCTTTCGTGAAGGCCTTGGTTTGAACTCTAAGGCACGACATCTTTTGTTTGGTTCGGTTAGGCTAGAAAGAAAGATTCACAGGCCCTTTGTGGTTGGATCATTTAGGAACTTTTTTTTTCGTATAGAAGCCGATGATGTCTCGCGATGCTTTTTTCTGGCTTCATCTTTCTTAGTCGAATTTTGGTAATCTCAAGCTAAGCAATACACTTGGAAATCTATTTTTACAAGCATGATCAGCTATGAATCAAATCTTGTATAAAGAAATTGATGCCGAAAAAATACTTGGCTAGTGGTACCTCTTCTTCATTCACATCTACTTTCTTAAGTTTCCTCTTCTGGATAGAACCGTTCTCGCGCTGGAGAACAGAAAAAAGGATTTAGCGCCGGCTGTCTTCCTCGTATCCTTTGCTTTCTTATGGTTTATGTATCCAGTTATGAACCCTTTTAAATACCTTATTCAGATAATTTTAGTCTTGAGCCCAATTTTGGCTGCCGTTATTCCACAGGAACCAAGGAACACAACATCGCTTATCGGACACCTTTTTCAATATCCGGACGAGGCTAGTTTATTTAAAACCACTTTCAGTGAAAAGACTGATGCTACATTGTTGACCCGTGAACTGCTGAAGGCTAATGTTCTTCAATCTCTTGGAATTCCAGGATCTTTTTTCAACCTGATAGATTCTGAACCTATATTTTTACCTTTCAATACGAAGGGTTTATTTTTGTTTCAAATGCATGATTCCGTATATATTAACAAGCAAAAATTGGAAATACTAATGCCATTTGACGTTGATGGAAGATATCGCCTTAAAGATCTGCAGTTGTTACTTCCAAATTCACTTCTTGTCAAATACGGTATTTCTCCTCAGGATCAGTTCAAGTCTAAAGGTTTATTCAGGGAGAGCAAAGAACCCTTGACAGTTGATATTCCACTACTAGTCTTATTTTTTGAGGAAGATACTTCAACAGCCAAGGATGCTTCCAAGTTGTTTTTTGATATGTTTACGAAAAGTTGGATCTCCTCTCAAGATCCTGTGAATTTAATGCATTCTATTTTCTGCTCGGTCAACCATAAAACTGTTTCTAGTGCCTGTCTTAAAATTCATGAGAGTAATCAACAGTTGGTGATTATACCTGCTTTTCGCAATGATTCAGGTACAGAATTCAACTACAACGGATTTTTCACTCCCGTTTTGAGGAAGCGTGATGCAATTTCGCCTATGGAGTTCAAGATTCAGGTAGATAATTCCAAACCGTTGGTCAACAAAAATCATTGCACAAATATTACAGAATGTTTTAAGGAAGAAGCCTATGTTGTTATTCCTGCTACTTCTTTTGAAAAAATCGATGGTATGTTTGGAGCTCCTGAAGCTCCTCGAAATCCTCAATACTCTCAAATAATCTTTCCTGATTTGGTTCATATCAATGATGACTTTTTAAAGGCGAGCCTCAAGAAGAGATCGGATATGGAATACAGTAAAGGATGTTCACCTGTTAGTTGGTCAAATTTTTTTCGTTATACACTATTCGGTAAGCCTCGGCGTTTTTGCTCAGAATCCTTGAACTAAAATAATAAATGTCTCTACTTTTTTTTCGTACCTTTAGTATTATCCTAATGCGGAAGCCTATTGAGTGGAGATTTTCTGACTCTTTTCTCAGTGTAGCCTCCTCTCTCCTTGCAATAGGCAGTGTCTAACCATGGTTGAGAGACTCTCCGCAGTGGAAAATGCCCTCACGTACAAGATAAGACGATTTCTCACCGCACACTTTTCATCAAGTAGTATAAGGAGGGGCTCGTTCATATCCGCCTTGATTACATGTCTTGCGGACGCTTCTGTGGTAACCTTCTCTATATTCACTCCCATGTTCATTGAAAAGCTTAACTATGACCAGATTGATATCAACATAATTGGCGGTGGTATGAATGTGGGTCTTTATTTGACTCTTCCTGCTTTGGGTTATCTCAGTGATGCTCATGGTCCCATCCTTTTAGCACTAATCGGTATGGTTTTATGTCCTGGCTATTTATTTGCTGCATGGTGCTATATGAGTAATTCAAATTCTGCTTTCATGGCGTTTTCTTTCTTCTTGATTGGTATCGGTACCTCTTCGGCATACTTCTGTTCCCTTCTCACGTGTGCCAAAATTTATCCCGATAAGAAGGGTCTTAGTATCTCATTACCAGTGACATGCTATGGGCTTTCGTCGCTACTTTTATCGTATGTTTTCAAGCTGCCTGTTTTCAGAGAGACGATCGGTAAAGATATATCCATCATTAGCACCTATAGAGTGTTCATCTTTCTCAGTGTGGCATACTTGATAACTGGTTTCCTTAACTCCATTTCTTCGGTTATAGTGACGATTGAAAAAGAGGTCGTGTTCACCAAGTTGGCCGAGCAAGAGGAACAGGTTCAAGATGATGAGTCCCAACTTGAAGCTGCAGCAAGAGTTCAGTCTTACAACTCTGTGGACAATACCTCTCTAATCAACTCCGAGTTCATGGAGCCACAGACGCACCAGGTCCGGTTCAGACGATTCCTCAAAGATCCTACTATGCCTCTTTTGTACGTGGTTGTTTTCTTTCTTATAGGAACTCAAGAACTCTTTATTTCGAATTTGGGTTCTCTCACAAAGGTGGTTGGTTATTCTCATAGAGATGATATATCCGAACAGGTTGCCTTGTTCAGTGTATTTTCAACGCTTGCCAGGCTCGGGGCAGGATTTCTTAACGATTTCTTTGGCACTTACAAGTCGACTGTTCGTCTGACGGTGGTTTCTATATTGATGACCATATTGGCGTACATATTAATAGCCATCAACTTTAGAGACTTTGCTGTGATCAGTTCCCTAATGGGTCTCTGTTATGGCTCTACATATACATTATTTCCGACCTTGGTTGCCACAGTCTGGGGGGTTGATCTGATGGGTTCTACCTGGGGCTTGTTTCTTTCTGCTCCGGCTATAGGCTCGCTTGTTTTTGGACTTTTCTATGCCTATCAGTTCGACTCTTACTGTGAGATACAGTCTAAGACAGCTCTTACTTACTGCCTCACATTTCCGTTCACTCTATTTGCATCTCTTTGCGTTGTTAGTGCGATCTCATTGTTTTACTGTTACAGACGTTACTGGATTAGCAGTTTAGAAATCTAGACTTAATAATAATAAAACCATATAATCCTTAAGGTCTCTTTTTTTTTGTTTTTGGTGTGCGGAGTTTCTCCAGTCATGAAAATGTATGGATCCGGAGCATCGATCGAAGACGGAAAAACCAAACCAGTAAATTTACTGGACAGTTTTCTTTTCCTTCTCATAAATATTGGATGTGATCAGCTGGCTGATTGCACATACTTTGTTTTCTATCAGCATGTTTGCATTCTCTAAGGGTTCCCAGCAAATAAAACCATCGTTATTTGACATACGAATACACTCTGCCGACAGAAATATACTATTTCTAGAAGGGCAGACGGCGGAAGCCAACTCTCTCGTAATTTCCGGGCATGTCGTATTTGCTCTTCCTGAAACGGTCATGATAAAGTCTGTATCGTTGAGTCTTCTTGGCACTTTCCGGCTGGACTTTCTCGAAAGCTTTCAGGATGACACTGGTAAGATCATAGCTGCGTGTCCTATCAGAAGAGAGAATGAAGTGGTTAAGTGCGTATGGAAAAATCTTCTAACTAGTGCTCATGGCGAACTGCTCAAGACAGGTTGCGAAGAAAAGGATGGCAAGGCTGACTCCTTTGCTCCTGTAGCAAGTCAGTTGGCTGGAAGACTTACAGGTTCAAGATCGAAAAAGCCCATCATAATGTTCTTTTCTGAGAATATACCATCTGGAGAAACTCCCTTCCCCGGAACCTCAGATTCCTCCTTGCTTTATGAGCTCCCACGAGGAAACTACTCACTTCCTTTTGAAGTAATGCTTCCTGGTAATATTCCAGAAACAGTCGAAGGTCTTAGGTGTGGTGTTGTATTATATAGATTGCAGAGCATATTGGAATGCTCTAAGCAGTTCAGAAAAGATTCCAGAACAAGCAAATATCTTCGAATCTTTAGAAGACCGCTTACCACTGAGGTGACGCTGTGTGAAGATTGTTCTGTGGAGAACACCTGGCCCGGAAAGATGCAGTACGAAGTTAGACTACCGAGACGTGCTATTCCATTGGGTGGTAGAACCAAAATACATATTCTCATCATTCCTTTGACTAAAGGTCTCAAGCTTGGTAAGATGACTGCCTCAGTTCAGCAATATTTTTCGCTCAAGGGGGATGATGATGAATCTTTTGAAGATGAAAAGACCGTGTATAAATGTACGTTACCTGCGGTTTCCATGGAGGATTTGAGCCCAGATAAATGGTCGCTAGAGGCCAAGATCAGCCTTCCTTCAAATCTTAAGCTGTGTACTCCTGATATCGATTTGAAAGATGAAATCATCAGAGTGCGGCACAAATTGATTGTGGATATCAATATCATCAACCCTGATGGTCATACGTCTCAAATAAAATCCAAGTTGCCAGTCATCTTCTACATCAGTGGTAGGGAAATGCTCTTAGGGCGGAATGCCTATGTCGATCATAACGGTAGGGTGAGGTTCAAAGTGGGCACCACTAAGTTGTTTCACCAACCCAGAGAAGATGCACAAGATTCAGATGTGGTATCAACTCCATGTGAGGGTCTGTCCCCATTACCAGCGCAGCAGTCTCAAAGCGAACAAGATCATCGGCAACCGCAGATTGATTCACAGGTGGCTCAGTCTGAGAGACATCATCATATTCACTGTCATCATCATGGTAGTGAAGAGATTCGTATTGATCCCAACTATGACTTTGGCCGAGAACTCGAGCCTGACAGCCCAAATAATGAGGATCTAGAAACTAGCCAGTTTCTTCCCTCGTATGAAGACTCGAGCAGAGATCTCTACTTGGATCCTCAACTGGTTTCTCCGATGGGTTCTCCGATGGTGTCTCCTATGCCCGTTTCGGATGAATCTAGTGCTGGTTCTTACTTCGACATAGATCCCATGTTATTACATAGGGCGCCAAATTCAGTTTCCTTGTCTCCAGCTATCCAGTATATTTCTAGGGTTAACTCTGCTGTTGGCATTCCTAAATTTGGTGGATTCATTAATAAGGTTCCACCCTATAACTCTGTCTACGATTATGATTATTCTGTCAGTACGGATCCTGCTCCTCCGTATGAGAGTATCAGTACTCCCGAGACCGATACCTTGAGCGAAGAAGGGAGTGGGATCCTCGGTGAAATTCAGAGTGAGGCTACTAGTGAAATAGAGTTTTCTGATCATCTTATAAGAAAAGTTGTTGAGGGAAGACATAATATGCCCAACATCGGTTCATCCAGGACCCATATTAACACTACTGGTAGTCATCTTCGTTTGTCAAGTCCTTCAAGCTCTGATTCCATACCACCGCTACGCAAAACTCTCTCTTCTACACAATACCGTCTCCCAGTCGCCGGCTCACAGGGTTTCTACAGAAATTTGAGCTCAGATCATATAAATCATCGACCAGTTAGTGCCACATCGTCGTCAGCGAATTCGACGAAACAGGAACCCGTCCGCTTAAGTGCACCTCCAAAAACTATCTTCTCTCTCAATCTTCCTTCTGAATTGCATGAAAAGAGTGAAGAGGGGACCTCATGAACACTACATTATAGATGCTTGCATACATAAATACATTAATCTCGCTGCTGAGATTTTACAGGCTCCCTCGAATCGGAGTTAGTGCTCCGCGATCTTGTAATTTCCCAACCTGGCAGTTTTTCCGTAGTGCTTGCTGATACTAGGGTATATAGTTGTACTAGTCAAAAAATGGTCCACAATATTCAAGAGTTGGGAGAAGGAGAACTCGGTTATATATTCTCCTCCCAAGTTTAACCTAAATACAATTACAGCATCAAGTATCTGTCGTGTTCGATGTCGTTGTATCTCCCTTAATTTCATCCTGTAATTTCCGTTTATTTACTATTTTGGCTTCTATTGACATCACTTCTTCCATTTCCATTTATAGTCCTCGAATTTGTTTTTTTTTCGCTATAGCATCTCTCCTTCTTATTCTTATTTTCGATCTGCTTTGTTTGCTTCTTTGTTTCTTTCTGTATCTCTCTTTCTTTTTCTCCCCCGGTATCCATTTTCTTCTTCATCATGTCCTCTCTCTTTCCTATTCTTGGTGCTGCCCAAAACTACGCTTGGGGTAAAATAGGCTCTCAATCCGCCGTTGCTAGATATGCTCATGACAATGATCCGTCTTTGTCTATCGACGAAAGTGAGCCTTTTGCCGAGCTTTGGATGGGTACGCATCCAAAGGCCCCTGCGGTTATTTCCAACGATAAGTCAAAGAAACTATCTGATGTGATTTCATCAGACCCAGAAAAATATTTAGGTCAATCTGTGATATCTAGATTTGGCTCCAAAACTGAGCTTCCTTTCTTATTCAAAGTTCTTTCTATCAACAAGGTCCTCTCCATTCAGGCTCATCCTGATAAATCCCTGGGTGCTCAATTGCATGCAAAAGATCCTGATCATTATCCAGATTCTAACCACAAACCTGAAATGGCTGTGGCCATCACTGATTTCGAGGCCTTTTGCGGTTTCCAACCTCTTGATCAAATTGACGCATTGCTTCAAAAAATACCCGAGTTTCACCAACTTGTGGGGGCCGATTTGGCCCAAAAATACCACGTCGGGATTTCCAAGTCTTCGCTTTCCAAAAATGACAAGAAGAAACTTCTTCAGGCTGTCTTTGGACAGATTATGAAGACTCCAGAGGATGTCGTTGCCAAGTATGCCGCCAATATGGTTGCCAGAACAAACCAACAGCCAGAAGTATTTGGTTCCGTTCTTGCTGACTTGATCCAGCGTCTGAACCAGCAGTTCCCTGGTGATGTCGGTCTTTTCTGTGGCTGTCTAATGTTGAACCATTGTTTCTTGAAATCGGGTGAAGCTATGTTCCTTCAGGCTCGCGAACCTCACGCATATATATCTGGTGATATCATGGAATGTATGGCAGCCTCGGATAATGTTATTCGTGCCGGCTTTACTCCAAAGTTTAAGGATGTCGAAACTTTGGTATCCAGTTTGACGTACTCCACGGATCCTGTTGAAGACCAGAAGCAGAAACCTGTAGCTTTCTCTCGTGGATCTGGAGATGCTCAGTTTGCTCTATATGACCCTCCAATTGATGAGTTTTCTGTTTTGCAGGTTAAATTTGATTCTAAGAAGGGTAATGTTGCCACTATGAAAGGTGTCGATGGTCCTTCTATTATCATCGTCACTGAAGGTTCTGGGGAGATTGCTGCCAAGGATGAAAAGGCTCAGAAGGCTGAGACTGGCCACATATTCTTCCTAGCTCCTCGGACTGAAGTTGTCATGTCAAGCAAATCCACGGATGCTCCGTTTACTTTATATAGGGCCTTCTGTGAGCTATAACTGAGAACAGAACAATAATTACAATGCTTTCGTTCTCCTACTTTAAATTTTGTAAATTTGTCATTACTGTATAAAGCTAGGTGCAACTGGTGTTACATCTGGTGGATAATCTGCGATCTTCTTTTCCGGAAGATGGCGTAGTTTTTATCATCCTCGTCTTCATCTTCGTTAAGCCAGTCAACTATATCACTGAAAATTCTGTTACTGATCTCCAGATCCATTTGCAGCTCTGTCTCTCTTATACGACCTTCCAAATGCTCGCAGCTTTCCACTAGTGCTGTGATGTTTCTCTTGAATTGTCGTTTCTTGAACTCGACTATGGACCTAAAATCTGACAAATTAAGACCTCTAATCTCCAGCACAGACAACTTCTTAAACATATCTCTGCGAAGAGTCTGGCAAAGTCCCATGTCATCTAGTCTAGCGCAATGGTTAATGCTGAGTCTTTCCAAAGAATCACCTCTCAAAAGAGCCAACTCCCAGATGGTTCTATTCGAGATTCCACAACCAGCAAGTCCGATAGTCTTAATTGGACAGTTGCGAACAATGGGACAGATTGAGTAATCCGAGACCAGATCCCCTTTCATATGTCTACCCACGTTCAAAGTCTCTAAACTCTTGCAGTACTGTGCCACTTGGTATAGAGAAGCATCTGTGATCATCTCGCATGCTCTGAGGTCTAGAGTCTTCAAATTGGGAGTCTTTTTAATGATAGAAACTAAATCATCATCATTGATTGACCTGCAGCCAGGAATTGATAGTTTCACCAAAGCAGATGTACAAATGGATGTAGGAGGTGCCAATCTGGGGCAAATGTAAAATTCTATCCACTTCAAGTTGATAGGATTAACATGCTCAGCAATATAATCCACCTGACTCTGTTTGGTGGTTCTGAGTTTGTGCAGCACCATGGTTTTGCACTTGATCTCGCAGCTCGTAGGATTAAACTTGGCCATCTGGTCATCTGATTCAAAGAACACATTTTCATATAAAATATCCCTAGTAACGGCGAACCAAAGGCGATTAACCAGCATACAGTTGTACATATTGGAACTCTTCGTAGACGCTCTTGTGTAACTGTGGTGTGGGTTTATGGTGGACGAAATGGATGAATTCGAGATGGATCTGCTCCAAACCTTGGTTCCCTTTTCAGGTCCGTGGACTAGCACAGCATGCCTGTAAGAAAGAGGAGGTCTTCTAGAAACCACCTGTTCTCTCGGAATCCTGGTCTCGTCATCGTAGCCAACATATTTGAGAATGATCTCCAATATTTCTGGTACAGCGAACACTTGAGATGCAGATTTGGAACATATCTCTTCCTGATCCACCCTTATTTCTTCGGTCAACAAATCTGAAAGCAAGTTCTTACAAGCATGTTGATTTTTTCCGAATAGCGGACGGAACCTTGGAATGGAGGGATATGAGGAAGATGGGGGAGCAGGACTTTCTGGGGAGGTCTCACATGATGAGGATACACTCGGTTGGGAGTCAAAGTATTCGAAGGATGACGTTGAATCTCTAGAACGAGAAAAATCCCGGTCGTCATCGTCATCATCATCGTCGTCATCAGAAAGAAATCTAGTCTCTTTAAAATGAGAAGGTGTCTTTGGCGAAGGAAGCGAGCTGTTGATGCTACTAGAAGTTCGTAAAGCTATGGGTGAATAGGATGTGATACTGCTGCTTCGACTAGAGCATATACGACCACGGTTTCCCAGACTAAGCTGAGAATGCGGGTATTTCAATGAATATCTAGCAGAAGAGGAGGATCTTCTTCTTTCACTTGGAGACCTCTTAGAAGGGCTATCAAGAAAATCTGATGGAGACTTGCGTCTGAGTATCTTTATGGAGGAAGAGGCGACTGAACGAGCCTTACGAGTCTTTTCTATGGAGAGAAACCTGTGAAGATCTATCTCAGTATGCTCGTTGCGTGTGCTTGAGAGAGTGTCTGTGCATGAATCCATATCAGTTGTTGTATCGAAAAGGAATGACTAACAGTTAGAGCTGATACACTGAAAATATGGTGAAATGCTAAAATGGAAACCGGAAGGAGGTGGTTGTGGTGTTGAAGGAGTCGATTAATGAGAATCAGATAGAATTAATAAAGAAGATCTGTGTAGGCATCCATCCAAATTAAACCTAGTTGAATGGGTTCACAGACAAGTAGGTCAAGTAGTTTGAGTTTTCCGAAGTTTTGAAGTTCAAGAGAACACAAATTACAAGGTCAGGATTCGTTTTCAGCTATATAACAAAGGGGGGAAGAAAATTTTGGCTCAGTCTGCCATCCGAATTCAGAACTATGATTTCTAGCAGCCCCTGAAGGTTGAGTGGTCCCCCTTTGAAAGAGATCAAGAAAAAAAAGATGGCTGGCGCCCAGAATGGCTCAAAAAGGAAATTCTCCTTCCACAGGATCCTAAAGGGGTAAATTACATGCAGCGAAGTTATCAAAGGATTGATTTCCAGGCGGTGCCCCATTTGGCTGGTCTTGACAAGTATCTGCATGGCTTGACTGTTTACTTATCTAGGACTGATCTCTATTTTCAGGCACCTACTTGTTCCTGGGACCTGTATTTCCTATTGTTTGGTGGTGGTAAATGATTTATTGTTTGTCTTTTACTATTCAAGTAATCTCGTGTATATTCAGGAGTAATTAAGGGGGCGAGTGACAACATAGACAACATGGGGACAAGTTAAAAGGGGTAACGTATAACTACTACTTATGTCTACTTCGTGGGCTCATTCACTGGTATGTCTATAGCTTCCCGCTTACATAATAAAATGTCACGTGACTTCTACGGTTTGCCTTTATCACATCACAGATAGCCAAGCCGGCCCGGGCCAACACAGACTGTATGTAATTTTTTATATATATATTTTTTTTTCTTAGGGGGGAAACCGTTCTCACAAAAGATTTACTTGTTCCTATTCTCACCTCACGTCGCCTAGATTGGCCCTTTTTTTTTTATCGTTTCATAACAACAATTGAGGTAATTCTAGCATTATCGAACTTAAAATGAATAACGAATACGACTATCTTTTTAAGCTTTTGTTGATCGGAGACTCCGGTGTGGGTAAGTCGTGTCTCTTGCTACGGTTTGCTGAAAACACGTACACACAAGATTATATCTCGACGATTGGTGTCGATTTCAAGATTAGGACCATTGAATTAGACGGCAAAACTATTAAGTTGCAGATCTGGGATACTGCAGGTCAAGAGAGGTTCAGAACAATCACTTCGTCATACTACCGAGGTGCTCATGGTATCATTATAGTGTATGATGTTACAGACCAGGAATCGTTCAATAACGTTAATCAATGGTTGCAGGAAATCGACAGATATGCCACCAGTGGAGTGCAGAAATTATTGGTTGGTAATAAATGCGATCTTACGGACAAGAAGGTTGTTGATTATGCTGTTGCCAAGGAGTTTGCCGACAGTAGAGGCATTCCGTTCATAGAGACGTCTGCTGCAGAGTCAACCAATGTTGAACAGGCTTTCATTCTCATGTCGAAACAGATAAAGGCTCAGATGTCTTCTTCCAGACCTTCCAACACCTCTTCCAACAAGCCTACTGTCAATCTCAGTGGTACTTCTGTTAATGCTCAGCAAGGAGGCTGTTGTTAATTTAGTTTCTTCCTTTTTTATTGTGTCTTGTCTAGTTAAATCTTTCTCTTCTCTCTCGCGCGCTACTAAGAGGCAAAATAAAATGTCTGTCCCACTTTTCGTATAGGTCTGCCTGCTCTTCCTCTTTGGCTATCGTCATCATGGCTGGTCAGGCTGAAAAGAAGCAGGCTCAAAACAATTTGCTTGTTCTCAAAGAGATTCACATCATTTCATTGATTGTTAATCTTGTCTCATTATTGTGTCTAATCATATTTAGAAGACCTGGCAACTATAAACCTTATCTCCTACTCAGTATTCCTGGATGGCTATGTGAGTACATTCTTGAAAGAATAGGAAGACCGAAATATGAAACTGACTCTGTTAGTGGCTATCCAGTACTTGTTCGTGCAGGTGAAGACCTCAGACAGGTGGGTCTTACGGAATACATGTTTGATGTTTTCTATCTAACGCAAGGTTCAGACATCTTGATGTGTTTGTTTGGATCCAATAAGGTTTGGTGGTTGTTGGCTCTCGTTCCTGTTTATGCTGCTTATAAGATTTTTGGTCTTTGGCTGAGATTCCGTGGTAGTAAGCAGTCTGCTACGAAAGCCCAAGCTGATGGTGCAAGAGGCCAGCCCGAAAAAAGTAAAAGGCAATTAAAGAAAGAAGCTCGTGCAAGCAAGCCTCATTACGCTAGACATTAGTCATGATTACAAAGTGTACGTGTATAATAATAATAGACTATATCACCTCAGGTCAAGTACCCTCAAGTCAAGTACCCAAGTAACAGGTAAACATCCTTGCACCACTGTTTGGGCTGTCGAATTTGCACAATTTTTTCTTCTGTCTTCGCCTCTTTGCCCCTTCCGTGTTTTTTTCTCTCTCTTCCTTCTCTTTTCCCTCCCCTTCCATCTTTTTACTCTTTTGCTTTGTTTCAGTAGAACATCGATTCTATACACTTTTCCTTTCTAATATAGATTCAAAATGGACGGAGGTATGTTAGATTTTTTTCTTTGCCGTTAGTTCGGTCAATTGGGGGAAGAAAGTATAGAGGCAAAGCAAAGCTTTAATCAACTCGGTATGCATCATGAGTGCTACTGTTACGTGTGTGTTTTGGGGCGAAAATTGTCCTTGCAAAGTCGGTCGGATTCGTCCTAAGTGGTCTATGTTTTCATATTGATCATCAATCGATTGATTTGGTTCAATTTCAATCTCACTAGCCACGTCATTTGTATTGTGTCTCTTTCTCATCATCATGATTAGAGGATCGCTTGGGTTGTTTCAGCTTTGATCTCGGCGACTTTATTTGATTTGAGCTTTCACCGTTTTTTTGTTTTTGCTTCTGACTTCTTCACACTGAATTGACCATCTTTTGGGGGTTTTTCCTTGCAATTTTTTTTTACTAACACCCATTATAGAAGACGTTGCTGCTGTAAGTATTGATTTCATTCACTCACTCATTTCCATTCCATTTGGTTGATTTTCTCACCACCAGCGAAAAAAAAAAAATTGGGGGGGGCTCGAAAAAAATGCCTCGTGAAAATCCAATGGAGAATTCTCACTAATTTCCTTGAAAATTCGTGACGCGATAGCAGTAGCATGTAGCCACGCTAATGTTGAGGCAGGTGTAGATTTTGTTTCGCTTGGTCTTGAGATGATCGATCAAATTAGAAGGTTTTTTTGTTGTTTCCCTACTAACACACTCATAGTTAGTTATTGATAACGGATCTGGTATGTG
Source organism: Brettanomyces nanus (assembly GCF_011074865.1). NCBI lineage: Eukaryota > Fungi > Ascomycota > Pichiomycetes > Pichiales > Pichiaceae > Brettanomyces > Brettanomyces nanus. The sequence continues at coordinate 3,498,403 of NC_052374.1, read as the reverse complement.
TAAAGCCGGTTTTGCCGGTGATGACGCTCCCAAGAGCTGTGTTCCCTTCTATCGTTGGTAGACCAAGACACCAGGGAATTATGGTCGGTATGGGTCAAAAAGACTCCTACGTTGGAGATGAAGCCCAATCAAAGAGAGGTATCTTAACTTTGAGATACCCTATTGAACACGGTATCGTTACAAATTGGGATGATATGGAAAAGATCTGGCATCATACTTTCTACAACGAGTTGAGAGTTGCCCCAGAAGAGCACCCAGTCTTGTTGACTGAGGCTCCAATGAATCCTAAATCTAACAGAGAAAAGATGACTCAGATTATGTTTGAGACATTCAACGTTCCAGCCTTCTACGTTTCTATTCAGGCTGTTCTTTCCTTGTACTCTTCTGGTAGAACTACCGGTATTGTTTTGGACTCTGGTGACGGTGTCACTCATGTTGTTCCAATTTACGCCGGTTTCTCTCTCCCACACGCCATCTTGAGATTGGATATGGCCGGTAGAGATTTGACCGATTATTTAATGAAGATCTTATCTGAGAGAGGTTACACTTTCTCCACTACTGCAGAGAGAGAAATTGTCAGAGACATCAAAGAGAAATTGTGTTATGTTGCTTTGGACTTTGACCAAGAGATGCAGACTGCCTCCCAATCTTCATCTATCGAGAAGTCTTATGAGTTGCCAGATGGACAGGTTATTACTATTGGTAATGAGAGGTTCAGAGCTCCAGAGGCTTTGTTCCATCCATCTCTACTTGGTTTGGAAGCTGCTGGTATTGACCAAACTACTTATAACTCCATCATGAAGTGTGATGTCGATGTCAGAAAAGAATTGTACGGTAACATTGTCATGTCCGGTGGTAGTACCATGTTCCCAGGTATTGCTGAGAGAATGCAGAAGGAAATTACCGCTTTGGCTCCATCTTCTATGAAGGTCAAGATCATTGCTCCTCCAGAAAGAAAGTATTCTGTCTGGATCGGTGGTTCCATTTTGGCTTCCTTGTCCACTTTCCAACAGATGTGGATCTCAAAGCAGGAATACGACGAGTCTGGTCCTTCCATTGTTCACCACAAATGCTTCTAAGCGTAGTAGAACTAGGAACACTTGTTCAAAAAATTATAGCTATAGGTATAGGTTTATCATCCCTGTTCTTTCTTTTGATTCGTGCTTGTTCTTTTTTCTTCTTCCTCTTTTTTTAAACCTTTTTTGTTTGAATCTTCTTTTTTATATTTTCTGTTCTTTATTCATCTTAACTGTTTTATTTTGTTAGTATATTTTTACTTTTTCCATCAACTGCGAGCTACTCCTGGTAGTATCTTAACTCTTTGCTTATCGTGCTAGTCCTAGATCTTCAGATAAGCGAGGCCAAACCCACCCTGCGTAAAACGTGCTGCAAAGATTTTCCACTCGGCTGGATACGCCTCGACGCACCCGCAACTCCGTCGCCTTTTTCCCCAATTAGCTGTCCTCTGTAATAACCATGATTTTCTGATTTAGCTGATATCCCCCTAATTTGGACAGTTTTTCTTGTTCTTTCTTGATTTTGGCTCGTTCTTCTTCTCCTGTATTTTCCGTATATTCAACCATGGTAGAGTCAACTGCGGCAGTTAGACCGCAATTTCTTGTCCAGATGCGCCGACTAGCTGGAACAGCGCAATTTTATTGGTTTATCTCACATGTACTTGGTATCTGCTTCATGATATTGTCGACAGTGATATCTATCTTCAAGGGAAATACCAATCCTTCCGCCATTTCTTACTATAATTGGTCCATCACTTCCATTATATTTACCTACTTGATTGTTATAAGAGAAACTTACAAATCAAAGCCTGTCACTTTCCTCTTTTCACAGCTGGGCAACTTGCTAGCAGACGATAACGTCCAATATTTGTTGCTAGCTTGCGTGCTTAGAATTTTTGGAAGCAGCATTTATGGTGGTGTTAATGTCACAGCTTTGCAACCGTTTACGGTGTTTGCACTTTTCCATGCTTTGTCATACTTTGACACTTCATTACTACCGTTCTTGCCCTTGCTGTCTATTGCCACTAGGCAAAGAGTATCGTCACTCATCAAAATGTTCGTCGAGAGATTCAACGAAACATTCCTTATGATTGCTTCCAACATGGAGTTGATGGTATGCATCTCGTATTGTACCCAACTGATTGGGGTGATTGTATTGATGAGGATTTTCAAAACAGCTTACTTCCTTATTAATGTCAAAACTGTGGCTTTGGCCTCAGCGTACGTTGTTTTCTGCAAGCTTAGATACAGCCAGAGTAAGTTTATGCAGGCATTGGTCAGCTCCTATGATCTGCGGATCAACCAGTTTATTTATGGAAGCAGATTTATTCCGGCTGGTTTCAAAACCGTTTTCGTTAATTTGAGAGGTATTTTCATCAGCTTCTTTGCCAGAATCCATCTACCTACAATGCAGCCAATAAAGAGGAATTAGAGATATGACGTCCTCACCCCTCACCCCTCACCCCCACCAACAGTAAGCTGATTTGATCTCCGCTTTTGGATTCTATACATCGTCATTTGTATTTTTTGTAATTACAGTTAGAGGCTATTTAAATACCGTACTATATTACTTCCTAATTGGGCCCCAAAAAAATTAAGCTCGCATCGCAGTGATCTCAAGGCTGAATCTCAGTCCATCGCATCCATCTACAAAGATCAGTCAGGGTGTTTAAATTATCAATAGAGCCATATTCATAGGCTTCTACTTTTACTTTTATCTTTGGCTAAAATTATGGCAGCTACTCCTGTTTTACCTGTTTCGCCTCATCCAGACGATTTCTTCAAAAGTTCTTCACCCGGGAAAAGAATCTTATCTCCAATAAAGCGAAAGATGCTCCCGGATCCTGATGAGGACGTTTCCACCTATCTCACCTTCGCTCCCTGCGTTCATCTCTCAAAAGTTCTGTCTTCTTCTGCAAGGGAAATGGTCTTGAAGACTTACAGCACTGCCATCAAAATCACCATTATGGAGCCACCAGAGACTCTCTCTCGCAAACGTTGTCACGATAGCAATGAGATTGATGATACGAGTGACGGGCCTTCTTCTACCCACGACATTTCGGGAACCCCCAAATTCTACTTCCACGGCGATGGCGCCTCGGTTGATCAGCGGACTCTTTTTAAACTAAGAACCAAGTTACTTAGGTGTAATGACTGTCATAACAGCGCTTCTCTACTAATGTGTCTTCAGTGTCCCAATGTGGGTTGTCTAAACTCAGGTCATGCTCTTGAACATGCCTCAACTAGTGGTCATATATTCGGTATAAGCACCTCGTCTGGTCACATGATGTGCTTGAAATGTAAAGAGGTTGTAGGTGATCCTGAATTGGAGAGAATTAGAGTGATGAGCCTTAAATTTAGTGGAATACTGTCCACTTATCCTGGGATGCCGGTACTAGACTGCGAGCACAATACTGAGAAGGAAAAGATAATGAATCGCCAATCTCGTGAACCCACATTCAAAGCTTCTAAAGGCTTGAAAGGTTTCATTAATATGGGATCTACCTGTTTCATGAGTTCCATACTGCAAGCGATGGTACATAATCCCTTTATTCGAGACTATTATTTGTCTGGGTCTCATCTTGATTGTACTAAGGGTATGGAATATTGCATTTCCTGTTGTGTTGGTGAGATCTTTAAAGACTTCTACACCTCTACGAGTACTGCTGGTTTTGGTCCCAGTTCGTTACTTTCAGCAGCCTGGAAGATGAAAAAGTCTTTAGCAGGATACTCCGAGCAGGATGCCCATGAATTCTGGCAGTTTCTTATCCACCAGCTTCATAAAAATGATACTAAGTGTTCTAAAGTAAGAGAGCCTACACCTTCTTTGGATAGTGACTGGGAAGAGAGAAGTTTGGTCTCCAATCCTCTGTTCAACTGTGATTGTATCACCCATAGGACGTTTGCCGGTGAATTGCAAAGTACGCTTAGGTGCACAGAATGTGGTGGGGAGCGTGTAACGGTGGATCCAATGTTAGATCTATCTTTGGAGATCCAGGAAAAACGAGAACCGCTTAAAAACATAGACGAATGCCTGAGAAAGTTCACTAAGCAGGAAAGATTGGATATCATGCACCAGTGTCCTAAATGTGGTAAGAAAACTGGAGTGATGAAGCAGTTGAAGATCAGAAAATTGCCTCCTACACTTTGCATTCAGCTCAAAAGGTTCGAACATGTTGCTGTGTCTACTAAAATAGACGCCCACATTGACGTTCCACTTCTGCTCGATATGTCAAAGTACACTCTTGACGGTAAGAGAAATGGTGACTCTGGCTCAGACCTCTACGAATTGTATGCAGTCGTTTATCACATTGGTTCGGTCAATACAGGACATTACATATCCTTAGTTAAAGACAGGGATGGTATGTGGTTCAAGTTCGATGATGCCCATGTGATCAGAATCTCTGAAAAAGATGTTCTTAGTGCCCAGGCCTACTTGTTGTTCTATGTGATACATGAGATGCCGTAAAACAGTTCAATAACGTTCAAAATAGTATATAGCATTAATTAGTCAAAGAACTCGTCATCATCGTCACTCGTCATCTAATTGATTCACGATTAATCTTCTATCGTCTTTCTTGATGGCCCCACAATCAACTAAAATATTCTCTATGTCAACAGGTTTGGTCTGGTTTCCTGCAATTAATGCAAGTGTGACGTATTGCTTTACCACGTCTCCATCTTTATATATAAGTAACGTGGGACAGTTCGACTCCGGATAATGTTCAACGGCCCTGGAAGCCAAGATATCAACGAATTTGATCTCCGGATACTTAGAGGCGAGCTGCTGCAAGGCATGAGCCAAAAGTCTTGACTGTAGGCTGCTATTCAAAGACATATGAACCACTACAATGCTTTCCTTCGAAGCATCCGTCACCTCGTCTTTATACTCAGGTTTATTAATGCCGTAGACTTGGCCAAACTTTGATTTGCTGGCAAGCTTCTTCATCTCCGCTATTCTCTTCTGCCTATACTCCTCAAGGAAATCCTCGTCCTCCTCATCTTCCAAATCATCCAACTCATCAAGGGTCTTATTCTCCAATCTGTTTTCATGGTGTTTGTTCACAGCCTCCATCATGGCTTCTTCGATCTCATCGGACGCATCCTTAGGCTTCTCGGGAATTATTCCATGAGCCCGAAGAATATCGTTCCATTCAGTGTCCTCATTTGGATCCACCTCCACTTGGATCTTCGGATCAAAATCTGGATTCATCGTTGGTTGCCGGAAAAGTGAAGGAAGATTCGGTTGATATATCAGTCTTTGGTTGGGTCCCTTCTTACTTGAATATATTTGGTGTAAGGTTGTTCTGGGTAAATGATCTCTTGAAGCGTAATCTTGGATCTGCCTATATCAATCAAGCCCTGGACACTACGAAAGAGGAAATGTTAGGAAAAAAATTACTTAATCATGTATTTCATTGGATATGACAATATTAAAAGAGTTTTCTGTCTCAAAAGCATCACAATCTTACTTATTAAATTGAACATTTGTCGAGGCTTTCTAAGCAAAACATTATTTTGGTGCATTCAAAAGAAGAAAAATGAGAAGTTCAGTATCCATAAATACTCAACTCACATATCTAGAAATTTCTTTAAACCTTTGAAAACGACTTCAATTTAGACCCTATTTATGTTGAATCTCTCTCGCACATTCAGAAATTATGCACCCATTAAGATCCTAAGAAATGAAAGCATTATCTTCTTTTTAGGTATAGCAGAGTTAAGTTCAAAGAATACATTTAAGAATTTTTTGTTGAAATTGGGTCAATGGTCTAGTGGTATGATTCCTGCTTTGGGAGCAGGAGGCCCTGGGTTCAATTCCCAGTTGACCCCGTTTATTTATTCTCTGTTTTGAGTTGAATTTTTAATTTTTTTTAGCTCCATAATTTTTTTGAGGCCAAGATTTTTCTGTCGCTGAAAATTTTTTTGACAAAGACAAAACGATAAAGTTGATAGGGAAAGACCACAAGCTCAGAAGATCCCACTGTTAATAACTATTCAAGATGATGAGACCTATCTTATTAAAGGGACACGAGCGTCCACTTACACAGGTGAAATTCAATGCAGATGGCGACCTTCTTTTTTCAGTGTCGAAGGATCAAGAGGCTTCAGTGTGGTACTCTTCAAATGGTGAGAGAATAGGTACATTAAATGGACATAAGGGTACCATTTGGTCTATAGACGTGGACCCAGAAACGGATTATGTGACTACAGCATCGGCAGACTTCACAGGTAAACTTTGGAAGGCACAGAGTGGAGAGTGCATCTATACATGGAACTTTGATGCACCTGCTAAAAGGGTGGAGTTCAGTCCAGACGGAAACAAGGTGTTCTTTATTACGGACGAAGTGATGGGTCAGATTGGAACCATCAAGATTTTTGATATAGACCACAGTAAGAACGAACAGTCGAGCACGCCAGTGTTGGAGATTAAGAATGATAAAGGGGTGAGTGAAAGATTTAGCGTGGCAGCTTGGGGCTATGGAGGATTGACTATTGTTGCAGGACACGCCAACGGCAAGCTTTCTAAATGGGATGCTAAGACAGGGGCATTCCTTGGCGGCGTGAAACCACACGACTTACTGGTGACAGACATACAGACCAGTCCTGATAAGACGTACTTTATTACGTCTTCCAAGGACAAGAGCGCCAAATTATTTGACGTAGACAAGTTGGAATTGCTCAAGTCTTATCCATCGGATGCTCCACTCAATTCTGCCTGTATCACGCCTGTGAAGGACTATATTATTGTGGGAGGTGGACAAGATGCCAGAGATGTTACCACCACTTCTGCCTCCGAGGGTAAATTTGAGGCAAAGATCCATCATAAGATCTTTGAAGATGAGATTGGCCGTGTTAAGGGCCATTTCGGTCCTCTCAACTATGTGGCCGTGCATCCTCGGGGTACTGCATATGCTTCAGGTGGTGAGGATGGTTACATTAGAGTGCATCACTTTGCTAAGTCGTACTTTGACTTCCAATACGATGTAGAGAAGACGGCCCAAGCTGCAGAGCAGCAAGCCTTAGATAAGAAAGAGCAGGAAGAAGAGGAAAAGAAGGAGCAGCAGGCAGTGGAGGCATGATTAGTGTGTATTGTATCTCTTCCTAATAATCTACATCTGAACTACAATTGTGTCGCCTGGAATTGGGCTCAATCTAAAATTAGTTACAACAAGAAGTGAAGTATATAGCGGGAAGTATTATATAGCGTGCGGTAGAAATAGTGGCCTCAGCGTTACTCAACCGAGATGTCTTGGAATCAGCCAACTGAAACCAAACGGACATGCCCAGCTTCTTTTCGCCGGATCTTCGCTTCAGATCTCACTTTCTAGATTTGGCTTTGTCGGCAGTCTCTTGGGCCTTTCTCTCATCGGCGGCCTTTTGCTTGGCTCTCAAAATAGAGGCATCATTCTCCATCCTTTTCTTTGGATCTCCACCTTTCTTCTTGTCCTTGTTAGTTGAGGCGTCCTTTTTGGCGTTCCTCTTTCTAGCGAGCTCTCTCTGGTTACCTCTACTCATTTTGAAACTTAGTGACTATTGTTAGTTGGGGACACAGATTTGAGATTTTGAAAAACTTTTTTTTTCAAGGGCCTTTATATATACGCTAGGTAACCTCCGAATGGTTATGAATGGAAATAAAACGCACTAAAAAATTTTCAAATCTGATGCGAGTCCATTGAAGAAGACGAGCGGGCTCATCGCGATCTCGCGCGACGGTGTGGTGTTGGGTGGGTCGGGAATTAAACAGTTCGATGAGATGATGAGTAGTTGATGAGCGAGCGCTGCTGGATAGTTGATGCGTCTACGGGGTCGATAAGATAAGTCGATTATTTATTTTATTTCCAACCTATTTCGTTGTCAGCCATTGTGGTATCCTTATTTTTGTTTCTCTCCATATGATTGCAGCGCTCTTTATATTCAGTCATAAGGGAGAGGTGTTGATATCTCGAATCTTTCGTGCGGGTGTTCGTAGAAATGTCAGTGAAGTGTTTCGTATACAGGTAATATCCAAGCTTTCGGACATCAAGTCACCCGTTCTAACTCTAGGATCCACGTCTTTTCTACATATACGCCATGGATCTTTATGGATAGTTGCAGTGACAAGAGACAATGCAGATGCGTCGCAAGTTCTTGAGTTCCTTTACAAATTCATTGACCTACTTAGAGGCCTAATATTATTGTCAGAAAAAGACGACTCTGCGAGTGATAGAATACTTACGGATGTCGATGTGATGAACAACTTTTCTGCTATTTATGAGATTCTTGGGCGGATCATTGATTATGGTCATATACAAGATTGGGATCTTTTGGAGTTAAAGAGCGGTCTTAATGCCAAATTGACCAAAGGTCATGGATCCAAAAAGGGTGGACGGGCACAGGCAGCTACCAGTAGTACGATCAAGACTGGCTCTGCTCTATTATCACGTGCGGCATCGATGAGTCGGCACAGATCGAGCTCTCTAGGTGGTATTCTTGGTGTCGGTGGTGCGTCGATTCATTCTGGAGGGGCAAACGGGCTTTACAATTCTAGAGCTCCTGGAATCAAGTACAAGAAAAATGAGATTAACATAACGGTGACAGAACAAGTTAGTTTGTTGATGTCGCACGCTGGATCAATAGTGAGAGCGTTTGCAGAAGGTTCAGTCAATGCCAACACAAAACTATCGGGTATTCCTGTATGCTCATTCAGGCTCATTAAACAGAGAGAGCCAATCATTGGCAAATACGAGAGAGAAAATCGATATGAATACAACGAAGACCACGGTAAGCAGGAGCCAGATTTTACTATTGATACAGAGGATGATGAAGAGGTGGATGATGATACGAACACTAACAAAGAGGCATTTGAAAAGCTCAATGAGTGTAATTTCCACAACTGTGTGAACCTTCAGGACTTTGATAATGATGGAATAGTGAAATTTGTGCCTCCAGATAGAGAGTTCGAACTCATGAGATACAGAACTGACATTACCAGCCTTCCATTTATAGTATATGTTGAGTACGACTATGCAGGGTCCGATCGGTTGGACTTCAAGCTCAGATTAAAGACGCACTATTCGAAAACAATTACAGCCAGTGATGTAGTTGTCAGAATCCCTATACCAACAGGGACCATGCATGCCAAGATCAATTCAGACTCTGGCAAAGCCAAGCTTCTGGCTAACGAATCAACCATTCAGTGGAAATTTAAGAAGCTTGTTGGACAAAGATTGTGTGAGTTGAATGCTGCTGTGGATAGTATAGAGGGAGCAATGATTTCCTGGTCCAAGTCGAGACCACCGATCTCCATCGATTTCACTATGGACAACTATTCCACCAGCGGCTATAGAATAGAGCACTTAAAGGTGGACGAGCCGAACTTAAGCTATCGAACTGTCAAGTCTGTGAAGTACTTTTCATTATCGAAAAGTTACGAAATCAGGATGTAATATAGAAGACCGACCAGTCAAGGCTGAAAACTGAGATTTATTTAATGATTTAATTTTTTTTTAAGTGGGGAAATTCAATACTAAAGTCTAACAGTCTTACAGTCCTTCTTTTAGTCTCACCATGAAACCTCTTGCGGTGCGATTAATACATACGTCGTCAAGGCGTTTTTTCAAACATAGCCTGAAGGAAATGAATCTCGGCACATTAACATGCCTTGAAGAGTCTTCGAGCACGGAATATTTGAAGCCTTTGGTTAGTTCCAAGTTACGAGAAGCCAGCAGTCTTTTTCGAGCTGCTACAAGTTCCCGCACAAACAGTACGATGACGCAAATTTTGGATACACTTTTAGAATCACTGTTTGACAAGTACGAACAGATATTGAATCGAAAAGAGAACAGACATCTAAGTCGGTTCGAATCTGATCCTAAGAAACTAAAACTAAGGTGCCTTAAGGGATATTTGATCAAGACAGAGATAAATGGAAGCTACCATCGTTTAAGAAAAATAAGGAGGAAGGCTGTAGAGGTTGAAGTGGAAAGCGTCACAATGAATTCTAGTATGGTGAATTTCATCAAGCATTTGAACAATGGAAGAACACTGAAAAGAAACGCTTCCGCATACTACGACAAACTTCAGAGTCTTTACATGTCGCTCAATTACTATCCAGCAGTGGCGTATCTTGAGTCACATGACTTAGAATTATTGCTGAATAGAATGGTATATGCGTGGAAGAATTTGAGTGGTGAGAACAATTGTACGACAGAACGACTGGGTAGATTGAAGCCATTCGTGATTCGACTCTTGGATGATCTCAGCCGTAGTGGCATGAAATTGACATATTTAGAGTTGTTTAGATTGCTCAGAATGGCCGCCGGTGGGTCAGATACGAGGCGACTCAAGGAAATCTATGGCCAATTCTTGGATAGATCAACGATTGAACATCAAACAGAGTTTTTTTCATGCTTTTTGAATGCATCAATTCCGTTGGCAGTCGGACAAAACTGTGATAATGGTCTCGATATACCATTCGCTTTACGTATCTTGCAAGATATGTGTCAATCTGACATCACTCCCGACAGACTTACAGATTACCTTCTCCTACGTTTGGGCTCAGCCGTTCAAGACAAGATCCTAGTCATCGAGACAATAGAGCATTTGACTACCAACTACCACCTCGATGTGGAGTCTGTTCAACTAATCGTGGACTCTTTGTTGGGTGTTGACGAATACGAATTTGCTCACTCCGTGATGATCAGGTACATGGAGGGAGTAAGCCACGATGAACAAATGTATAAAAATGGCATACAGGAATACAGGATAAACGTGAGGTTGATAGACTACGTGTTGAAGCAACAGTCTCAATCTGAGCTACTTTCCCGTCAACTCCCAGGTTTCCTCTATAAAGTTGACTTCAAGCAAGGCATTGTGGACAGTTTTTCGAGATATTTCACGCGAGTTCCTCGGACTCCATACATGGCTAAAGAACAGGTGAAATTGGAGCAATTGGTTGGAACTAAGGCATTCAAACAATCACACAAAGAACACCGAAAATCGAATAGAAAGGTTCCAGCTGCAGTAAATTCGCAACCAGCAGCAATGAAAAGCGTGCTGGCACGCTAAACTCCCTATAAGGCCCCTGGGGACAACACGGGGCCCCCCCTGGCTCTCGCAATTTTGTATGGAACACGAAATCGGCCACTTAATTTCAAAAATTTAAAAGCTATAAAATTTTCCTCTTCTTAATTTAGATCATTTCATTATCTTTGCCACCGCTACAACATTCTTTTTCAAGATACACATAATGTCAGAACCCATCAAACGCGGCCAGATCGATCAGGCACCAACTCCTCAGAATACCCCTGCATCAGTTTCGGGCTCCTATCTTACTAAGACACAAGCCCCTGCTATTCCTTCCACTATTATGGAGGATGAGGAACTACGCCAGAAGCTATTGACAAATCCACTTTTACTTTCTGCTATTGAAGGTAAGTTGAACACATTGATTGGACAGGACAGTGGATATGTTGAGAAACTTCCAAAGAATGTGAAGAACAGAGTGTATGGATTGAAGAGTCTACAGAAGGAGCAATTTAAGTTGGAGGCAGAGTTCCAGCAGGAATTGTTGGAGTTGGAGCGTAAATTTCATGGCAAATTTGCCCCATTGTATGTCAAAAGGGGAGAGATCGTTGTGGGCAAACACGAGCCTGATGAAGAGCAAATTGAGGAGGGTAAAAAGCTAATGGAACTGGAGAAGGGAGAGGAAGATGAAGGGGAAGAGGAAGAAGAGGAGGACGACGATAAAGAAACTCCGGAAGAAGAAGCAGCCGAAGCAGAGGGTACCACTAAAGGAATTCCAGGTTTTTGGCTTACTGCATTTGAGAACTTAGGACCGGTTTCGGATCTCATTACAGACCGTGATGCAGATGTGTTGACTTCTTTAAAGGATATCAGGATGAGTTATCTTGATATTCCAGGTTTCAAGTTAACGTTTGAGTTTGAGGACAATGCATATTTCACTGATAAGACTCTTACAAAAATGTACTATTACCAAAAGGAGTTGGGTTATACGGGAGATTTTATCTATGATCATGCGCAAGGATGTACGATCAATTGGAAGGATACTGAACACAACGTGACAATCTCCGTGGAGAAGAGAAAGCAAAGAAACAAGCACACGAAGCAGGTGAGGACTATCGAGAAGCTCACACCAGTTGCATCACTGTTTAACTTTTTTGATCCACCAGTGCCTCCAAAGCCAGAGGATATTGAGAAGAAAGAGAATGAAGACGAAGATGAGGATGACGAGGAAGATGAGGAGAAGAAAGAAGAACAAGGTAAAGGAACGGAGGAAGAAGGAGAATTGGAGCAGAGACTTCAAATGGATTACGAGATAGGCGAATTGATCAAAGACAAATTGATTCCAAGAGCTGTGGACTGGTTTACTGGTGATGCCTTGCAGTATGAATTTGATGCTGGAGAAGATTTTGACGAGGATGGAGAAGAAGACGAGGAGATAAAGGATGAAGATGAAGAAGAAGAAGGGGAGAACGATGATGATGATGATGATGATGATGACGAAGGTAATCAAAATGTCTCGAAAGCGCAGCCCGCTGATTGCAATCAGCAATAGGCAGGAAAGAAACTACTGTGCAGTGTATTGTGTATTGATATTTGAATAAAGATAGTAGCGTGGTAATGTGTCGTAAAGTACCTGAGGCCGTACAATGAGAGTCTTCAAATTAATTGTATATTATTTTTCTCCAGCATCTGTCTACCTTTCCTTCATTCTCAAGCAATCTACCTATTTATAATGCTAAAAGAAGCACTTCCGAGACAGCTCGGTGCACCAAATCCTGTTTCCCTACTATGCATTGCTTTGACTACGCTACTTCCTTGCCTAACATCTGCATTTCCTATGGGCTTAAGATTGGCTGCCTCTGCCGATGATAAGTTCTCTATTACCCACCACAGTCCTCTCACTGAGACTCAATACTGGACCTATATGATCACTTCCTTTGCCCTTGTTCTCATGGGTGGTGTATTCTCAGGTCTTACCCTAGGTCTTATGGGTCAGGATGAGGTCCATTTGAAAGTCATTTCCCAATCCGGTAGCCTTAAAGAGAGGCAGTACGCCGACACTGTACTAAATTTACTTGCTAAGGGAAAACACTGGCTATTGGTTACTTTATTGTTGGCCAATGTTCTCACCAATGAGACTCTCCCTGTTATTTTGGACAGATTCCTAGGAGGAGGATTTGCCGCTGTGTTCGGTTCTACCGTATTGATAGTCGTCTTCGGTGAGATTATTCCACAATCCATCTGTGTTCGGTATGGTCTTCAAATCGGTGCCTTTTTCTCTCCGTTTGTCGAGATCCTTATGTATATCATGTATCCTGTTGCTTTTCCTATTGCCAAGCTATTGGATTATAGTTTGGGTCAGGACCACGGAATTCTTTATGGTAAGAGTGGCCTAAAGACCCTTGTCAATTTACACCATACGATGGGGGTGGAAAGATTGAGTCAGGACGAGGTTACCATCATCAATGCCGTTCTTGACTTGAAAGACAAGGCCGTTGGCGAAGTTATGACACCTATCGAAAAGGTGTTTACTTTGCCCTCGGATACCATCTTGGATGAATCTATCGTGGAAGAGATTTTCAATGCCGGCTTTTCTCGTATTCCCATACACTTGCCTGGCGAACCTACAAATTTCGTTGGTATGCTTCTTGTACGTATTTTGATCAGTTACGACCCAGATGATGGATTGCCCGTCTCTTCGTTTCCCCTAGCTACTCTTCCCGAGACGGGCTACTACACTTCCTGCTTGAACATTTTAAACTATTTCCAGGAGGGTAAATCGCATATGGTGGTTGTTAGTGAAAGTCCTGGAATGGATACCGGTGCCAAAGGTGTCGTGACACTAGAAGATGTCATCGAGGAATTGATTGGTGAAGAGATTGTGGATGAAAGTGATGTTTACGTTGATGTCGATCGTAATATTAAGCGTTCTATACCTGGGCCACTAGCCAAGCGTAACATCGTTCACTATCTTCATAACTTATACAACTCAGGACACGAGCATTCACATGAAGAACCCTCAGATGTTTTCACCTCTCCTCTATCTCCAATTGAGGGAAGGGACTCTCAAACTTCAAGTTCCTACATATTAAAGAAAGATTTCGAAGAAGAAGTTGCCACGAAAAAGGCTCAGAGTGTCGCCGAGGAAATGGCTCCTCTTCTGGGATTGCACGATACCCATGGTATAGCAAACGTTACTCAGAAATTGGTCGAAGGTCCACAGAACTCTGCTGAGTCCAAGGTTGCGTCTCCAGATCTTTCAAGAGCTCCGTTATTACTTCCGTTGAGTCGAGTGGAACCTATCACCATTACAAAGGGTATCAAGCCTTCAAATTTGGCTGCCAATCCACTTCATACCAACAACGAACACATTACCATCAAAAAGCAGCCGAAACTTGTTCCTCCAGTGACTGGTGTGTTCCAAGAAGTGTCATCATCTCAGGATGGATACATACCAACCGCGAAGAACAAGTATGCTTTGAAGGCAGATGCAAGGGCTAGACTCGCTTCAGAGAATAGATTCAACTACGGTAGTGCTGGGACAAGTCCGGCCGGATCACCGTTGTCTAGGCCAGTTACACCACCAGGAGTCTACGATACTGAGGTGTCTGCATTTGTCAAGGGCGTGTCGGACAATGTGCTGAGACGCAAGGCCAGACCGATGAAGGATGGACGTACAGGTACAGGTACGGATACAAGTCCAGGTGCGAGGAATAAATCAGCTGCAGCTATAGAGCTGGCTCGATCTAACGAGAGTATGAGAAGTCCGGGCAGTTTTGCGTCGAACGACTCGAATAGTTCTGCAGGTATCGTGGAAAGTAGCATGGTTACAGATAGTGGATTTAGGAAGACGGTCATCGAGGAAAGTGCGGGAGACGATGAGGCATTGAATACAGGGGAACCGCGAGATGTTAGAAGCGAACGCAGTATCGAAAATTAGGATAACCTGAAGTTAACGGTTATAGGGTGTTGCATCATCGTCTTATGTATTTATTTATCTTGTATTTTTGATTTTCTCCAATAGCATTGATTACATAATGATTCAAAAAGTTGTTTTGACAAGGTAGAAGATGGGCTTGAAAAAACGACAGCCCACAAGGCAGCCAGAAGACCGCGAGGAGATAGATCTGCATTCTCGGGCATAAACTCTTAACCCCCGCCAATAGCGAGCTATTTAGTGGGGTCCTTTCTTTCTTCATTTCTTCCTTTCACTATTTGTTCTTCATTATTTTCATTTATCTCTGCATGCTACACTAACAAGTGTTGTCAGTCGTCATAATGGGCAATCAATCCAACATCTTATCCAAACTATTTAAGAAGAATCAATCTGATTCGAGCAGCTCAGTGAACTCTAGTTCCAGCTCTAAGAGGTCGCATCGTTCGCATCGTTCGCACCACTCTAGCTCTTCTATTCCTTCTTTGGAGATACATGATGATTCTACTAAGGAATCTTTGAATAGAGATACGCAGAATAAACCCAAGAATGCTGAAGCCAGCGAAGTCAGCGGGACTAACGGGACTAACGGAGTTAAGAAATCCAATGAGGCCCTCCAGATTCCACGCTCACAGAATATGAATGTTAGCAACAGTACAAAGTCTAAAGGAGGTTTTTCTAATGCCATGGAAGCTGTTGTTGGCTCAATGGTGAGT
This sequence comes from Brettanomyces nanus, assembly GCF_011074865.1. Taxonomy (NCBI): domain Eukaryota; kingdom Fungi; phylum Ascomycota; class Pichiomycetes; order Pichiales; family Pichiaceae; genus Brettanomyces; species Brettanomyces nanus. The sequence goes on along the minus strand of NC_052374.1, from coordinate 3,482,729 downwards.
TCTTTGTCGACGGTTTCACTCTCTTCTACGAACAGCTCGTATCATAGTGTGACAGATGAGACGACAGTACAGTCAGCGGATTCTGGGTCCACCTCAAGCTCCGGAAGAAGCGGACTTAAGTTGAGACGATTTTTGGGAGGACGTGCCAGAAGAAGAAAGGAGCTTATCAAGGAGAAGATGAAGGAGCTGAGTCAGAAGGTAGAGCAACACCGTACTGAGATGGAGGTCAATCGTCAAGAGAGAAGAGATAAGCTCAAGAGTAGGTTTGGCGGAAAGCATCAACATGAAGGCTCTTTTCATCACGAGAGTAGCCCTGCTACAATAACCGAAACTCCTCCGGAGGATGATTCCAAAGAGACTGCCAATCTCGTGGCCAAGTATGGGGAGATTTGCTATAAGGGTGAAGATTCTGATGAAGAGTTTGTGTTGGGTCAAGGAGCTGGAGGTGCTGTTTTATTGGTGAAACGGCCTACAGATGGCTATCTGTTTGCCGTGAAAAAGTTCAAACGTCAGAACTTTAGAGAATCTCTATACGATTACCGAAAGAGGCTCGAAGATGAGTACAGAATTGCCTCTGTTGTGCTGCACCCTAACCTTATTAGGACGTACGAGATGTTGAGGACCCCTGACGAGAAATTGTTTGTCATAGTTATGGACTACTGTAAGTACGACTTCTTCTCAATAGTTATGGCGGGTTTACCATCGCGTAAGGAGATCTGCTGTTACTTTAAGCAGATCATCAAAGGTGTTCAGTACATGCACCATAACGGTTTTGCTCATCGTGATTTAAAATTGGACAACTGTGTGGTCGACGTGAACGGTATATTAAAGTTGGTTGACTTTGGTTCCGTGGCTATTTTTGATCCTTTGGCCGTTACGCGTTTAGAGAAACATACAAAGAGATTATTGGAAGATAGAAATGATATCAGCGTTTCAGAAAGGTCTGAACCCCAGGACTTGTCGCCATCTCCTCCCATCGCTGATCCGCCTTATTCCATAATCAAGGCTACTGGTGTTGCCGGTTCCGATCCTTATCTTGCCCCTGAATGTACTGAAATGGGGGCTTATGACCCCCGTGCTGCCGATGTTTGGTCTGTGGCCATCATCTACTGCTGTATTATTCTTTGTAGATTTCCTTGGAAGATTCCTAAGGTTTCTGACGGTGCTTACAAGGCATTCATTGCTGAGCCTTCTGAGACTGTCGATGCCCAAGGAAAAAGACGGATTTATGGCCCTGACAGATTGTTCAGAGCCCTTCCTTCTAAATCAAGGCGTGTCATCAGTGGAATGATGAACTTGAGACCGGAAGCAAGGCTTACCATTGATCAGGTTGCGAGTGATCCCTTCGTCCGACAAATCAACGAATGTTCGGAAGAATGGGATGATGAACAGCACAAATATGTTCCCATTAAGGCAGAGGATCATGTTCACCATTTAATGACTCAAGATGAAATCTCTGAGAAGGAAAAACAAAAGGAGAACTTGGAGAAATCGTTAAAATGAGTTTAACTGTTTCTTCTGCATTCCCTATATATATACATTATACCCTTGCAATAATATAGTGGTGCACCAAACTTTTAGTTGTTACGGTAATCCAATAGAAATTTTCATTAAGTTTATTACCATCCTTGATCGTAGATCAAAGAGACAGATTCACCATTGTTAATTCTTCTGATGGCTTCAGCAAATATCCGTGACACGTCCAACACTTCCAAAGGCTCATTATTTACTTTACCGTACTCCTCAACATGGGCAGTTTGATCGACAGTATTTGACGTAATCACCTGGTCAATGGATGAAGAACGTTTCAGCTTCTTCAATGCTTCTCCACTAAATATGCCGTGGGTTATCACAGCGTACACATACACACAGCCCTGCTCTTTCAATAAACGAGCAGCACGTAGGACAGTAGTTCCCGTATCCACCAAATCATCAACGATGACACAAACTCTACCTTGAACGTCACCGACTAGCATCGTAGTGGCAACGACCTTCTCGGCAGAGTTATTAGAATTTCCATTGCTGTCGCTGTTATTGCTTGTGCTAGAATTTTGGGCTGGAGAATGCACTATAAGGTTGTCACTGGATGAAATAGGTGCCAGAGCATATGGACCAAGACTGACGGCTGTAATGGGATGCTCAACAACACGTTGACGTCTCTCCTTGTGAATGAGAGCAAATTGCAAGCCCAAGGAATCGGCTATAGCAGTAGCACGCTTTGCACCACCAGCATCTGGAGATACAATGACACAATCCTTATAATTAGAAACATAATTGACAATATAGTGCTGAACCAAAGGCTTGGAGTACAAATTATCGACAGGGATATCAAAGAATCCTTGGAATTGAGGATCATGTAAATCCATGGTGACTATATGGTCAGCACCCGCGGAAGTGAGTGAGTTGGCAATCAACGTACCTGACTGGGAGATCCAAGATCTGTAAGGGTGCTTACGGGGATGTTCGCTATCCTTTTCGTTGCAGCTAGAAGATATGGAAACATTCTGCTGCTTCATTGATTTAGATGAAACAGCAGGATTAAGAGGCGATGGGCTGATCACATTGGTATCAGAAGCAGTCGTTTTGGCTGTTTTGTGAGGCGAGGTGGCAGCAGATTCATTTAGACTACTCAAAGAGGGAGCAGGAATTTGGTCAGAGGTCCGGTGCGAAAAAGAGCACGGAGAAGAAGGTACAGAGTCCAACAGAGTATGCTTTGTAGAACCAGACAGGAACGGAACACCCTTCTTGCTTGAAGGAGATTCGGCTTGACGTGAATAGAAAAATAACGGACACACGACGGTGATTCTCTTAGCCGAAGCCATTTTACAGGCAGATATGGTGAGAAGTAACTCCATGAAGTTATCATTAACCTTACCAGAACCCGATTGAACAATGAATATGTCTTTCTCTCGCACAGAGTCACAGAGACGTACAGATGTTTCACCATTGGCAAACTTTTTCAATTCCACCTCTCCCGGTACAAGGCCCAGGTTAACACATATTCTTTCCGTTAGTGCTCTGTTTGAAGAGCCAGAAAACACGACGATATCTCTCATTATTGTGCAATGTAGGTAGATCGATTGAAGATAAAGTACGCTTAGGAGAAGATGAATAAAAATTTTCCCCTCACTTTTTCCAAGAGAGTTTTGCGACGCGACCGACGGCCCAAGGATGATCGGACAGGACCTACTTCAAACCAGAAGGGGCCTGTGGGCCTGCCTTACAGCGACTGCAAGCCCAAAGATATTCACAAGGACTGCACGGACAACAGAAACTACAGAGATCGCGAGATGTAGTTTATACATGATTAAATTCCGGTAGTCAAACATTATAACTGGTCACCACTGACAATACTTTGTCATCAAATGATTTCATCCTAATAGGCATCTCTAATCTATAAAACGGACTTTTCAACACGTAATCGGTGTAATATTCATATAGCTTATCCTGTAGTTGAAGTAGCTTCGATTCTGACAAATCTTTTGACGTCATTAAGATGATCTTCAATCCCGTGGCACTCTGAAACACGCATACATTAAACAACTCTGTAGTGATGCAATGTAATCCGTATTTATTTGAGTTCGTCGGTAGCCGAGACTTTTCGTAGTTATTCATGGCCTCCTTTGGTGTCAATTTAGAGGCAATGGCATGGACTCCGTGTAGAGTGCTGGCTATCACAAGATAATCATTGGAATTCTGCTTAGCAACAGGTGAATTGGGCACTCGAAAATCCTTCTGATATAGTAAAGAGCCAGATTTCGATATGACATAGAGAGAATACACTGACATTGCTGTAATATTCAAACGATTAGAGAGAAAGATAAAGTACAATATAATTTAAAGATTCGTTTAACTCCTCTGCCTACTCGCGATTCATTTGAGACTTTTGGAGCCTTTCTCATTTATACTTATAATAATCCTTGAGGCTGCTTACTTCTGCGCTTGTCTCTATAAATACGGTATGCTATCAAGCAGAAGTAGGCAAGAATTATTGCCAAAATTGTGTAGAGAATTGTCCTAGTAATTTTCCACACCAATTTACCGAACCAGCCGATGAATCCCCTTGGATCTCCATATTTTTCAGCATCTTTCCGTTTCAACTCCCGTTCCTGCCTTTGCAACCTTTTCAATGTTCTTCTTTGTCTGTGTCTGATGCCTCCTCCTCCACCTCCTAACGATCTTTTTCCACTGCTGTCTCCAGATGATTCTGGCTTCTCAATGCTTTGCTCAGGAAGTCCGATTTCCAAACCTTCCAGTAGGTCACTAACGGATTTCACCAAATCTCCATTGGCCATTCTAAAAGTCTGAACTTTCATGCTGTAGATGTCAACAGCTTGAAAAAGCTCCCCAGTTTCTGCACTGATTGCCAAGTACGGATTCTTAGGAATTAGAATTCGTGGAATATCCCGTCTCTGAACGCACGTTTTCCAGTCACCCGCACCTTGAGCATCCACGTCGATCTGCAGGTACTGACTGTCTCTCAAGTAAATGATTCTCATCTTAGAAACAGTATTCTCTTCTCCTGGATTATAGATATCGTGTAATGAGCAGCCGTCAAGTTCGGTCTGAAAACCGTCGTTCGATTTGATATACCGACCAACGTCTCCAAAGTTGGGCTGAAGAGAAAGGTATGGGAACCTACGCTTGTTTGTGGTCTTGTACTCCTGTCTGTCGGCATTTCGATAGGTATCAATAAAGATGCCTAGGCCTTTATAGTCGCTTTGCATACCAAATACATCTCCCCTATTCAACGGAGACTCAGTAATCCACAATGCCATGCCATCACCAATCAGGTCAGGCTTATTCTGACTTCCATGCAGTCTGAAATCCAGCTCAATCTGCAACGCTGATGAATCCTCCTCCGAAATGGAATTTCGGGAAACAACATATCCAACGGCCGAAGGCCTGTCCGCCACCAATCGAATATAATCGGCGTTTCTCTCCAATTGCATGTTACCACCGTTGATATAGTTATAAAACTGTAAAGTGCTAGGATTCATAAATGGGTCTTCAAGGTTCATATAGGTCAAGGAGATCATACTGATCTTCTGATCCTTCGTTGAATCATCAAGAGAGATCGATGAAATATGCTCAGATTCTGAAATTTTGTCGTTCAACCCTTGGTCAGAAGTTGAAAATGATCTCAAAAACTGCCTGTAGAAGACAAACAAGAAAAGGCAACCGAGAAGCACTTTCGCCCGGATCGTTAATCTGGCATAAAAATGCTTCACCTTGCCAAGTGGCGAGTTCCTGCTGCGCGAATAGTTAAGATCCATAAGTCAATTGGCAGGTGGGATGATAACAAAGGCTGATTCCACAGCATTCAAATTTAGATGAAAACACCCTCTCGAGAAAAAATTTTACTTCGCTGTCGCGAAACACTAAACGAAGCTGTCAATCAATCTGAGGTTAGTTTCAGAAACTTGTAATTTACAAAAAACCATATATACATGTAGTTAGCTCGCTACTCACTGTCTAGTAGTTTGTAGTTCACTATTCATCATTAAATCGTAGTAATATACCGGGTAAATAAATAAATCAGGACACCAAATTCCCGCCAACAGTAAAATATACATATCAGGATTAGACTAGGGGGATTGATAGCCATGAAGATAATACCATATAATGCAAAAAAAGGTAAGGTAATAAAAGGAAAGGCAAAGATAAATGATGAAACCAAGCAGTAGTAATTGTAATAATCAGTAAATTGATAATAATAAGCTGAATTCTATCAGAAGTCTAAACTCATGCAGGTGGAGCTATTTTTTACACTCATCACGCTGACCATACTTAGATCTTCGGTAAGATTGTTCATTTTGGGGCTGTTGTTCTCTTCGGGCTTGTGAATAATCACTTCCATTTTTTCACAGGGTTCTGCTCCATCTATAGAAGACACAGACGATGTCTGTGCACTGGCATTACCCGTAGTTGTATCTGTGGTTGATCCTTCACCCGAAGTGTGGTTATTGGCTCCACTGTCAATAATAAAGTTGTTTGCAGTTGGGAGATTCACATTGCCGCTGACGTCAGACGAAGGAAAAATCGACTTATAATCCGAAAGAAGCGAATCTACCCTTATTTTGGAATACTTGTTATTAGTTGTTCCGCTAGGATAGAACGTTCTGTTATGGTTGCGAAGATTTTCTTCTGTTATACGTCTCCCTTGAACGCCAGCCCCTGAAAAGGGACCTTGACCTTGACCTTGACCTTGAATTTGTGTCTGCATCAGGCCCGCCTGCTGTCGGAGTCTCTGCTGTTGTAACTGTTGTTGTAATTGATATTGTTGCAACTGTTGGGGAGACAGCTGATATTGAGGTTGCTGTTGATGATACCGTGACGAATGTTGACTTTGATGGTGGCGATTATGAGTCTGCTGAGACTGCTGAGGCTGTCGCTGTTGAGTTTGAGTCTGCTGAGGTTGTTGTTGTTGTTGTTGAATTTGAGTCTGCTGAGGTTGTTGTTGTTGAATCTGAGTCTGCTGTGGCTGCTGATTCTGCTGAGTATCCGATTCCACATCACCGGACGACTGATGAGTATGCCTACGTCCAAAAATCTTACGAAGAACACCTGGGCTCTTCTTAGAATGATGCATAGCCAAGGCACGCTGCTCGTGCTCTTGGTGTTCATTATTAAGTTCCTGCTCAATGGCAGCTTGCTTATTAATGGACTCTATACTTTCATACGGCTCTGAACCAGGAACACCATAACCACACGCAACGCAGGAACCGCATTCCTTGCCGTTACCTGGATTATCAGGTCCATAAATTCCTTGAGCAGTAGCAGCAGTAGCAACGTTATTGGAATCTGGCTCGTCGGCAATAGGCAATCCAATGATATACTCCTTCTCCTGTTCGATATTCTCAATACCAGAGTTCTCCTTGGAGCGCATTCTGTTCATAGAAACATGATCCACAGGAACCATGCAAACGTCGAATTTGTTGACATTGAACTGTTGAGATTCAGTAGTAATAATATCCATAGAATCAATTCTCGAATCAATAGACAATGGGCCAGCCTCTGACAGCTTCTGACAGGCAAGAACATCGTTTCTAAACTCAAATAAGTTACCTCTCTCCCAAGGATTCAACTTAAGATAGCGACATAACACGTGAAATATCTCCTTGCTGATGGGGAGGATCTTAAGTAAAACTGATGGATCTTTCACGAAAGCACGGAAAGTAGTATCGTTGAGACTTGCTTTAAGCCAAGGATTTCTAATGGAGATCAGGTTGATAAGGATGATGGCTAATGACCAGACATCCCCGGCAGATGTCGGGAAGCGAACATTTTGTCTCATGCCTTCGCTGTTGGGCCTAAGCAACCTATCGATATGAATGACTTTCGAATCCTTAGAGTCAAACCCTTGGCAGAAATTTTGAATTCTCTCTGGCGACATGTAATAGCTGGAGCCACAACAAACGTTAGATTCAGTGTAAGGCTCACGGAGTGCAAGACCAAAGTCAGCTAATATAAGTTTTGTTCCATTTTCAGCAACTAAAATATTCTCCGGTTTCAAATCACAGTGATAAACACCCTTGCTGTGGCAATAAGTGATAGCATCGACAAGCTGAATAAAGACAGACTTTATCAGGAAAGGATCCGAGCTATACCTCTGCTTATCAACTATGGTGCCGAATAAATCACCTTCAGGGTAGTAGTCCATGATGACAAAAAGAGCCTCTCGAACACCATAAACCTTGTAAATAGACAAGATATTCGGATGCTTATGAACTCTGAGCTGTAAACTCATCTCTCTCAAGATCTTACAGTTGTAGCCTTTTCGAATAATCATCTCCATTGAAAGCAGATTGGTCATAAGTGTTCCGTTATTCATAAGAGCCTGATAGAGTAAGGATCTTTCCAATTCCTGTAAAAGCTGCTTGTTGTTACGACCACCGTTACCATTCTCGGAGTTTTTGGGAGCCTGATGCTTCAAAATAATTTTGATCGCATAAGACTTCCCCGTATATAGATGGCGGGCAGAATAAACGATACCATACGAACCAGAGCCAATCTTCTTCTGGAACTGGTACTTGTTATTTAGGATGATATTGGTCAAATCTCTCATTGTACCGTAGCGATGTCCATTGGTTAATAAAAGAGTATGTGAGATAAATAGGCAGAAATAAGAAGAATGGTCAAAATTGAAGAACAATAAACTGGGGGTTGTGAACGGAGTTTGTTTAACGATGAGCGAAAATGGTGAAGAAATAAAAAAATATTTAAGAAAAATAAAACAGTTAGAACCAAAAGACCAAAAAGAAAATATTTTAAAATTGAAATAATCAAATAAAAAGAAAGAGAAAAAGAAACGAGGAAATTGGTAGGAGACGAAAAAGTTGAATCTTCAGTATGATTAGAGGGAAGTGAAGGAGAGGGCGGATTAAGAGGGCGGATTAAGAGGGCGGATTAGGGGGTCTGATTAGGAGATTAGGTTGGTATCTGTCTAGTCGATGAAATGAAATATAATCAGGGTTGGAACAGTGTAGATAAAATTGCCTTTTCATGGGACTTGAAACTATACGTCATGAATGGAGGACGGGGCCAGGCAGAGCCCAAGGAAGGTCGGAAGTGGAAGCTTTATCATTGAGCGCAGTGAAATGGCGCTGGGGAAAAAAGCCACGAATTTTCCAATAATAAATCAACCTCTCACTTGTTCCACCAATCGCAGGCCACATGCTGCGCATAATACTGACGCGGGCGTGTTCACGTAGAATTTACAGGGTCGATCACGAAGAGCCATAGAGCTTAGTAATCAACGCCCTGGGTCATCCAGTGCATCAACCAGTTGGGTTCTGTGCTGGGCAAATCAATATCTACTGGAGTCTATTGAGTGCTTCCTTCGATCATTTCATGGTGACTCTCATGCTGCATAATCGGGATATCATTGTACTCCTTCGAGTCATTACAGTGAGCGGTTTAATCGGGGCCAACAAAGTTTTTCGACACACAGGGCGTGGTCCCAGGATGAGATTTTTGTAGTGGCTGGATAATAGCCACCTATCTTGCCGGTATCCCCCTGTATCTCGCGGTGGCTTCCGGTGGCTCGCGGTGGCTCCTAGTGCCTTTTCGCGATTCTTTTCGCGATTCCGCCGTTGCAATCTTCCGCATTTTCCAACCGTCGGAAATTCACCATCCCATTATTGAGAAAAATCACCAGATTTTTATCCTACCGGCCTTTGGGGCAGAGGTCCATTTCCTAATTGGGTACAGCCGCCGTTTACAGTCATGCAAGGAAGCTTTAATTCACTAAAGTCCCATGCTATTTCTCGGGAAACAGCCCTATGTTTATCCGGTGGCTCGTATGAAGTTGCATGATACGTCGACACTCTTCGAGTATACGAGCACCTCAATATATCGACTCCGAGTTGAACTCTGTTGCTTGTTGGGGGCCTTCGACAAATCCTTGGCAAAAAGTCCTCTATTCTGAATCCATCCAAGCCGTTAAGTACTTTCCCTTTCAAATTTGAAAACGATTTGCTCCTACTTCTCGTCTCCCCCTTCTTATTTCCCCATTCATTCTTTGCGTATTTTTATTTTGAGGGGCAGTATGGTGATTGAATGTTTGCCTGGTATCTGTTAAACCATCGTTTCCTCTTTGGGGCTCGTGCAATCTCGCAAACCGTTGAATCTTTCAAAGCTGTTATATTCTCGCTAATGTTTGGCGCATTAGCCAGCATATGATATCATCTGTCAATCTGATGACTTCTTTCCATTGTGTAGATAGTAGTTGATAAAAGGTTAAAAGGACCATGACCTAGTTTTTACATCCTTACACCTAAATTACGCGAGAGGGCCTGAACTTCAAATTCTATGAGACGCGTAAAGAGTAGCAGGAAAGAATCTTCTGTCCTCTTATACAGTGTGAACCATTCCTTCAGCATTCATCAATTGCCTTATAGTTATGCCTAGATTGGACGCTTTTTTTGGTGCCAATGCTGTCCAAAGAGTAAGCTTTGCTCCAGATTTATTTTTTATTTTTGGGGGCTCTCCCTCCCCTGCATTTCTTTCTTACTAACAACAATTACTAAAGAATAAAATCAAAAGAAGTGCCGGGAGCTCGAAAGACCAAGGGTGTGTGAAGAGGCAGAAAAAGAACGTTAGTGATTCTACCAAGTCATCATATTTTGGGGCCAAATCCGGGAAAGCCGAGATTATTGATCTTGATTCTGGTGATGATGATGAAGATGAAATAGAGAAAGAGAAACCCATGGCGATAAAGAAGGCTATAGCGATTAGTCCTAAAAAGGGAAAAGCAAAAAAAATCATCAAAGCTGCCGCCAAGACTTCCAAGCCTTCCAAATCTCCGAAGTCCTCTTTGGCAGCAACTGGACTGAAAACCGCAGAAGATATCCTCAGTACGATTCCTGATGCTGATGAGAGCTACCTCAAAGTTGATCCGGAAGCCGCAAACATGAATTACTTCCAGTTAAAGGCCAGACAGAAGGATATCACTCCGGTGGAAGGAGAACACAAGGAGATTCCCAAGGCACGAAGTAACTGCTTGAATGGGTTAACTATAGTGTTTACAGGAGTATTACCATTTATAGGACGTGAAGAGTGTGAAAGATTGGCATCCCAATATGGTGCAAAGGTGACCAAGTCGATCAGTGGACGCACAGGTGTTGTGGTGATAGGAAGGGATGCTGGTCCCAAGAAGGTGACGCTGATAAAGCAGAAGCATATTAAATGCATTGATGAGGATGGATTTATCCAGCTGTTGGCGAAGATGCCTGAAAATGGTGGATCTGGAGAAGCTGCTCAGAAAGAACTGGCCAAGAAAGAACGTGAAATAAGCAAGGCGATTGAGGAGGCAGAACAGGAGGAAAAAGAGGAGAAGTCACACAGGAGAAGCCAAAAGAGTAATCAAGACAAAGTAACCAGGGGACCGGAGTCTCAGCTCTGGACCGTAAGATACGCACCAACGGATTTGAGACAGATCTGCGGTAATAAGGGTAACGTTGAGATGCTTTACAACTGGCTTGACCATTGGTTTGAAACTCAACATGAAGGCAAGTATTCTCGTGGTGCAGGAATCGATAACTATCGCTCTGTACTTATCAGTGGACCTCCAGGAACAGGTAAAACTACAGCAGCTAACTTGGTGGCCCATAAGGTTGGTTATGATATTATTGAAAAGAATGCTAGTGACTTTCGATCCAAAAAAATCCTCAACCAGGAGCTTAAGGTGTGCTTAGACAACACTTCTGTTGCGGGATTTTTCAAACAGAGTACCGAAAATGAGGCTAAAGTTAGACGATTTGTATTGGTTATGGATGAGGTTGATGGTATGTCGTCTGGTGATAATGGAGGTGTTGCGCAGCTTGCACAGTTCTGTCGAGTCACAAAAACTCCTCTGATCCTTATTTGTAACGATAAGTCGTTGCCTAAGATGCGGGCATTTGATCGTGTTTGCTATGATATGACATGGAGAAGGCCAACTGCTAGAGAGATGAGGTCCAGGCTTATGACAATAGCACACCGTGAAGGATTGAAATTGGATCCTAATGTGATAGACGAGCTAGTCTCCTCTACCCATAACGATATTCGTCAAATTATTAACGTCATGTCAACAGTGGCTCGTACTCAGAAGACGTTAAATTTCCAAGATGCCTCACAGATCGATAAATCGTGGAAAAAAGAAGTGGCATTGAAGCCGTTTGACGTTGTAGGAAGACTTTTGAGTTCTGGTTCCTACGGAGATCGTGCGATGTACAATATCAATGAAAAGATCAACTTGTATTTCAGCGATATGGATATGATTCCTCTCATGATGCATGAAAACTATCGATCCACACAGCCAGCTGAACTTTTCAATCATCCCCCTGGGAAGCAAAATTTGGTACATCTTAAGTTGCTTGCTGAGGCATCGAACTCGATCTCTGAGTCTGATCTCATCAACAAACTAATAAGAGGAGGCGATCAGCAGTGGTCTTTGCTTCCCTTCTATGGAGTGGCATCTACTATCATCCCTGGATCAAAGATCTGTGGTAGGGTGACCTCTAGAGTGATGTTTACCTCATGGTTGGGTCAGAATTCAAAGTCGATGAAATATAAACGTGTGGTTCAACAATTACAGTATCATTCATCCACTAAGACGCATACAAATAATCAGGAACTTCGGCTCTCGTATCTTCCCTACTTGAAAGAGATGTTGACGACACCTCTTATCGAGAAGGGTGCAGACGGAATCGGTGAGACTCTTCAATTGTTGGATCAGTATTACCTCACGAGGGAAGATTGGGACAGTATCATGGAGATGGGGGTGGGAAGACAGGGTAAAATGGATCAAAAATTGAAGAAAATCCCCTCCAGAGTCAAGACCCAATTTACCCGAAGGTACAATTCATATGTGCATCCTACGATTGTCTACAGAACAGGGCAGATTAAAGTCGGAAAGGTTCGAAAAATGAAGTATGACGATACTGGTGATGGTGGTGATGATGATGATGATGATGATGATGACAATGATGACGATGATAATGACGACACTGACAGTGATATGCAGGATATAAACAAGAACAGCCTGATTAAGGCGGTCAACAAGAAACCGAAAGCCAAGAGAACGAGGTAATTTGATAAGGACCCGATTCTGGAGATTCTAATTTACGCTATGTAGAAAGACTATTTACTATGAACATAATAGATAAAAAAAATGTATGGGATCTGTCCTCACTAGTAGTGATTTGTATGTATATGCCATTTCTCGGGTAATGATTTTGTTAAAGGATCGACGGTGAATTGAGGGCTTAGGTGCGTTGTGTGCTCAGCCTCGCCCGCGCCTTGAGTCCTCAGCCTCGCACTTTCTTCTCCGGCTTTACCGATCAAGTTTCTGAATCAGGAATGTCGCGGGAGCATCATAACCCCGCGGATCTCGCTCTGGAAAACTTCGGATAAGACGGATTTAAGCCAACATAAAGGATTTGACGATGGATCAATCAATTAATGAACTCTATTTAAACTATTTATGTTCTTCTGTGTAAAAAGCTATGCAATCTACCTTTTTTTACTAGTTTATTGGCTGCTTTTATGAATTATTTGGACGACTAGGAGATATTAATCCCCTTTTTTAGAAAACTTCTTTTTCTTCTATTTTTTATATATTTTTAGCCGGCCTGCATTTTCTTATATCTATTTAAACCCTGCATAGCCTTCCTGGGCGATCTACTACCAGTAGTCTCATTGCTCTTTTTGAGGTGTATTCATTGTATTGTACTATCATGCTTTCTGTATCACTCACTGTGCCAGTTTCGGTACAGTATACTGTTCCCTTCCCCTTGGCTACCATTACTTCCGTGTATGCCTCTGCTGCCAGTGACCTTGAGTCCATTGAACTAGCTATTCCTACCGTGACAAACGATAATGACTTCATACGGTTTTCTGCCAGTGCGGAGCTCTTAGAAGCTACCATGTCCTATTATTCGCTTTTGGCGGTCCAGGCTACAGCTACTCAGCCTGAAGTGATGAGCTCTGCTGCTGAACAAGCTGCTGAGGCCTCAGCTGTTACAAATCAGTTGGTGCGAAAAACCTCCTTCTACTCCGGAAACAGACCTTCCCTAGGAGGAAACTTGGCTCTTTTGATTGTGTTCTCTTTGTTTTTGATCCTTCAGATGGTTTTCGGTGTGGCATCTCATCAGTGGTGGTTTTTTGTGTGTTTCTCTACTGGCATATTCTTGGAAGTGTTGGGTTATACGGGTCGTATATGGTCACACTACGATCTTCGGAGCTTTAATGCGTATGTCATGCAGTTGGTTTGCATTACCTTGGCTCCCTGTTTCCTTATGGCTGGTATTTATTACAGTTTGGCTCAGTTGACCGTAATTATGGGACAGCATTTCAGTATATTAAAGCCTATGCAGTACTCTCTCTTTTTTATTATTTGCGATCTTATCGCCATTGTCTTGCAGGGTGCTGGTGGTGCCATTGCTTCCTCTGAATTAAGCAATCATCATTCTACGAGAGGTGGTTCCAACGTGATGGTGGTTGGATTGGCTTTCCAGGTTGCTTCAATGACTTTATACCAGGTCCTCTGGTTTATCTTCTGCTATAGATGTTTCAGAAGTAAAAGACGCTACGGTGATAGTATTTTCGCCGATAAATATGCAGATATCCGTCGAAGAAGGCTTTTTGTTGCATTCTTCTTTATCCTTACTTTGGCCGTGATTCTTATCTTTATCCGTTCCCTTTACCGTTTAACCGAGATGGTAGAAGGTTTTAGCGGGAAATTGGCGAACGACGAGTTGGATTTCATGGTTTTAGAAGCACTCATGGTCTCTCTTGCATCTTTTCTATTGACTGTGGTACACCCTGGTTTCGCTTATGGCTTTCACATTGCCATTGAGATCGAAAAGGGACTCAAATCTAGTTTTTCTTGGAAAAAAGAGCACTATAGGTACGTGAAGAGAGACAGAGATCTTGCTCAGGATACTGCCGGACAATCCACTGTTTCTGCAGAGGATAATTTAGGGGCTAATATCGATCTGAGCAGCAATGCAATTGATTCGGAAAAATACCCTCCGGATGAAGCTGGTAGCTCGAAATCAGCCTATGCGCTCAAGAAAGAACTCAGTCGTGAGCATACCAGAGAAGCGAGTGGTTCGCATTAAGTCTTTACAGATTCATCGGCATTGTGATGCCTTCCTTTTGGCACATTTTAGTCTTCAGATATACTAGTTAATCGAATATTCGTTGGACGAAATCCCCTAAATAGTAAATTAAAAGAATGATCAGTATATCTCACGTGATCTTAGAATGGGATCGCGTTCCCCCTATTTTTTTCGTACTCATTTTTCTAAGGGGAAGACAGAAAAGATGCCCCGATATCTTCACTTTATTCTATGGAGTATACAATACAGGTGTTTAAGAATTGCACAGTTTTCACGGAGAATTAACTTTTTATCGAGAACTTGTGCTTGTCTATGGTTTCTGTCGAATTGAAGACGTCTGGGCCTAATGTTATGGAGCCATCTTCATCCTCCATTCCATCCCCACCACCAATCAAATTGCACATTCCCCATCCCCATAAACTGAAGCAACCGCAACTACAAAGATCGCTGCGACTTCAAAACATTCGGATACCTCAGATAACTCTACAGCCTCCGGTGCCGTCCTCTGTCAAGGAGAATAGTAGTGAATCATCACCTTCGTCTGGCTCTCCTTCTTCGTCCTCGTCGTCCTCGTCGTCACCTAGTTTCTCTCGAAAGCATCCAATGGGGGTACCACTTTTGTCTGCCAATAGAATAAATCGCTCTGGTCATTCACGCGAGTCTTCAACGTCGCACAGTCCTTCTTCTCTCAAGCTTAATATCTTTGGTCCGGTAGATATTAATAAACCGGGGTCAAGTGGGTCATCTAGAAAGAGAGCCGATGAATTTGGAAAAACCGCTGGTGGCAGCTCTTCATCTTTGTCGACTTTAACGGCGCAAAGGACTGTCACCACAGATATTTCTGAAGCTGTAGTGGTGGATCTTGATATATCCAAATGCGATACGTCTCCCACTTTGATAGAGGACTTTCGTAAAGCTCTGAGAATATCGGAGCGGGAAAATCTAGGTGTGTTGCCGCCCATTGATAAGGATATAGAGCATTTAAGCGAAGTTGACTGGAAATTAATGTTTGAGACTAGTCGTATTCGTACTCTAGAGGTTTTGGGAGAAGGAAATGGAGGCTCGGTGAAAAAATGTCGCCTTGAAAACCGTAAGGGACAGATATTTGCTCTTAAAACTATAACAGCGGATCCATCGCCTGAATTCCGGAAGCAGATCGTTCGAGAGCTTAACTATAATAAGCGATTCATGAGCGATTACATAGTGAAGTACTATGGTACTTTTCTCAATGAATCGGACGCATCGATCTGCATCTGCATGGAATACATGGCAGGTCGATCCCTTGATGCAGTTTATAAAGTTTTCAAAGAAAGAGATGGTAGGATCGGTGAAAAGCCGTTAGGAAAAGTTGCTGAGGGTGTCTTGAAAGGCCTTTCATATTTAAACGAGCAGAAAATCATGCATAGAGACATCAAGCCTCAAAACATATTATTGGATGCCCACGGTGTTGTGAAACTGTGCGATTTTGGAGTTTCTGGTGAGGTTGTTAATTCCTTGGCAACTACTTTCACTGGTACTTCTTTCTACATGGCTCCAGAAAGGATTAGAAATGAACCCTACACGATTAGCTGTGACGTCTGGTCCTTAGGATTAACATTACTTGAAGGAGCCATGGGCAGTTTTCCGTTCACTGCTCAAAGTTCTAATTTGGAGATCTCCCCTATCGACTTGCTTCTTATTATTCTTGAGTTCAAGCCAAGCTTAGAGGATGAGCCTGAGGAAGATATCCATTGGTCGGCCAGCTTTAAAGATTTCATCAAAGTTTGTCTCACTAAGGAGAGTCGAAAGAGACCATCTCCAAGGCAGATGCTTGAGCATCCTTGGGTTAAGGGACAAATGCGTAAGAAGGTCAAAATGGAAAAGTTGGTTCAATACTGTCGGGAACTATCTCAGGTTTAGGTATTCGGATGGCCGAATTTATAATGAGCTAGCCCAATATAGTTATTACAGGTGTAGAGAGCACCTAATATAAGATGTTAAGCGAATAAAAAAATTAAGGGGCCAACTGGGAATTGAACCCAGGGCCTCCTGCTCCCAAAGCAGGAATCATACCACTAGACCATTGGCCCTTAAACAATATTTTATGGGGATCATTGGCCTTAGAATATAAAACTAAAACATTTGAAGAATTTGCTATTTGATATTCTATATTAATACTCGGGTTTTTTATTCTAAATAGATTCTAGCTTCCGATAGAATCGAATGGCAACAAGAATATTAGGAAATCATAGGCTGCAAGATTTGAAATGGATTTTTCCAAGAATGTATACCCTTCGGGCAGCTCCAGAGGTAAGAACAATCAAGTCTAGGAAATGAATATAACTTCCTTTTGATATATCTAAACTAATCATAACGTGCACGAGAAAACCAATCTTAATGCTTGACTTTATTTTGTCTCCCTGTACTATTGGAGCTCTTATAAAAACAGTAAGTGCGTATAAATTCATTCGATGTTTTCAGGAAAGGGATTTCTATGGACAACGTTGACTTGATGAACTTTTAGAAAACAGGTTCATTGAGCTTTTAACTCAAAACTGATCAACTTTATTGTATCGGTCCATGATGATCCAATCCTTATTATCTTAATTCCTTCTGCAAGCTTCAGATCTGTGTCAACGAACGTCTCTCTAGTCCCTCTTTTCTCTAGTCCCCGTCCCTTCTCTCTTCCTTCATCCCCAGAAGACCAGGCGATTGAACCCGTGAAAAATTTTTATGCTAAAAAAACTGGACTTTTCGCACCTCTAAATTTTTCTTCTGATTTTTCACTCAGACTTTAAATCATCTCGGCTCTTTAACAAGCAAATAGTTGCCTCTCTAAAAGTATCTTATCTTCTAATTAAGCAAAAGCAGAGTCAGGTTCCAACACCAAGCACTACTTTATTGAAGGTTTTCTGGGCTCAACCATTTCAGCATCGTATACAACGTTTTTGATCCTAGTGCCCCAATTGATCCATAAGCAAACTCTCAGTAGTATCTATAGGCCTCGAGAGACGTGACTACCAACGCCTGACTGGATCGAATAACTACCCTTCACTCACTTTCTTTAAAAAAAAAACTCCCTTCACCCCTTTTCATCTTGCTTGTGAGAAATGGAGGTGCAAATTCAGCAGGCTGTGGAGATTGCCTCCGGTTACACCAATGACAATACTTTGAAACAACAAGCATTGGACTTTATACAGCAGTTCAAGGCTTCTCCTGATGGATGGAAACACTGCATCACTCTTCTTGCCTCTTCCATTTCTGCCAAGGATGACTCTTCGATATCTTTGAATATGAAGTTCTTCATATTTCAAGTATTTGACGAGAGAATTCCGTTTCTCAGCGATGAAGAGAAAACGAATTTGAAAGACGCTGTTTTCGGCTATATAGAGGAGCTAATCTCCAAGGAAAAGGTGGAACCTGTGTTTCTTCGTAATGCAGCTGCCAAAACGCTTGGACTGTTGTTTGTCAACTGCACTTTATCGTGCTATCCTAATCTCATCAAGGAGCTATTATCTATGGCTACGCAGGATGGACATACTTTCAACGAGCTTGCTACAGATTACTATTTGAAGACGTTGGTGATTATTCATCAAGAAATTGGTGATCAAATGATTATTAGAGATAAGCAAACTACGGACAGAAACACTCTCTTGAAAGATTTCATTAGGGACAACGATATGGTATCGATGACCGAGTCTTGGAAACAGATTCTTCAACATTTCACTGACCCTGACGCTGCCATCGGCGACAAGGCCTTAGCCAGCGAAATAATTGACGGTGCACTAATGGCTATAGGCTTCTATTCCTCCTGGATAGAGGTCAACCTCATTTTGGACCAGCGATTTTTAACTATTTTCTACCAGTGCCTCACCAGTAATGATCAAAAAATACAGATCAGAACTGCTGGTACATTTGTTGACATCTTGCATAAAAAGATGCTTCCTTCAAAGAAGTTGGAGTTGATCAATTTTCTTAACTTGGGAACTTTTCTAAACCAGATGCAGTTCAACATCAAAAATCTGGACTTCAGTTTTACTCAATCGTTGGCAAAATTATGCGAACAATTGGGTTCCGAGTGTATTGAAGTCTTGGATAGAAGCAGCCACGACGAATTGAAATATGACGACTTTAGAAACATGGCCGTTGCTAATGTATTGGAAGTGATGCCACTTGTTTTTAGGTTTCTGGAGTACGGATATGATGATATATCTTTGGAAGTGTTTCCGTTTCTTTCCAATTATCTCTTGTTTTTGAAGAAAAATATCGTCAACGAGGATCTCGACTTTTCTGCTTTGAACAACGATCAAATCTTGACCACCTTATTGAAGAAGATTATCCTAAAAATGAAATATGACGAGGAGGATGATGGCGATGATGAAGAGAGTATAGAAATGTTTGATGAGGTAAGATCGAAGTTAACATCTTTTCAAGATTCTATCGTTATCATCAATGATATGTTGTCACTGGAAGTGATGATTGAAAGCATTAATGAGTTTTTGTTCCAACATCTGGGTGGGGATGGAGCCAAGGATGCTGATTGGAGGGATATTGAGTTGGGATTGTATCAGTTGACATATTATAGCGAACTATTGAGAAATAACATCATGAATCTACCAAAAACGATGATTAATGCCTCCAAACCATATTATGTGTTTAACGAAATGCTCTGTAAAGTGATTAAGAACTCAACAGATATTCTTCTAAGTCATCCCCTTATTCAATTGCTGTTCTTTGAGTTAATCATGAAACATTACACATTTTTCAGCAACTCAAACATTCAGGTGGAAGGTGTTGACAAATCAGAAATTCTTCTTAAGGTGCTGAAGATCTTTGCTTCCAACTTTGGTATCTTTAGTGAGAATTCTAAGGTGAAATACCGATCCTGGTATCTTTTCAGCAGGTTTATTAAATTGACACGGCCTCAGATTGACGATTTTGTCATTACAGAATTAACGGAAAGTTTAACACCACTCTTGCAATTTGATTTCGAGGTATCAGGGGACAAAAACCGCGGAGGCAACTTGCAGGATATTGATCTCACCTTGGTGGAAGAAAATGGAAGCTTTGAAAACCAATTATTTCTCCTAGAAGCCATTGGCGTACTAATCACATTGATGCACAGTCCTGAGGAGAGAATCAATATGGTACAGAATGTGTTACAGCCGCTTTTCAACAATCTAGAAAAATGCATCAATGGTTTGCATAAGCTCGACTTGGCCACCCTTCTTCAGGCTCATCACACTCTCGTCTCTGTTGGTACTATCATCAAGGGATTTGAAGGGCTTAATCCTAGTCAGTACACGGATAAATTTATAGAGATACTTCAACAGATTGCACAGGTGGTTTTAATCACACTTGAACAGTTTGACGATTACAACGTGGTCAGAGAAGCCTGCTCTTTTTGCATGGTAAGACTCTTCATTCTCTTGTCAAAGTTTGGTTCCACACATGTTGAGGTGCTACAGGATGTTCTATCGAAGTTCGTAAGCATTACGATAAACGGATTTGACAAGCGAAAGATGTCAGAAGTGGTAAACTTCATCAATTTTATAACACAGTTGTTCCATTATTGCAGTTCCATGGAACCAGTCTACTTACTTCTAAGCTCCCTTTTGGCTCCATTAATTGGCAAAGTGATGGAGAGAATTGAACTGGAAACTTCACGAGCTGGCGACGATTTTACCAAGAATGATATTCTAGACTTGCAAAAAGCACTCATGTCTTTGCTATCATCAATCTCGAATGATAATTTGAACTCGATGTGGTTGGCCAACGACGATAATAAGCAAATTCTTGTCACAGTGATCAATCTGATGTTGAGTTATATCTACAACTACTCAACTAACGATATCTCACTAGTCAAGAGGGCTATTGGAGAACTAAATGCTCTCAACCATGGATTAGGATTAGGTAAAGTAGTCGATATAGAAGACCACTTCAAGAATGACAACAACACCTTCGAGAAAGCAGGAGAACTGTTGGTAGCCAATTCAATTCTTATTAGTATCGAATTGACTTTCAAGCTCCAGAATAAGGAACTCCTCAAGGATGCGCAATTTAGAAATGGAGTTCTCTTGGAGATCTCACGACTATTGAAGACTGTGGCGTTCATCGGACATGATATTCCAGATACAAATACATTAAAAAAGGATAAGCCCAAGAGAAATGGACAAGCTGGACCACCAACTACTAATACACATAATGATATGACATGCCAACAGATAACCAATGCTTTGATCAATCAGTTGGGATACCCAGTGGATGCGGCAAATGAATTTGTTCAGCATTTAATTAGCAGTACGGACAGGCAATTTTCAAAGTATCTAATAGGATTAATAGGGTGAGTGAAGTAAGATGTTGTGGTAGGAAAAGATGGAAATAGCTTGTATGTAACGAATAATATACTAATGGTAAATGAAGAAACTGTTACCAATAATATGCAAGGTCCATGAAGAATTGAATAGAACCGAGTGATTACACCGTCAGGGTTACAGAATCCCTTTAAGCATTCCAACTCTCGGGTGAAACCCGGCAAGAGGGAAAAGGGAAGGAAAAAACGGCACGTCAAAAATGCGCAAAATAAAAAAAAAAGCTCAAAGAAAATGCGCAAAAGAAAGCCCGAAAAGAGCGGAAAAGAGCGCAAAAAAAAAGCACAAAAAAAGCACAAAAAGCTTATCAGACGAACTACCATATCTAACAGTCCCCACAGTTTCAAGTTACAGTGGTGGTATCGGATCGTTTATCGGGAATTTTTTTTTGATCCCTTCATACTTGTTGCTATTTTCTCTTTCTTATCGCATTCCCGACTTTTCAAACCTTGCCATGAGCATAATTGACCCTTTGGAACGTCTTCCATCATCATTGACACGAGAGGGCACTTCGTCTCTTGCGTCTGACAGTAGTACAAATGGGAATGGATCTTCTCATCGTTCTCAACCTGTTTCTCAGAAGGAATGCCCATCTGCTTATCAACTGTCCACGTTGTCTCAATCGTCTTCCATTTCCACCCTGTCCACATCATCACCTCCCTCTGTGTTGACAACACCAGATGATGTCCTCATATGCCATACGTCTTCCACGTCTACCATACTGGCGCTACCCGTTTCAAATAGTGATTCTGATATCGATGACGACGATGACGACGATGATAGTGATAACGACAACGATAACAATAAAAGCATCAGCACAATTAACAACTCTTTACCCAGAACAGCAGGTACTGCAAACAGTGCAAATACTGCAAGACTTCGTCATATAGTTGATACTACTCTCAGCAAACGGACGGGGTTCAAGCGTTCCAATTCCAGCTCACTTGAAAGTTCTGACAAGTCTCGTACAAAGCTTGACTTTGCATTCAGCGACTGTTTTATGAACAAAACGCAGCCTCCTCCTTCGTTTTTACACAGGCGACAGGGCAGCTCTGCTTCATCCCCAGCTACAATTACAACGCCTCGTCCTGTTTCTCTTTTTGCTTTTGAACCTTCTTCCAACTACTTCGATGATCACAGGTTTGTTCGACAGAGCCCTGCAGTTAAAATAGTGTCAACTGATGAGCTTATTCAGTTTCTTATATTGCACTATTCTATTCCTCTGCCTGATGTTGATACTGTATTTCCTTGGTTACATGGCATACATAGAAACAACCAGGCTCAGCTTCAATTCTTGGGAAGATCAATCACAGCCGAAACTAAATATACGAGCGCAGATGCCAATTCTTCCGAGTCTTCGCATTCTGAGCTTTTCACTCCTGAGACAACCGACAATCTTGAAGCTGATCTGGTAAGCTCTCGTGTTCCCAATGGCGTGCGAAATATCATGGTTGTTCGATCTTGTAATACCTGTGGCGAGGTATCTTCTGAGTACTCGGACATCATTGTCGAATCCACAGGACTTATTCGAGGCACTGTATCTGCTGACGACATTCTTATGTCTACCCAAGGTGTTCCTGACATGAAAATGTATCTCAAGTCAGTACTAGGTGACAAAAGTGAAGCGCTTGGATTGATCTCAATGGATACCATAGAGGATGACTGCAATCGTACAAAACTTTTACCAGTTTTCAAAGATATGGATCCCCAGTTTGGCGTTTCTCTTAGGAATTTCCACATCCAGGTTTCAAAGGTGAGTAATCTATCCGATTTAATAGTGTACTGCTTCAATGATGATCACAGCTTGTGCGTTGATGAGGCCACTGGAGATCATTCCCCATGCTTTGATTTCTCCTCAAAAAACTGCAAGTGCGTTTCTTTGTGCAGACTTCTTCACATTGCTCAGATAATATATGCTGATGAACATTTTGAAATGAACTCGGATCCGAAACTGGGCAGCAAAAGGTGCCCCTACAATACTTTTATGGTGAGAGATCCTTCGCAACAGAAAATGCATGAGGCAAATCTTCTTGCAATACCCGTGATGGATACCAAATCTTCTCTGAAGGCACCACAAGACCTTTGTTCGGAATACGACCTCAACGTATTCAATAATTGGGATTCTAATTACTTATATAGAGAACGCCTTGAGATCTCCAAGATGTCTACTGCTACTCCTATTTCAACTGGAAATGTATGGCTTGGAAACATAACAGATTTTGAATGTCTGCAAATCCGTCTTGGGAACGGTGAATCCTTTCCGCAGAATACTACATCGCGTCTTCCCTCTACACCGTTATACTGCGACCCCCAAAATACTGTTGTGACTCTCACAAAGCGAGATCTTGATCTGAAAAAGAAAGCCATTAGCGAGCTTGATGCTAAGCTTATTACTCTTCCAAAAACTAGATGGAGATTATTTGTCCACTGCTTTGAAGGAGCCACATTTCCAGAGCTTTCAGACTTAAAGGCCTTGTTTGAAAGTCACAATGAGCATATTGAACAGGTACAACTAGAATTTCCTCCTTCTGGCTCTTTTACGCTATCTGATATGTCTGAGAATGATATTTTAACTATTGTTAACATCTGCAAACTGTGCTATTATAGATGCAGCAAACACTTTCCTGCTCTTTTATACTGCTCTGACGGATACACCGAGACGTCACTTCTTACTATTTGTTTTGTCATGTATGCAGAACGGCTTCTTCTTGACGATGCCCTTATCAAATTGCATATGCATTATGGCCGACCATTTTTCATTTTTAGGACCGATTACCTCCTTTTAATGAAGTTAGAACCCATTCTGCATGGATTTTCTCCTTTGAACTCCGCTGAAAATGGTTCTGACGACTGCACATTTGAACAGGATGCTTCAAGAATCAGGTCTATTCTATTATCTCCCCATCAACGAATTAGCAAATCTGCAAGGAATAGAAGTGGTGACTCAGCAGGAAGCTTCACCACCAATACAGGACAACATGTAGTCCAACTGAGAGGGGCTAGTACTCGCACTGGTTCCCGCAGTGTTGGATGTAACGTGGACAGTCATTACAGAAGCTCTAGAAGATCGTCTACCGATGCCCAAAGTGATTCAGACAGCCCTCTTGAACCAGTTCTAGGTTCGTTACCTTCTCGAATTTTGCCTCACCTGTACCTCGGATCCCTTGCGCATGCATGCTGCCTTTCATTGCTTTCCACCCTTGGAATTAACTACATAATCAGCGTGGAAGAACATATTCCATGGATAGACAACCTAAAATACGATACCACGGTGACCGAATCCGGGTGCGAGGTTCTGAGCTTTAAATCCAACCAGAGGGACTTTCCGTCAGGCGACAACTGCCATGTCTCTCAAGTCATGCGTATCAACAATATCTGTGATGATGGTGTTGGTACTTTGACTACTACAATTAACGATGCGTTAGAGTTCTTGGACAAATGCTATCGTAATGGTGGTAGAGTACTCGTTCATTGCCAAGTTGGAGTCTCGCGGTCAGCCACTGTATGCATTGCAGAGGTGATGCGGAGATTAAACGTTAGTCTTCCAAGAGCTTATATGTTTGTCAGGGTTCGTAGACTGAACGTAATCATTCAACCCAACTTGAAGCTGATGTACGAGCTTTTCAAATGGGAGGAGGCATTTGTCAGATCCAAAGATTTAAAAGCCATACAGTCGCAGCGCCGCCACAGATACAGCAGCAACTCGTCATCGCTGTCTTCAGCAGCCTCAGGATCAATATTTACTGCCGGCGGCCTAAGCGAACGATCATCTATATCGACTTTTGGTGGTTCTGCGAAGTCCCGAATGGGATCCGTAATAGGAAATATAACCGAAGAGCCATCAAACGAGGTGTCCATCCAGTCAAATTCAGATTCTGAGGCTGCTTCAATTGGTACAATCATACCAGCAGCAACAACAGCTTCCTCTACACCAACCCCAACAGTTGCCACAACAACAAATTTAGCTACAGAAACATCAACAGCATCTCCGACAGATAAAGCGAACAACATTCTGCCCTTGGATCTGAGTTCCTCGGATCCAATCATCAGCAACACACCGGATTTTTTCAGAGAAGTTGATTGGTGTATACTATGTCGAGAGATATTCAACTTGAATAGAGCCTATATCAAACCGGTATACTAAACTTTACATGTTTCTTTGCTATCACGAATCACTTATTTTTTCCCCCCTTAGTACCATTTTATAACTGCTATATTTTTGCTTCTACAATACAACTTTTCTTTGATATCAAATGAAGTGGACAGTTCTTTAGGATCGCTTCAAGTTACCGAGACAGGCTTCCCCGATCTCACTTACACACTTTCGATTTCCGAATCGGGAACAAGCTTTTGAGCTCTCGAGACCCTGAAAAAGAAAGAAAAGCTTATCAGTGGCACAGTGGTGGCATTTTGACGCAGAGAAATCAATCAATCCATCGTCCTAGCAAAGGTATAAATAGGAATCACATTAATTCCCCCTTTTCTTTTACACGCCACCGTTTCTGCTTTCTTTCTGCTCCATTTGTAATGGCCAGAATTGTCGTCGTTGGTGCGGGTGTGGTGGGTCTCACCACTGCTCTCGAGCTTTTGAACCAACCAGGAGCCAATCACAGAGTGACAGTGGTTGCATCACAAATTCCTACAGATTTCCAATTCTCATCCAACTATACGAGTCCTTTTGCGGGTGCAAATTGGATGTCTTTTGCTGCTCATGATGACATAAGACAACAAAATATCGATGCCGTCGGTTATAGAAGATTCAAGCAACTGGCCCGCACTAGACCTGAATCCGGGGTGAAGGAAAGAGTCAATTACGTCTATATTACCAATGAGAAATTTGCCGCTGGTGGTAATATCATTGACCTTCCATGGTTCAGTGAACTCAAAGATCTAAATTTGAAGCTTGTGCCTGACTATGACCATTCTAAGTTCAGCTATGCTTATAAGTTTGATGGCTTCGTTATTTCTACAACATACTACTTGGGCTTTCTTTGGAGCGAGTGCGCCAAGACAGGACGTTTTGATTTGCAGAGAAAGACGATTAACAAATTGCAAGATGCCTTTAACTTGCATGCTGACGGCGTTAGAGCCGATTTGGTTGTCAACTGCTCCGGCCTAAGGGCTCGTGAGTTGGTTCCAGACTCTGCTGTTTATGGAGTGAGAGGCGTCACTTTATTGGCTGATAACAACATCAATTTGAAAGATGTAATGGTGGTGGAGACCAATGAAAAAGGCTTTTCAGATGAGGAATTGTACATCATGCCTAGAAAAGAGGGTGGATTGGTAATTGGCGGTTGTTTCCAGGTCAACAACGAA
Organism: Brettanomyces nanus; assembly: GCF_011074865.1. Taxonomy (NCBI): domain Eukaryota; kingdom Fungi; phylum Ascomycota; class Pichiomycetes; order Pichiales; family Pichiaceae; genus Brettanomyces; species Brettanomyces nanus. Next base: position 3,456,457 of record NC_052374.1, on the reverse strand, counting down.
ATGGAAAAGACAGCCAGCGACGAGCAGGTGCAAAGAATATTAGGTAGGGCACGGAAGTACTTGCCTAATTTAAACTGGAAGAAGTTTGATATCTTCAGAAAGCAGGTCGGCTTTAGGCCTTTCAGAAAGGGAGGACTTAGAATTGAGGCCGATCCCTCGCTCCATGGTGTGATCCATTGTTATGGGCATGGAGGTGCCGGATACCAGGCTTCATGGGGTTCAGCAGTCGAGGTGGTGAAACTAGCCAACAACTATTTGACAAGTCAGAAAAATACGGCTTATCCACATTTATAAGATCATTAAATATTATTCTTAATAGTACAATTCCGTCAGAAACATATAAGTAACAGGTGAGAGGTTGCTTTCTTTCAATCTGTCTTCACCGATGTGTAAATTGTATAGACAAACCATGTAGAGGTCATCAAACCAATCGAGCCGCAAGCCACCGATATGATGACATTGAGCATTAAGGAGTAGGTGAGATAAAGCAATGGCGATACGGCATCAACCATTTTCATTCTGAAAAGATAATTGAAGCTGTATATCACAAGATAAAGGAATATGGAGCAAGAGCAAGTACCGAACGATTTCCACTGCCAATTATGAGAGTCACCGGAATTGAGGCGAAGATATGTAGTGATTATAGAGATCTCAGTAATCACAACACATAGTAACACAGTTGTTAACAACAAGAACCCGTACATCGAGCGTGCAGAAGTGCTGTCAATCCACAATGAATTGTATACAAACACAATTTCGACAAAGATGATACCAAAGGGGAAGAAACCGCAAATAGGGAGACTATACTGCCATCTGTTATACCATGGTGGCCTTGACATGTTTGCTTTAAAGTTTGATGGCAATTCCGTGGGGGGCAATGTTTTATTAGGAATCAAAAGAGACAATACATTAACCTTGAGAGACAAGCAACCGCCAAGAATGCTGATAGGTACTTGTAGAAGCACATAGATGCCCATAAGTGCCAAGATGGTACTAAGTTGTAAAGCTCGAGAAGACTGCTTTTCATACGTGAGCAGGTTGCAAACAATCAAAACACAGAAACATAATGCAGAAAGAACACTTCCACTGAGAAAGGATATCCAGATAGCCTTAACCAAGGTATATTTGGCAGAGAAGAAGCGGTAAAACTGAACACTAGAGAAGCCGGCGAAGAATCCGGCAAATACGAACAATGTCATAGCAACCGAGATGACCGATTCGGTAGGAGGGGACATGTGCGTTGAGAGAAGTACGCAAATCCCTGCAATGGTAAATAAAAGTTGAATACCTGTACCTGCGAGAACGCAGAGGTGAGAAATCCTGGTTGGCTGCACAAAAATGTCATCTGCAACAGCTTCCCAGTTACGCTGCTGCTGGCGTAACTCAGAATGAAGCGTCTTCATAAGAACCAAAGCAGCAAAGATTGAGAGGAAAGAGACCAAGACCAAGGAGTTGATTATGGCAAACCAATGCATCCTGTCGTCAGCTGCGCCATCACCCGGGGTAATGTAGAGACTATAGCGATCTTCATATTTAACGGAAGGATCTTCACGCCAGTACACAGAATAAGTGAATGGAATCACTGTATCGTCCTTTTTGTTTGGATCCAGTGCCAAGTTGGAGAAATCATGGGATGCACCAGGACAACTGGCATCAGAAACAGATCTCGGATAGACCTCGAAGCCGACAATTGATTTGGAATGCCTTCCACCACTCCAACGGACGACGATCATAACATGATTATGAAGATATGAGACGCCATCTTCGACAAATCCGAGAGAAAAGCCTGCTACATAGCATTTCCGTACAGGTTCTTTGCCAGTCTTAGGCTTAATAAGAGTAGTAGCTCCAGGAAGACCGTCTATCAACCAATTGACCGTATAATCTTGCTCAATCAGGTCAGAAGCAACTTTGACTGCTTCAGGTTTGGTGGTCCGATCACACAAACGGATACAAGGCTGATCGACACCAAACTGGAGCTGATAATCAGACATCCAGAGTCGATCACCGTTGAGTACCTCACCTAATGACAACTGAACAGGACGTGTTTCAGGTTTTGGAGGACAAACAAAGGGAAGATGATAATAAGCATAGGGTGATTGAGTTTTATCAGAGTCCACGGTATTGACCAGCAGATCAACACGATCCCCTTCTTCAAAGTAGGATCTCTCCCAAGGAGAACGCCAATTATGAGGAAGCAACTCCTTTAGATCCAGGGCCAGTGCAGAAGAAAGGAGAACAAAAAGGAAGATTAGCGTCATGCAAAAGATAAGGTGAAGGAAACACAGAAACGATGCAGACGGTTATTTGCATTTAGTAACGACAGAAGAGCCGAACGATATCGGCTAAATGAGGAGGATTTTTCTTCCTTCAAATTTTTTGTACCCCGGTTCCAGGCTCAGTTCTATGGAAGGTGAGAATAGTATGGGAGTGACCGGAAGAATAGAAGGGAAGGAACTGGGATATAAATGTCGATCGGAATAATAATAGTAGGCCTTCTGAGGTGCTGTAGCAGTGATAACACTGGAAAAATATGGCCTTAATACCTTGACCCCATCGATTTCCAGTTTCTTCTTGTAACATTAATTTTAACGGTGGTAGTTAGACTTTTCAGGGTAGAGACGAACATTGCCAATTCGAGCTTGAGGACTGGTATTTGCTTTAATCCGTATTTGAACCTAATATTTTCCCATTTTACCGACTAATCATGGATGAAAAAGCGTATGCTTTGTCACAAGGAGACCAGATCTTGGATCAGCTCCGGCAGTACGATGAGAAGAAACACGGAAATCACATGTTCCGCAACAAAAGCTCTGACTCTCAGCTTAACTTGAGATTTCCTACACAAATAGCAAGAATTCCGTTGAACAGATCTAGAAATGCCAGCGTAAGCAGTAGGTTATCTGAGAAATTACGGGAAAGCACACGAGCTGGCGAAGACGAGGATAATGGTGAACCTTCGAGAATCGATACGGCGAAGTACGAGGATAACAGTACTTCTACAGCTACTGCCTGTTCCACCAGGGCACTGGATATGAACGAAGGAGATTTGAACAACGAACTACTAAATTCCCAGCTTAATCTATTGAGACTATCAAGAAGTGGGCGGGCAAGAAGAGGATCGAAGGATGGAGATGGAAGGAACAAGTTGGACTTGAACGAGCTTCTGCCTACTCAAGAGTATACGTCCTTGAAGATCGAAGACATTAAACCACGGTATGTCCCACCAATCAATTTTGCCATAGTAGAGAGCGAGTTGTATCGATCTGGTCATCCTCAACCTATCAACTTTCTGTTCTTGAAAACGTTGAGACTCAAGACGATCATCTATCTTGGTGATAAAGAAGACAACTATGATTATTACAGGTGGATTAAGGATAATGGGATCAGCTTCAAGTTTTTCAAGATGAAAGAAGTTGGTAGAGCAGGCTATAATCACGCTGCTGACGGAGAGCATGCCATCGCCCACAGTCAGACCGTGATGAACTCCGTTCTCAATCTTATGTTGAATAGAGACAACTATCCGATGCTTATCCACTCAAATAAGGGTAAGCACCGTGTAGGTGTACTAGTAGGTTTGGTGAGAGCCTACTTACAAGGATGGACACTGAGTGGAGCCTTTGATGAATACGGTAAATTCAGTCATGAGAAAGGAGACTACGATTTAGAGTTTGTGGAGATGTTCCAGCCGAAACTCAAAGTGGATCCATCGAAGAAACCGGAGTTTGTCAAAGTTGGAGATAGAACAACAGCATGTAGTAGTAATTAAAAGTCAAATATATGATTCAGAAAGAGAGAGACACATTATATACTCGTCATACTTCGCTTAGGCGCTAAAGGACAAGGAAAGACCCAACTTGTGAGCAGACTCACCTAGTTTCAAAGTGTCAAAGGCACCGCCGAAGCCCAATTTGATGCCGGGTCTGAGCAACTGCTGGTAAGACAAGGCAAGAATACCAGAGTCAGCGATCTTAGCCTTGAGGAAGGCAGAGTCATCGAGTTGGTATTTGGTACCAACCTCAATGGCAACAGCATTTGCACCGGAAGCACCCTTTGAGTCATAGGTACCCTTAGCACCGACTTCAATAGCCGGAGAAACCTTGTGGTAGTAACCAGCCGAAAAGACAGACAAACTGTTGGCGGCAATGAGAGATAGGGAGTAAGAAGAAGCCTTGTAACCGACAGCAGTAGAGTAGCCAGTCAAAGCGGCAGCTTTAACATCGTAAGAAAGAGCACCACCGACAGTGAAACCATCCTGACCAACGGTAAAGTCACCAGAAAAGACAGGGCCCTTCAACAAATCAACAAAAGCTCTGGCATTAAGAGAAGGCTGAGCAAAATACAAGTTGAACTTAGCAGATCTGGAAGCACCTGGAACAAGCGAGGTGACCAACTCGGCCTTTAGACCAGGAGTTAGGGCATCAGCCAATTCAACCTTGGTGTTCAAAGCATTGGCAGTAGTCCAGCCCTGAGTTAAGGACAAACCAGTACCCTTGTCAGCGTACTTGGTCTCCAAAGAAGCAGAAGTCTTTGAATCAGGAGAAACACTACCCTTGGTAGTAAAAGCAACACCATTTGGAGCAAAGGTCTTCAAATCGAGGGCCACTGGAGTGAAGTGGAAGAACTCCTTGTTAAGAACATCGTTAGTTGGTTTGGCGATATCAGAGAATGCCGGAGGAGCCATTTTTAGAAGCGAATAGGTTTAATTGACCGTGTGACAAAAGAAGGGAGAAACGGGGAAAATAAAGAAACGATGAAACCAAAGTTGAACAAAAAAAAGTGAAATTAAAAGTAAACAGGCATACTTTTACCGTGGCTTTTTCGGCATCAAAAAAATTACAAAGAGATCCGTCCATCCATCCACTCAATGCTTCCCAAATTTGGTTTGATTTCAATGATTTGGACTTTTTCCAGATTTTAACAATATCATCCCGTCTTCAGTGGCACAGCCACCGGGTACAGCAACGTCGCAGCCACTCTTCCCGGGAATTTTGAGCTTCCGCGAAACTCAGTTTGCGGGGAATCTCTGACGAAGGAACGCGAAGCGGGCCAACAAAAAAAAAGATTGGTCTGGATGGATATGGGGTCAGAGCGCGATTGGTTGAGGTTGGTCCCCTCCGATGTGAATCCTCGGGACACGTTTTAGGAAACTTATTAGTGCTGAAATGAACCCGGATCAATTAAAACGCGATTCTGAGTAGGATCTCAAATGTATGCAGTCATGAGATAACTCGGTTGCAATTTAAAAACGACGACAACGACAACAACAACAACAACAAAAGATATAGGGTATCTGCACCATCCGTAAACATAAACCCCGTAGATACCCGTATACAGTCGTTTGCATTTTCCCCATATCGGTTGGGTCAATACCAATTTTGAAGGAAGAAGTAAACGAAGAAATTCCAAGGATCCTTGATTCGCCGCTTTTTTACCAGTAATATTTCGGTCGGCATAATTCATGGGGTAAAAAAGAAAGCAAGTGAATGTAAACATTGCAGTTGCATTGATGGTGAAAGGTGTGAGGATAGTTCGATAAGGTATCGATGGAAGTCAATTAGACAAGTCCTCAAAATTAACTCTGTCAATCACATCCGTACACATGAAAATGAATTATGGGGAAACGGATTCTCCAGAAAGGGAATATCATCGAATCCATCGATCTTGGCGCGCACAGATTCGGACAGTCGTGCATGAATGCACTTCATATTTCCCGATCAAGGAGCATTTTTGGGAGCTGTTGCGGATGGGTTATCTCACTTCTTACTGTAATTTCTTGTATTAGTTGAACATTGCAAACCTAAGCTAGGTGACCTGACATCTGAGCAAATATAACTAACACCAGTTTACTCCAACTTCTTTTTTTGTGGTTTGCAGGAGCCACAGTCCCTGTCTTGGCAGTACAGAAGCCACTACCTCCACATTTATTAAAAACTCATGAAGAGTGTAATTAAGCTGATTAGTAAGATACCCCGGTCAAAGCAACTATAAATACCTGAAGCTATAATAATAAGAACATATAATTCTTAGTACTTTCTCGTTTCTCATCGATATTCAAGCCATGAGTTCTGCTAAAGTTGCCACCCTTACTTCTATTAAAAAGGAATCCAGTATCTCCAGGGAAGCTAAAAAAGAACTCCCTCTAGATCTTCAGATTGAGAAACTCATTAGGTCGGATGCACACGTCAGCATTACCAGATCTATTAAGAACCCTTCACTTTCCACAGGCGCCGACAAATCAGGCCTGGCAATTCTTCCTGAAAACTCGAAAAAGAGACTAGTTGAAGGAGGGATAGACATCTCTAAAGGCTACCCACAGGTTCCTGATAGAGCTAAAATCCCAGTCTATGTCGATCAAGCACATGCTATTCGAGACTATGACATGCCTTATATCGAAAGAGGAAAGAATGCCGATCCCGAGAAAAAAGCATTGCTCAGTGCAGCTAAAGAGGTTAAAGATCTTACCACCCATATTGGCACGGAGATTGTTGGTTTACAGTTGGCTGATTTGACTGATAAGCAGAAAGATGAATTGGCTCTCTTGATTGAAGAAAGAGGTGTTGTCTTTTTCAGAAACCAGAAATTGCCTCCAAAAACTCAAAGAGATTTAGGTGAATACTGGGGAAATGTTGAAGTTCATCCTCAGGTTCCACAAGTTCCTGGTCTACCCGGAATTACTGTCATCTGGAATGATTATCTTCAGACTAAGGGTATGAATATAAATTTCAAGAATTGCAACAACGGCAATTTTGATATTGTCAGATATGGTTCTGTCGGTAACCAAACATGGCACACCGATTTAGTTCACGAAAGACAACCTGCTGGTATTACGCATCTTCATTTGGACACAGTTCCAGATACTGGTGGGGATACTCTCTGGGCTTCTGGTTATGGTGCTTATGATAAATTGTCTGAAGAAATGAAGAAGTTTTTGGATGGTAAAAAGGCTGTTTTTGTGTCTGCCCATTCCTATTTGAATAGGGACGATCCGTTTGGCCCTCCGCAACAAGTAGAAAGGATTCATCCATTAGTTAGAACTCATCCTGCAACTGGATGGAAGTTCTTGTTTGTTAACCGTTCCATGACCAAAAGAATCGTTGGCTTGACACCTGTAGAATCAGATGTCATTTTGAACTACTTATTTGATGTCTACGAGAAGAATGCCGACATTCAGGTGAGATTTAACTGGAAATCGGATCCTGGCTATGGTACTTCTGCTATTTGGGATAACCGATCATCTCAACACAGAAATGTGTGGGACAACGAAGGAAAAGTTCCTAGACATGGTACAAGAGTCACATCTTTGGCTGAAATTCCATATTTTGACCCTAAATCAAGGTCTCAAAGGGAATCACTAGGTCTTCCAATTACAAAAGAAGATTAATACCTATAATTGAATGAAGCTTACTGTGGCGTTGCCAGATACATCTAATATTTAAACTGTACTTTCCTCTCTATAACATCAATTCTTATGATAATTGCAGGTGCAAAGACTTCTTTTCCAACTTATTTTATAGGACATGGAGGTGTTCAAATGCTTTCCAGTGAAGACAAGAAATTTGACCACTACCGAAGGCAGCTTGGGGAAATAGGTGAAGAGATTCAGCAGCTTAAGCCTAATTTTTATTGAATGTCAAAGAAAAACCAAAAGTAAGATTTGATTATAAGTATAAATACTAACAGAGCTGGTATGAATATATATTCAAACATCATGGAAACAATGAATATGCTTTGGAAATCAAGGATACCCTACAAAGACAAGAAATTAAAGTTGAGGAAATAGAAATTGATACTGACCATGGAGTCTGGGTTCCAGGAAAGTTGATGTTTCCTCAAGAAGCCACCGAAGAAACCGGCATTCCTATCATCAGCCTCTCCACTCTAAAGACAACCAGAGAGAACACTGCTTCTAATGTTCGACTAGGCAAAGTTATACAAAAATTAGGGAATAAAGGCTATGTCATTATAACCCTTAGCATGCTTGTTCACAACTTGGATCTCTCCAAAGCTGCTCGTACGATTCAAAACCTTCAAAAATTCTACTGTTCTAATAATATCTTGAAACCACACTTTGAGGCTGATTTCACCGAACAAGTTGAGAGATTGCTTACCAATGAAAATAACGAGGAGCGAGTTCACGTCATCGTCGGTTACCAGAATGGAACTAATGCAGACTTCAACTACTCACACCCTACTTTAAAGCATTTCAGCCCATTTCTTGTTTTTTTGGGAACAGCCACCAATAATGACAAGGCAGTAGTTTATCCAACCAATGGATTCACTCCAGGGATAAGTTACGCCAACTTTAAGTATGCTGCAGTTCAAACCAATCATTGAGAGACATATTTTTAGGTTTCCTTCTTGATGAAGAGTACACTGTGTGACTGTGGCTCGACTGTATCTTCCGATAAGGATAGGTAGTTGTGAGGCTTTTTTTTTCATTCAAGTATATTATCAATGTGACAGGAGGATTAGTGAAACATGCGATCGACATTTGATTGTTGAATGTAGCTTTAGTACTAATTATTTATAGATCATTTGATCGAAAGGAATGAAATAACTTGCCACATCTTTTGATTCCACTCATCGAGGTGACATAGTTATATGAGGAAGGCGAGATCTCGAATTCATTTCCTCAACATCTGAATTGGGTGTACCTGAGACTGTGGTGGGTCAGATAAGCGGTTTGCGTTTAGTTTAGTTATCCAAATGGCAGGCACTTTGAGTTGTGGCACACAAACTAGGATGATATAAAAGGCATACAAAATGACCATAATTCCTCTGAAAGAAGTAAAGAGTAACATCCTTAAAGCCCATTCAGAGAATATTTAGCCATGACAGTTAAAACTTTCCTTCATGATACGTGGGAAGTATTGAAAATCCCAGATACAAAGACTTTCAAAACTGAGTACATTAACCCAAATATTGACAGGGAGAGGAAGCAACGTAAAGTGGTCAATGGAATACGGAAAAATAGCTTTCTTCAAGCTTTCAATCTCTATCCTTCATACTACAGCGCATATGAACGGAAGTTTCTCCTGAAGTTTGACGTGTCCGTGTTGCTCTTTTTAGGAGCATCATTTTACACCAAATATCTTGACAATACAAACATTGGTTCTGCTTATGTGTCTGGTATGCAACAGGATATAAATATAACCGGAAATGAATTGAACTACTTTAACACCATGTATACCATAGGATATGCTCTTTTCCAGATTCCCATCACTTTGTTAGTCACAAAGCCTCAATTTTCCAGATACTTATTGATTACTTGTGAGCTAATATGGGGTGTTTTAACTCTTTCAAATGGATTTGTTCATAATTCTCAGCAGGTCTATGTTATACGGTTCTTTATTGGAGTCAGCGAGGCTTGCTCTTTTCCAGCTACATATGTGATTTTTAGTAGTTTCTTAACTGACGAAGAACTTTTCACTAGGGCCGGAATATATGGAGCTTTTGCTGTTGCAGGTTCTGCCAGCAGTGGCGTCTTACAAACCAGGGCTCGTGAGAGTCTTTCTGGAGTTTGCGGTTTGGAAGGATGGAGATGGCAATTCATCATCGACGGTCTCATCACCTTTGGTGTCGTTTTGTACGGATTATTTTTGTTCCCTGGTATTCCAACTGCTTGCAAGAAGTTTGGTCTTTTCACAGAAGATGATATGATTTTTGCGAGAAAAAGAATGGACAAGAAGTTAGCTGTTCCTCAAAAGTTCACAAAGAAATCCATAAAGGAGACCCTTACCACCTGGCAGTTCTATGTTTGCACTTTAATGTGGACTTTCCATCATTCCTCCTACTATAGCAACGGAAACAAGCTCTATATGAAGTCCAAGCCAAACTTGTATACGACGTCCCAGGTCACTAATTGGGATACCTACATGTATCTTCTCGGTATTCCAATGGCCACTTTTATTTCTCCATTAACAGAATGGATAAGCAAACTTATAGTGGTAAATGTGGTTATGGTAACGGCATACTATGCATGTGCTGTTCTTGTGGTATGGAATGTTCCTAATAGTCTACTCATTTCTGCTTTCTTCGTGCAAAGAGTCTTTATTGATGGACTTTCACAAGTCTTCTTTGCATGGTCAGCTACACTATGCAAGGATAATGTGGAGAAGAAAGCGTTGGTGTTAGGATTTATGCAGGCTTTCTCCTATGCAACAAATGCTTGGGTCATTCCTATACAGTATAACATAAAGGACTCCCCCAGGTTTCGATCGGGATATATTGCTAACATCGTGATTGTGCTCATGACAAATGTGATGTTCATGATATGCTGGGTTCTAGCTCATTATGACAAGAAATTGATTCCCAGATTTGCTGGTACTAGACACCTCAATACTAGAGGCAACATTAGAACTTTCGACCAGGATGAGTATGGTGATGAAAGAGCAAGCGATACCTCTAAAGGGGTTGTTACTGAAACAGTGAGAATTCTGGAGAAGGACGAAGTTTGAACCAAAGTATTCATTTATTCAAAATAAATAAGTAGCACCTCCAGTTTTGGAGGCTAACATTTTATTTCTGATCGGGTAATACACGTTGACATAACACCGTACTTTCTGTGGATCAAATAAATTCTGGAAAGCTGGCTTCATCAAGAGTCGTTCTAACATCATTTGGTGGTGGACCCTTGTTCTTGGCAAAATCAATGATATTTTTAAGGTCTAACCTTTGGGACAAGTTTCTGCTCAAGAAATGACCTCTGCAGTCGCAGCGATGTGAATAACAGACAGACTACAGACTTTTCTACTTTCCTCCGGTTGCAATTTTCCAACCATCATGTGTTCACTCTTTGATTCACTTTCGCAACATTTAACTCTCCTGCCAAAATTTGGACTGGTATAATAAGGTCCTGGAGTATCATTAATTGTAGGTCTGGCATTTCTTTTTTGATGCCACAATTTACTTAATGGACTTGTAATCATCTCTCACCCCCACCCACCCCCTATTGTCTTTTCTTTTTTCGCTCCTCGAGGCCTCGAAAGCTGCACGAAAGAAATTTAGTGAATATTGAAATCATGGATATGGATGATATGGTAACTTATATTGAATGTGGGGCTTTATTTTTTAGTCTAACACCTGCATCAACTTACAAAACAGGACCTAAAATATAACATCATTCCAGAAATCTGCAGTTGGAAGTGGGAGAAAACACTTTGACAACTATCTTGCAAAGCTCCGGCTCCTATGGACCCTGATTTCTCAGTCCCGCCGGAGGTGAATCGGAAGAAGAAAAAAACCCTTTCAAGTTTGATGTGGCCATTTTCTTCTTCCTATGCGATTTGACGTATGCTAAGAACCTGAATAGTGCCAATATCGGCAATACGTACGTTTCTGGTATAAAATATGATTGATGTCCACGCTGTAGGAAATGAGTTAAATATTTTCAATATAATGTTTTCTATAGGCTATGCCTTATTTCAAGTGCCTATTACTATATTGATCACCAAATCCCAACATTGCAGGTATCGACTTTGATGAATCCTTTTGTTGTTAATTCACAAAAGATTTACACCATTAGATTCATGTTGGGTGTTACGGGGGCTTGCTTATTTTTTTGCTACTTACATTATTATGAGCAGTTACTTATAAAATACCTAGCTTTCCACTCGTGCTGGTATTTGTGGAACAATAGGAACATTGGGGACTGCTACAACCAGCATTTTACAGACTAGGAGGAGACGGCAGTCAACAAGCTCTTCTAATGAAAAAGGACTTTCTTTTTGACCGGCACACTCAAGGTATCTCTCCCTACTCATGAAAGAAACTTGTGCTTTCACACCTAAAATTTAATACTGATTGATGGATTTATATACCAAAATGCAGATACCACTGCTTATTTTTTATGACATATTTTTCAAAGATAGCTAGATGCCGCTCCGAACTAGGTGTGGCATTTGATCAATTAAAAATTATTCTACCATGGCTGAAGCACTTTCTCACTCACGGCTAACATTCTTATTTTCCTAAGCGAACTACGAAAGTATAAATACCCCAAGGTGTACGCCTCAGAATCGGGGAACAAAACGAGTATATAATGCATATAGAATATGACTAAAAATAACCCTCTTAAAATTAATTCTATCGCCGTGATTGGCGGAGGACCATCAGGAATAACTAGTCTTTATGACTTGACTAGAGCCTTGAAGAATGGACACTCTTTATATGGAGTTAAAGATATTCACGATTATGAGACATCTAAAAGGACTGCTTTTGATGAAGTAGTCCTATTTGAAAGAAATAGTGATGTTGGCGGAGTTTGGTGTCGTTCAGAAAGGGGAATGAAAAATGAGGATCCTGAACTACCAGACTTCTCAATTAGTCCAAATTACGAGGATCCGGAACAGATTTTCGTTAAAGCACCAATCAGCAAAAAATTAGATACTCAATTGAATAATTCTAGCTTTAAAGATCCAGTTTTTGTTACTAAAAAGGAAAAACAGCCTGAGGATAAATATCAATGGAGGTCGTCCGCTGCTTATGAACATCTTTTCACCAACGTTCCCAATAAATATATGTCATTCTCTTATAAGAGTGCAAAACAACTATCAAAAAATTATAAGCAAGCATCAGTGTTTGAATCGGCAGACGAGGTTGGAGACTATTTGAATCAGATTGTGGAGGAGAATAACTTGAAAAAAAACATTAGATTCAATTCTAATGTGGAAAGAATCCTTAAATTGGAAAACGGACAATGGGAGGTCACTGTGAGAGTCACCGAGAGCCAAATTGGCACTAGCAACCTTGCGGATAGGTGGTACAAACAGACTTTCGATGCTGTAGTTATTGCTAACGGTAAGACGATTCCAATAATTCCTCGTTTCAAGAACCTCGAGGAATTTACCAGGAAGACTAGAGGAAAGACTTATGTGACTTCAGCAAAGGCAATTAAGGATCCTAAGATCTTGAAAGATGCCAAAAAGATTTTATTTATTGGCTCTTCGGTTTCTGCAATTGACCTTATTCAATATGCGTTTCCCAGAAGTATTGAAAAGCCATCAGTGTTCATTTCAAGAAGAAGTGAAGCTAAGCTAGGTCACGACTGGGTCGAATTTTGCTCTCATTCAAAAGGGATTGTGAACAAACCAGAAGTTGAAGAATTTTTACCTGAAAATCAAGGGGTTCGTTTTAAAGACGGTACACAAGAAAGCGAATTCGATGTGGTTATATTTGCTACCGGTTATCATATATATTATCCATTTCTAGAGAAAGAATATGTTTTGAAGCATCAAAAATTGCTCAAGTTCTTTCTATACACTTTTTCCATCGAGGATCCGTCTTTAGCATTAATTGGAAACACTTATGCTGTCTTCTTCTTTAACAGAGTCGAGTGTCAGGCAGCTGCGCTTGCGGGTGTTTGGTCTGGTAGTAAGGAGCTTCCATCTAAAGAAGAACAAGTCGAATGGTATAAGTCTGATTTTGGCCAGAAACTGTTGACATACCATGTGAAAGAACGGTTTATGGATCCATTGATCAGCTACGCCTTACAAGATAGACCACATCCATTTAATACCAAGGACACGGAGGAACACGTTGCTGAGATCAGCCAGGGAAGGAGAATATTGGAGGGATTATTTCAAGATATAAGGACCGGAAAAGTTGATCCACTAACAATTGTTAATTAGTAGATTGTATCTATTATGTACTTAATCGACAATATATTTCTTCAAAGGTCTTAACCTTTTGACTGCTTCAACCAAGACATCATCATCCTTACAAATTGCAAATCTTAGGCAATCCTCAATAATATGGCCATCCTCAGGCAAGTAGAAGACGGAAGGAGGAATGGCAACGACACCAAATTGCTTGATCAACCAGTAGGCAAGCTTAAAGTCTCTCTTTTCCTTTAAAATATCAGGGGGAAACTCAAATTCAGTTGGTATCTTAACCTTGTGGAAGTTAACCAATAGATAATAACCACCTGCAGCTACAGTGTAAGGAAGATTAAGCTCATCGAAAATACTGTCAAAAATCTTATACTTGGTGACATAATCCTCCTTCATCTGCTTATAATAGTTATTTGTCTTGGCTATCTGAAGAGCAGAAGCAACACCCTCTTGAAGAGGTGCAGGCGTAGAGAAACAAATTCTAGTATGAGCAGCGGTAATAGGAGGAATGATCTGTTTGTTGGCTATGACCCATCCAATTCTCCAACCGGTGGCGGCAAAGGTCTTACCAGCAGAACCGATTGTAATGGTTCTCCTAGCAATATCATTACCTAGAGTAGCAAATCGGGTGAGCTTAGGTATGAAAAATAAGTTCTCGTACACTTCATCGGAGCATATGTAGAAGTTGTGCTCAATGGCTAAAGCACCGATCCTTCTCATCTCCTGTTCGTTGAAAATCTTACCAACTGGGTTATAAGGACTATTTATAACGATCATCTTAGTTTTGTTACTGATAGATTTTTCGAGCTGTTCCCAATCGATGGTCCATTCGTCACCAGTAACAGTTCTCTCACCAAAATCTGAAGGTGGAAGTAACTTCACATAGATGACTTTGCCACCGGATAGCTCAATGTTAGGAATATACTGGTCGAAGAATGGCTGGAAAACAATAACCTCATCACCTCTTTCCAACAATCCAGTGAACACAGCAAGCATACCCTCATTGGCACCAGTAGTCACCTGAACTTCGTCAGTGGACAATTCTCTTCCAAACCTAACCGAATATGTTTCAGCTATAGCCTTCAATAAATTCGGCTTACCCCTGGAGTGCGCATACTGATTATTCATTGGGACATCCAATGCTTTTTTCACGGCTTCAATTGCAAAATGAGGGGGCGCATAGGAAAAGAAACCCTGTCCTAAATTGACCACCTTCTCCCCAGATGATTTTTCCTGGGCAGCAGCAGTTTCATTGATAAAGGACCAAATGTCCTTTCCACCTAGCTTGAAATAGCGATTGTATCCTGGAAGATCCGAATCCATCGTTTAAACCAAAGCTCAAAATAATTGAAGAAAAAAAAGGTCAGCAAGGAAAGCCTCTCTTTCCTCAATGCACCACTTTTATAAGAAATCCGGACCAGATAGAAACCATAGATTCCAATGAAGCAGTTTAGTCATAATCTCCACGGGAGCGCACGAAGATAAAAAAAAGAAAGGGAGATCAATACAAAACCGTGGCGTCAATATTCTTCTTTCGGCGACAGAGATTTACTTCTAGGTGGTATTCCTTTTCCGTCTAAAGCATTAGATAAGCGAATAATATAATTTCATGATGTCTTACGTTTCTCGGATCATTTTTCCACCATTTCATGCTGTCGGTTCTCAGAATCCAGCTTCTTCATGTGTTCTCTCAGATTGGGTTACCATCACCAGCATATTCAGTAGTATTTTCATGATGGTAAGAACCGGGTATTCACAATCATCGTTACGGCAGTACGAATAACATAACTCAAATAAAGATTCATTACTTCAATTTCTGTATAAACTTTCAAGCTTCTTTTGTAATAGGCAATCCAAGTGCCTCTCTTTGAGACCTTGATTTAGGGTCAAAGTATGGAATTTCAGCCAAAGATGTAACCCTAGTTCCATGTCTGGAAATGCGACCTTCATGATCCCAAATCGTCCTGTGTTGAGTTGATCTGTTATCCCAGATAGCAGAAGTACCATAGCCAGGATCCGATTTCCAGTTAAATCTCACCTGAATGTCGACATTCTTCTCGTAGACATCAAATAAGTAGTTCAAAATGACATCTGATTCTACAGGTGTCAAGCCAACGATTCTTTTGGTCATGGAACGGTTAACAAACAAGAACTTCCATCCAGTTGCAGGATGAGTTCTAACTAATGGATGAATTCTCCCGACTGGTTTGGGTTCACCAAACGGATCCTTTCTGTCAAGATATTTATGATAAGACACGACAACAACTTTTTTACCATCCAAAAACTTCTTCATCTCTTCAGACAACTTATCATAGGCAGCATATCCGGAAGCCCAGATAGTATCGCCCCCAACTTCTGGAATTGCATCTAGATGAAGATGAGTAATACCGGCAGGTTGCCTTTCGTGAACTAAATCAGTGTGCCAGACTTGGTTACCGACCGAGCCATATCTGACAATATCGAAATTGCCATAATTGCAATTTTTGAAATTTATATTCATACCTCTCTTTTGCAAGTAATCATTCCAAATCACGGTTTCACCAGGTAATCCAGGAACGTGCGGTGTCTGAGGATGAACTTCAAGATTGCCCCAGTATTCACCCAACTCTCTCTGCTTTCTTGGAGGCAACTTCTGGTTTTTGAAGAAGACAACACCTCTTTCTTCAATCAAGAGAGCCAATTCATCCTTCTGCTTATCAGTCAAATCAGCCAACTGTAAACCAACAATCACCGTGCCAATATGGGTGGTAAGATCTTTAACCTCTTTAGCTGCACTGAGCAATGCCTTTTTCTCGGGATCGGCATTCTTACCTCTTTCGATATAAGGCATGTCATAGTCTCGAATAGCATGTGCCTGATCAACAAAAACAGGAATTTCAGATCTATCAGGAATTTCTGGATAACCTTTGGAAAGATCGATGTGATCGTTCTCCAACCTTTTTTTGGAGCTCTTAGGAAGAAGCTTCACACCTTCTGGATCAGCACCAGTAGCCAAACTTGGAGCTTTAACAGCCCTGGTAATGTTTAAGTCCTTATGGGATCTCACAAGATTCTCAATCTGCGCATCGATCGAAACATGAACAATTTGTTCAATAGACTTTCTTTCTGCAACAGTTGTTTCGGACATCACAGTCTATACTAAAAAATATTAATAAGTATAGATAGATCCTCGAGCAGTACTTTTCGCTTCCTCAGCAACCTTTTATATATTACAGTAAGGAAGTCACACCCCTTTACCCAGCTGTAGTCACCCTCTATCAAAGATCCTCTGGACTCAGCCATTACTTTCTGAGCCTGTTGCAACCCAACTTCAGTGTGGCTGTCAAAAAAAAAACCACTTCTTCAACATTTAGAGTGTCCGAAAAAGGAAACTTAAAGGAAAAAAGACCTGTAGGAAAAGTGGAAACATGAAAAGCTAGCTATTCACCTTTTTTAGCCTCACAGTTTCGAAGAAGAATTAGAAAAGAAGCAGTTGCAGCGATTAATCACACAAAATACCAGGTTCGAGAACAACGAGATCTTTAGTGCAACCAGTTAATCTTGTGAATCCACAGAGCCATCACATGTACTAAAAACTAAAAACAATCGCTCCTATCTACACCATTTCGGACAAAAAGGTATCTCTACTGTTACATCTGTGTATGCTCTAATGATGAAAATGATCAACTGAAATTTTAGTTTTGAGTGACCACCAACCTTATCTGGGCAAGGAAGCTCTTGAATGGTATCTCCGGATAAGCTCCCACCAAAGTTTTGAGGCGCTATTCTCACCTAACTTAAAATCAGAAATATTAGTATGGCTTATCATCTGGCCGTGCGAGCGGTGTTACTGGTGATTTTCAATCGTATCTTATAATGACGAAGGATAGTTCAAATTTTTTTATTCAAATTTATAGCGCCACAATTACTGAAAAGGAAGTTATTGGTGGTATTTTTCCTCGAAGATCAGATTGGAGAGGTCAGGAAACAAATGAGTCCTAAATTTTACCCCGATGTTCAAGTTTACGATCATTTGAATATCTGAATGCGTCACATTTTCCCGCATATCTCGGACGACTAGCCTGTTAATACGGGAGTGGTACTGCCATCCCATGAAATATATAAAAGTGTATTTAGACTTGATCTTCCTGCAAACATGGAACGCACAAATGCCATTTAAAACTTCCTTTCTATAAAGACTTTACTTGATCAGAAGCATGCTAAGAAATAATTCTATCTGGACATTAGGAAGTGCCTTGATATTGGGAGCAGTTCTCGGTTGGGGATCTGCCTCTTGCAATGTAAGAAAAAACCCACCAGAGTTCCTTTTCCCGAAGTCATCCACTACAAAGCTTCAAGACCTTAAGGCTCCAAAATATGGAGATGCCGAGAAGGCTATTGAAGAAATAGCCAAATTATTGGGAAAGAACAAAATCAGCAGAACTAAGGATAGCCTAGATCATCATAGTGATGCTTACTTTTCAAGTGACCATCCGACTGAAGATCAACGACCAGTTGCAGTCATTTATCCGGAAACTACAGAGGAAGTGTCTCTTATTATGAAGATATGCCATAAATACAGAGTAGCAGTTGTACCATTCAGTGGAGGTACTTCTCTTGAGGGTAATTTTATCCCTACAAGAAAGGGTATTTGCGTTGACCTCAAGAAGATGGATAAAGTTCTTGAGCTTCATCAAGAGGATTTGGATGTCAGCGTGCAGGCTGCATTGGGATGGCAGAAATTAGCACAGTATTTGAATGACTACAATTTATTGTTTGGTCCAGATCCGGGTCCTGGTGCATGCATTGGAGGAATGGCAAGTACTTCTTGCTCCGGCCCTAATGCTGCTAGATGGGGTACGATGAAGGAGAATGTGATTAGTTTGACCGTGGTACTTGCTGACGGTACCATAATCAAGACCAAGAAAAGGCCTAGAAAATCTGCTGCAGGTTACAATTTGAACGGATTGTTCATCGGAAGTGAGGGTACTTTGGGTATCATTACAGAAGCAACTTTGAAGCTTAACGTTAAACCTAAAGTTGAAAATGTAGCCGTTGTGTCGTTCCCTAACATCTCGGCTGCAGGTTCAGCCGTTGCCGGATTCATTCAAGAGGGTGTTCAGTTGGATGCCATGGAATTACTTGATGATAAAATGATTCACTATGTTAACGTTTCTGGTAAGACATCTATGAAGTATGACGAAGCTCCAACTTTGATGTTGAAATTTGGCGGTTTGTCAGAGGAAGCTGTCCAATCTCAAATTAAGTCGGTCCAGGCCATTTGCCAAAGAAATAAGAATACCGATTTCAAGTTTGCTAAGTCGGAGAAGGAGAAAGCAGAGTTATGGAATGCTAGGAAAGTTGCTTTGCTAGCTACCATTGACTATGGTAAAAAGTATATTGACAAAGATATACAAGTGTGGGCTACAGATGTTGCAGTCCCAATTTCTAAACTTTGTGACTGCTTACAGGAGACTAAAGATGAGATGGTAAAGGTGGGGCTTGCTGGTGCTATTGTGGGCCATGTTGGAGATGGTAACTATCACGCTATGATTCTTTTCAAGAAGGAAGATAGAGAAAAAACTGCAAAAGTTGTTCAGCACATGATCGACAGGGCCTTAGCTGTGGACGGTACTGTTACAGGAGAGCATGGTGTAGGCTGGGGTAAGAAGCCTTATTTGTTAGAGGAAGTGACTCCGGATGTGATTGATTTGATGAGAAAAATCAAAATGGCCTTGGATCCTTACAGACTTTTGAATCCCGATAAGGTGTTTGCCATTGATCCCAATGATGATTCAACAATTTAGAGTTGTCTAGAAAATAAATTATGATTGCGTGAGGATATGCTTTATTGTAAATGAGACCAGAAGCTGCATTTGCTCGTCAGTGTGAATGAACGCCACAATGCGAGCCTTGACCTTTTAGATTGCGCTATTCTTGTTTTTGATAGCCACAATAGATTTTATTGGCATTGATATATATAGGAAGCTACTACGCTGACAGATTGTAATGAATGTGTCAAAAAGAAGCCTCGATTTAAACAGCAATGACAAGCACAGCTATTGAAGGCCTAACTCAAACACGCGATTCGATAAACGTAGATGATCTTGTTGAGGCAACTCATCACGTCTCCTTGGATGAGCAAATTGAGTATTTGGTGAGAAATCGTCAAGATATCAGCATCACTAGATCACGTAATCGACCAACCGATCTCACTGGTACCGATGAAGAAGGTTTAGCTTTTCTTCCTGAAAGTTCCAAAAGAAGAATGGTAGCAGATGGTGTTGACATATCCCATGGATACCCCGAGGTACCAGGTAGATCTGAAATTCCAGTTTATGTTGACCAGGCTCACGCTATAAGGGATCACGATATGCCATTCACTGAACGAGCATTAAATGCTGATCCTCAAAAGAAGGCATTACTTGGCGCTGCTGAAGAGGTTCATAACTTAACTGCTAATATTGGTACTGAAATCACTGGCTTGCAACTAGTCGACTTGACTGACGAGCAGAAGGATGAATTGGCATTATTAGTTGCCGAGAGAGGAGTGGTCTTTTTTAGAAACCAAAAGTTACCTCCAAAGACTCAAAGAGATTTGGGTGAATATTGGGGTAATCTTGAGGTTCATCCTCAGACACCTCATGTTCCAGGCCTACCCGGAGAAAGTGTAATTTGGGTGGATTACTGGAGAAAGCATGGAATGAACATTAACTTCAAGAACTGCAATTATGGCAATTTTGATGTTGTCAGATATGGCTCTGTCGGTAACCAAGTCTGGCATACTGATTTAGTTCACGAAAGGCAACCTGCCGGTATTACTCATCTTCATCTAGATGCAATTCCAGAAGTTGGGGGCGATACTATCTGGGCTTCCGGATATGCTGCCTATGATAAGTTGTCTGAAGAGATGAAGAAGTTTTTGGATGGTAAAAAAGCAGTCTACGTATCTGCTCACTCATACTTGGACAGAGACGATCCGTTTGGAGGTAGGAAGAAAGTTGAAAGGGTTCATCCTATGGTGAGAACAATTCCTGCAACGGGATGGAAGACTCTTTTTGTGAACAGAGGAATGACGAAGAGAATCGTTGGCTTGACACCTGTAGAATCAGATGTCATTTTGAACTACTTATTTGATGTCTACGAGAGGAATGCCGACATTCAGGTGAGATTTAACTGGAAATCGGATCCTGGCTATGGTACTTCTGCTATCTGGGATAACAGATCAACTCAACACAGGACGATTTGGGATCATGAAGGTCGCATTTCCAGACATGGAACTAGGGTTACATCTTTGGCTGAAATTCCATATTTTGACCCTGACTCAAGGTCTCAAAGAGAGGCACTTGGATTGCCTATTACAAAAGAAGAATAAATAGAATGAAAGACAAATATACGAATAGCTTATGGACGGCAATAATCAAGTAAGACCCAGAAAGGCTAGTCAACTAGCTTGGAAAGTAACGGTAGCAAGGGTCAAATGCTGTATTTGATGAGATGGACTGAATGATTAAGCAACTCAAACATCTCGAAGAAGTACATTTAATCGTCAAATAAATAAAAGCAAGGACTAAATAACATCGGACACATTAACCGCCTCGTCTTTAATCTTATAAAACAATGTCTGGAGTTCCCTCCAACCAGAACAGGTATCCTTGACAAAGTCGACCTTGGATTCGGATTCAAAGGGATGAGGTCTATTATCCAAAGCGAGCAATGCAAGCGGATCGATGAACCTCTTTTTGATAATGAAAGGAAGCATAGGAAGATCAAACTCATTTTGATACCACGTCTTCTGGTCATCTATCGGTGGAAGTGACTTGTCACCAGACCAGACACCAGCTAAAGCAGCACCTTGAACCTCCACTCTGCTGAAAAAGAAAAGAGCATAGGTATTTCCCACCAAAGCTAATGAAGAATCGTCTATGGAAAATGTATAGCGATAGAAGTAGAAGAGATCAGGGTGTTTAGAAGCGTATGAGTCTTCAAAAAATGGATAGAACGAATGATAGCCAGTAGTGATAATTACCGCATCAAACCCAGTCTCTTCAGATCCATCCTTAAACCGTACACCCCGAGATTCGGGAAGGAATTCTTCAATTTCGGGTTTGTTCACAATTCCTTTGGAATAAGCACAGTAGTCTATCCATTCGAGTCCGCAATTTTCTGCTCTTCTAGAGATGATAATCGGCCTTTTGGAAAGATCTCTAGGGAAAGCATATTGAATTATATCTACACAAGAAACGGATGAACCAACAATTAAAATCTTTTTTGATTTTTTTAAGAATGAAGGATCCTTAAGTGATTTGGCCAACGTAATGATGACCTTTCCCTTATTCACATGAGCAAACTCGAGAAGATTCTTGAAATGGGGAATTATAGGAACAGATTTTCCGTTGGCAATAACAAGTGCATCGGCCTCCTGACGGTACCAAGTATCAACTACAGTCCCATCTTCTTCTTCTCTTGTGGATCTAACAATTAGTTCCCATTTACCAGAGTTAAGTTTACGAACCCTCTCCACGTTGGAGTTGGTTCTGGCATATTTAGCCAAATCGTTATCTTCAACAACTTGTCGTAAATATTCTGTGACTTCTTCAGCAGATTGGAAATCAGGAATCCATCTATATTTGTTTTTCAAATGGTCCAACTTTGACTGATTCAACTCCTGAAAAGAAAATGTCATATATTTATTTGGAACGTTAGTGAAAAGTCCCTTATAAGCGGCTGAAGATCTCCATTGAAACTTATCCTCAGGACCGCTTTTGGGCTTTTTCACAATGACAGGATCTTCGTAGGAAGAGCCACTAAGTTTTTTTTCGAGTTCACTGCTGATTGAAGCCTTGACAAACAATTTCTCTGGCTTGTTCCAATCTTCAAAGTCTCGAGACTCTGGTATCTGCTGATCATTGTTGTTAGCTCCTCGAGCTTCGCCACACCAGACACCGCCTAGAGCCGAGTTCCTTTCAAAGAGAACAACTTTTTCAAATGCAGTCTCGCCGCGGGCTTCATTGCTTGAAATATCTGAGCTTCCATAAAGGGACTTACCATTTTTTAATGCCCTTGTCAGGTCATAAAGGGTGGTGATACCACCAGGGCCACCACCAATTATTGCTACAGATTTGACTTTCAATTTGTCGTGGGTCATATTACTCCGGTGTGCTGAAAATGAAGGGTTTCAAAAGTCATAGTGCTGACCCCACTCACTTCTTCGATGCAAGAAACCTCGATTTATATAGTATAAGAACACTGGTATAGAAGTGGTCATATATTCTGAAAAATCCTTTATGCTGAGTCCCCAAAGGGAAAGAGCCACATCTCTCGGTGTGATCTGCTGAGAAAAAATGAAGGCAGAAGGTAAATCAATCACAAGGTGTGGCTAGTAGGCCACATGAACTTGTGAAATCGCACAGACCACAAGTAACCACACCACACCATGTTTTAGAATAATGGGATACTATATATAATCAGAGGGCTGCCAGTCTACTTCCTCGACCCAGTAATCGACGTAAACAGTCGCTTTTCCATTCTTCGCTTTTCGGCGCACACACTAGCAGCCTCTTACATAATCAGGGCCCCGAATCAACATTTCGCTCATCATATCGTCTCTGATTGCTAACCAGATAAGTATTGCAAGAATCTGAGTGGACCAAAAAGCAATCCTCATTACCTTATCTTTGTACTATTCACACATATTTAAGATTGTCCGCGTCATTATTTCTTTTATTGTGAGCTTTGATCCCTTGGTGAGACACGATTGCAATCAGATGGAGGGGGAACTTGAAGCAGTCAGAGTCGGGACTGCCTTCAATAACCGCAGAGAAGAACAAAAAAAGAAAAGAAAATAAACAATCCTATTTCTAACAGCTATTTATGCATTTATGCAAACATCAAATCCTTTTATTCCCGATGGCCACGTCAAGTTCCAAAATGAGATGCCCATCCATTTCAACTCTAGCCCCACTGCCTTTCATGATATCTTTTATTGATATACACCCTTTCTTTGAAATCGGACCGATGATGATCTTTCATTCAATCTATAGAAATCTACATTTCTTTTTTGCATATTCATTGCGGGACCTTAACGGCAATTATTGCATAGCCCAGCGAATCATCGCTGAGTGTCAACATTTTTCTGCAAGATAAGCATCTCTATCAGTTGGAAAGAAAAATTCTCATGATCGTTTAAGACATTAAATCAATTTATGCTGTTTCTCGAGGCAGATAAGAATTGATGATGCTGACAGTCTCAGTGTCCTTCCAAACCCACAAAACGGGTTCTACCAATTGAGGAAAGCTGTTCACATATGTTGTCAATTCTTAGTTGAATTGCTTTTCGCTTCCACTAATATATCAAAGCCAAAGCGCAAGACCCTTTGCCGATCGCATAAAATCCAGATTTCTCCAGATTTATTAATGCAGTCATTTCTTTTTGTTTTTCAAGGGTTTCTTTTTTTTCCTCGCATACTTCTAATATTTTTTTTTCATTAATATATTCTTGAGGTCCCCTTCTGTTGTAACAGCACAACTCTTGATCAAAAAGGTAAATTCGTTTGAGCATTCGAAGCGTTTTTTGGCTTTTTTCCCACGTATCTCCCTATCTTTGTACCTTGTTTGATTTCGTTGCATTTACAGTCATTTTCTATTCGTCATGGGATCAGGGACTATCGAAGAGAATAAGACCTCTGCATTCATAGCAGAGCTTATAAAAAGGGATGCCGATTCAGGATCTCACATCTGGCAGGAGACGTACAGCGAGGCCACCGTGATCACACTGGTTGTGGGTACCTGTCTTGTGCTCATCATGTGTTTTGGACTAGCATATCTCTACTCCGGTCTTGCGCGTAGAAAGTCCGCTCTTCACATGATTCTTGCCGTGTTTATGGTGTTGGTAGTGTCTATTTTCCAGTGGTATTTCTGGGGATACTCTCTTGCCTTTTCTTCCACTGCTACCAACAAATTCATTGGTAATCTTCACAATTTTGGCTACCAAAACTTGGAGAAAACATTAGAGCTAGGGCCGTCGGCCAGTAAATATCCAGAGATGGCCTATGCCAATTTTCAGGGAATGTTTTCAGCCATCACTATTTGTATACTGATCGGCGCTGTTTGCGAGCGTGGTAGAATTCTTCCTATTATACCGTTCTCCTTCATTTGGACTACCTTAGTCTATTGCCCTGTCGCTTGCTGGGTTTGGAACTCCAACGGTTGGGCATATAAATGGGGTGTTCTCGATTACGCTGGCGGGGGACCCGTGGAGATCCTTTCAGGTTTCTCAGGCTTTGTCATGTCGTATTTTTTGGGACAACGCAAAAAGCATTTGATGGTTAATTTCCGTCCTCATAATGTCAGTATGATAACTATTGGTACGAGCTTGCTTTGGTTTGGATGGCTTGGATTCAATGGTCTTACGTGCGTGATACCTTCCCTTAAGTCTGTTTATGCCATCATGAATACCAATTTGTGTGCTGCATTTGGTGGATTTACATGGGTTTTACTCGATTATTTCAGAACATACCATTGGTCTACTGTGGGCATGTGTTCTGGTATTATCTGTGGTTTGGTTGCCGCTACCCCCTCTTCAGGTTGTATCCCACTTTGGGCTTCTGTCATTCTTGGTATAACGGCAGGTGCCGTCTGTAACTTTGCCACCATCATCAAAGTATGGCTTAGGGTTGACGATTCCCTCGATGTTCTCGCTGAACACGGAATCGCCGGTGTTATTGGGCTTATCTTTAATGCTATATTTGCCTCTGCCACAGTGCTAGGATACGATGGCTATACAGATCATTCAGGGGGGTGGATCGACCATAATTGGAAACAATTGTACATACAGATCGCCTATATATTCGCTGTGGTGGGCTACTGTGTTGTGATGACTGGTATTATCTGTTACGTTCTCAACATGATTCCTCTACTCAATCTACGTGCATCTGAAAGGGCTGAGGAAAATGGTATGGACGAGGATCAGATCGGTGAATTTGCATACGATTATGTGGAAATTAGAAGAAACTTTTTTGATGTCAATGGATTTGAATCAAAGGCTTCAAACCTCTCCGATGGTGATGTTGAGGCTACAGGCAGTGAAAAACAGGTGCCTCTACCTCTTACCTCCCAACACGTTGATGGAATTAGAGTTAGACGGGAAGATAAGGTTTTATTAGATCATGACAATAAAACTCGGGACGGCTGTAATGAATCGTCTTCCAGTTGAGGGCGCACCAGGTCTAATTACCGTTTCTTCTTTCCTAAGTATTATTGATACTAATAAAATAAAATATTCAAAATAGTCCTTTCTCTATTCTCGTTCCTGCACCGGTCTGGTGCGGAAAAAACGCAAGCCTGGATCGGAAGATTCTGAATTTTCGCGAGTTCAGCAAGCTATGACTATTTTTCCCGATCGGTTGAAAGAAGTTCCGATAAAAAGCACGTGGAACAATCATTTTTGTTCTTTCTTAATCGTATTGTATTGTTAAATGCTACTTTATTCTTATTGATTAATTATTCATCTTTCATATTCTTTAACTTAAATGCCGGATCATCAAGATCTTGGCTTTTCTTCCAAGCACTCAAACTGGCGGCGTACACGTTCTTCTCATCTTCCTCATCGTGGTCAAACCGATCATCAGAACGCATTGAAGAGGACTTGGTCGTCTACCTCTGATGTTGGATGTCTCGCCTCTCTAAAGCGTCTTTTGCTGTCAAATTTTTTTTGTTCTCATAAGAAGGAGCAGAGCAGAGATACGAAAAGCCTGATTGTTACTGAGGAACTCACTCATCCAGTTGCCAACGATACCACAAGTACTACCAGCACCAAAATAGAGCCGTTTTCCCCATGTTCTTCATACTCGTCCTCTTCCGTCGACTTGGAAGTACAGAGTCTGACTATGTCACAGGCCAAGCACAAATTGTTAACTGCGGCTAATGCAGACGCCATCGTTCCTGAATCATCTCCGCTTTATTACGATCTACGGCCCTTTGTGACGTTCAATTCTTCTCACAGATTGGATACTCTTCGTAGTCTCATGAGAAAACTGAAATTAACTGCTTATATTGTCCCTTCTGAAGATGAACATCAGAGCGAGTACACTGCTCCAAAGGATCAGCGTCGTAGCTTTATCTCCGGCTTTACAGGAAGCTCCGGTGTCGCCATTATCACGATGGAGTCTGCATCTTTAGCTACAGATGGTAGATACTTCCTTCAAGCTGGTCGCCAATTGGATAATAACTGGCAGCTTTTGAAAGAAGGTGTCTCTGGATATCCATCATGGGAGGAGTGGGTTGTCGATGAAGTTTTGCAGGAATTAAGAGATTTTGAAATTGATCAAGGTCATCGTGAAATTGGAAGTATAGGTGTGGATCCTAGGCTTATCAATATAAGTACTGGCCTGAATCTTAAGGAGCGTTGCTTTAATGCTAACATCAGGTTTGCTACTATCATGGAATTGAATTTGGTCGATAGAGTGATGCAATTAGAACATTATACACCCGAACAAGATAAGAGTATGATCTTCAAGCATGAGCTACAATATTCGGGTGAAACCACGTCTGACAAATTGATACGTATTAAAAGCTTTATGAAAGACCATAAGTATTTCAGCGTTGTTGTGTCTGCATTAGATGAAATAGCCTGGCTTCTTAATCTCCGTGGAAACGACATCGCTTTCAATCCTGTCTTTTTTTGTTATGTGATCATTACAACTGAAAATGTCTTGATATATATTGACCGAAGCAAATTGACATCTGAGATCAAACAGTATCTTTTGGGCTGTTGCGAAAACCTCAAGATACTGGACTATAAGCAATTTTGGCATGATCTTCCAGGATTGGACTCCAATAGCGAGGATCTTCAGACTATCTGCACACAAACGGAGGCCAGTTATGCCTTGTACACAACCCTACCGTCGGTTTATGAGATCGAATGCAGGTCTGTACTTGCCGAATTTAAGGGCATTAAAAACGGAACAGAAATATCTGGTAATCGGAAGGCTCAGCTGAAGGATAGTGTAGCCCTTTGCCAGACATTTGCCTGGCTTGAAGAACAGCTTCACAGCGGTGTGAAACTAACTGAAATAGAAGTTGCTGATCGTGCAACTTACTATAGAGGTTTGCAGTCAAACTTTCGTGGTCTTTCATTTGCCACCATTTCTGCGTCGGGCGCAAACAGCTCAGTGATTCACTATGAGCCTACAGAGTCAGAAAATGCGGTTGTGGATTCTAATAAGGTCTTTTTAATGGACTCAGGTGCTCAATTTCTTGAAGGAACTACCGATATCACCCGTACATACCATTTCGGTAAACCAACAGAACTTGAAAGGAAGCTTTTCTCACTTGTTTTAAGTGGCCATCTAAATGTGGCCATGCTAGATTTCGCTCAGGGTACATCCTCTTACTACATCGATTCGCTAGCTAGGAAACCTCTACTTAAAGAGGGTCTCGGATACTCTCACGGAACAGGCCATGGCATTGATACTTACATCTGTGTTCATTCGGGTCCCTGTGGTCTTTCTCCCGCTAAAACTTCATACAATTACAAGCCATTGGAGCCAGGTAACTTCCTTAGTGATGAACCTGGATGCTATCTTGACAATAGATTTGGTGTAAGAATCGAGAGCGATGTTCTTGTGGTTTCCGATGAGCCGGTACCAGCGCAATCAAAATGTGCCAACAAGCCACAGCTTCACTTTGAATACATGACTTTGGTTCCGTTTGGTTTGAATTTGATTGACAGATCTTACTTTACGGAAACCCAAATTTCGTGGATCAACAACTACCATAAGAACGTTAGAGAACATCTCTCCCCATACCTTGAAGCTGCAGGAGACCAAAGGGCAGTTTCCTGGCTTGAAAGAGAAACGAGGGATATTTAATGTTGCATGTCATGATATTATTTTTGCTTTTCAATATTCTTTACATTTTCTCTTGTCCATTTCATTTATTGACAGAATTTAATAATATTATAGACGAGTTAATTTATATACAGTAAATCGTGAGTGAATGGCGATACTCAATATTCAGTAGGTTTCGTTTCTCTTCACCACCTCTAATGGCGAATCGAACTGTAGTATACTATCCTTGTCATTGATATAGTAATATTCACTAAGGACCGGATCGTATCTGAGTTCCCATCCGGACGGCAAACCTTGACTCTCATTCAAATCAACAACGGTATCACTATCGGCGCTACTGGCCTCGCTGTCCAGACTAAGATCGCTATCCATGCTTCCTCTGGGCTCACTATCTAGAGAACCCGATTCTTCATCACTCCTAACCTTTATTGACGATGATCTTTTTGAGAAGATATTCCACTTCTTCCGGGATAGACTCGAATTGCTTAATGTGTGCGAGAGCGATAGTATGATACTCATATAAAGATAGTTAAAATGTTAATGAATGCGTATCCAACCCCAACGTAAAAGATCCAAGGGCTTCCCTAGCTTCCTTTATATCTGTAGGAACAATATGTACGATTTGTCATACACCGTGTAAATATCGGAGATTGTAATACCCGTTCCGACCCTAATACCGAAAAAATAAAAGTTCTCGAGCTTATCAGAATTTCTCTCTTTCTAGCAAGCAACGTATATTTCAAATCCAACATTGTCTTAGTAATACAATAGGATCTCGGTAATGGGAAAATTTTATTCCGATTAAAGCCGGAAGGATCAAAAACTAGGTAGCAGAAGCCGAGGATAAATGTGTGGGGGGAGATAACTCGTAGGCCCGAAGGCCCCACCGAAGACACCCGAAGAAACCCGAGGAAACCCCGGTAGTCTCCCCTACATCAAGCTAACTCTTCCCCCTATCTCATTGCTTGCCTCCCCATCTGGAAGGTTACCCTCACGCCTATTAGCCATGAATTGACTGTAAATTCCGTTAAATTTGACCAACTCCTTATCAGATATCGATCTGTTTGTTTCTTTGAGACCCTCTTTAATATGTATAGACCTAATCTTTACTATAGGTTTCTGGGGAATATTGCTGGCTTCACTGTTGGCCTCAAAATCCGCACTATCCGCCCTTTCCTCTTCACTTAGCGATATATTTTTCAACTTAGATCCGATTGTAGCTTTGCGATCCTTAATGACCGATGCGCGCGAAGACCGAGCTAAGAAGTATTCTAAATGTCCGGAGCTGGCATTATGATTGTTTACCGATTTTTTTTCCATCACGTTCTGTAGATTTTCGTGGACGGCTTTTAGGTAAGAGTTGTACACTATGGCCTGTAGATCTGCACCAGAAAATCCTTCTGTTTCTTTTGCGACAGTTTCGAGCCTCACGTCTTCACCCAAGACAAATTGGCCGCTTCCAATGATGGTGTTGAGAATATCGAGTCGATCCTCGTAGTTTGGCATATCGCAGAGAACAGATTTATCTAAACGGCCAGGTCTAAGTAAAGCCGAGTCAATCAAATCGGGCCTCGACGTTGCAGCCAACACGTAGACTCCGTCCAATCCCTCTGCTCCATCCATCTGCGTCAATAGCTGATTCACAATTCTGTCAGTAACACCCGTAGAATCGTGCCCTCTCTTTGGAGCAATAGAATCAAACTCATCAAAGAAGAGGATGCATGGCTTGGCAGCCGAGGCCCTTTCAAATAGTTCTCGAACAGATTGCTCAGAGGCTCCGATGTATTTGTTTAATATTTCCGGGCCTTTAATTGATATAAAGTTGAGCCCACATTGTGCAGCAACTGCAGAAGCCAATAAGGTCTTTCCACAACCTGGATGACCGTACAATAAAATGCCAGATCTGAGTCTCAAAGGGCATTGTGCGAAGATTGGAGCATACTTAGTAGGCCATTCCAATGTTTCCAAGAGAACCCTTTTCACATCCTTAAGGCCACCTATATCGGACCATGAAGTACTTGGGCCTTTCTGTAGCTTAATACCACGAAGAGATGACGGGGTGTAGTCTTTCAACGCTCTTTCAAAGTTTTCTGCACAAAATTCAAAACTCGAAGCAGACCAATCTGAAGAAACAACGTCATGAAACGCCCTACCGCAAAGATTCTCCAAATCAAATGGAAGATATCCTTCTGTATCTGCGGCAATATCCCTTAAAAATTCACAATCCTGACTACGGTGACCCGGATATTTCGTAATAAAATGTGAAAGCAATACAAATCGGAGATCTTTATTGGGCGCTGTCAACTTCACTTCCTTTTCAACGAGATGCTTTTGAAATGTTACAGGGTTCACAGAATCCCTAGACTTACTAGTGAGAATAAGGATTATTTCTTTATGAGCGCAAAGTGTCGTGAATCGAGATGCCAGTAATTCAGTGATCTGAGTACTGAACCCAGTCTCTCCTTGCTCCGACTCTTTAGGTATCAATGTATCCACATTATCTAGCACCAACAATGCAGGTTCATGCCATAGCAATTCTTGAGGTACTATTTCCGTGAACAGTTTCTTCAATTCCTCAGGGTCTTTAGTAGTCATTAACTCACTGCAGTCAACGGTCTTGGTGTAGTATCCGATATTTTTGAGTTCAAGACTCACATCATGACACACCAGAGTCTTTCCAGAGCCACTGGAACCGTAAATAATAACCGGGACATGTCTCAAAGCGTCTTTTATAATCTGACGCACAATATCATCTCTTCCCACCAATAAATACTGATCACTAGCCAATGGTTTAGTCTGAACAAATGATTCAGGTTTCAATATATCTTCACCTATTCTGATCAAAGAAAGGTCATCCCTACGTAATACTATCCATGGGAGTGCTTTCTTTGCATGCTTTAGTTCGACATTAAGGATACAACCACACGCAAATAATCCTTCAATTATCGGAAGTTTCATTCCGTTTATTAGTGGAATCTCCCTAGACTCTGAATCAAGTCCGAACAACTCACATAGCTTTTGTATGGTATGTGCGTGCTCTATCTTCTTGATCTTATGCTCAGCAATCCGTCTACTGTCAGAGTTACGTATAGTTTTGGCCACCTGCTTCGGCGTCTCTGTAATTATCTTATGAAGGACCAGTCTGCAGTTTGATAGACTCGACGAGTCATGCTTTAAAGGCTCAATTAGAACTTCTTCACCGACCCTATCTTCAACACCTAAAGAAATAGCGAGAAGCTCGCTCAACCCAACACTATGTATGGGAGCATAGGGATCTATGATTAATTTGGCGACCATAACTTTGCCATTCTTTTGATCTTCCTTAGTTGACCTTGCCCTCTTCGGAGTTCCAGGCCCTTCAACAACTGATACCGCAACATATCTGGTATTAGTCGGGACGGAGCCTAAAGGAAGACCTGCCAGATTGATGAAGATGCTATAGTTGGAACTGTCGTCCTTTGACACGTGGGAAAACTGCCTATTCGGAAGGGAAATACTTCGGCAAAGCACAGGAGAAAAAGTGAGAAGTGGTGACTGTACGACTGTTGAGTTTACACCTCTTCGACTTCTCTGTATGGAAGAACTGATCTCTTCATTGGCCGGTTTTGAGAATTTTGGGGCAATATGCAACTCGGAATCGTTTGTAAGTATGCCTAAAGCAATCTCCTTATTGGTTGAATGTATAGTTTTCACTCTGTATCGAATAATGCTGCTAGACGAGTGGGAATTGGGGTGCACTAGTACAATTTGATGCGTACTCAATGCTCTGACCTGGTTTAAAAACTTATTCTCAATCGTTCCAGCATACAATTGAGTTAATTCCCAATCCTCAGAGGTTATCGGCTCAAGTTCGGCAGATTGGATTCTGCTGATCTCATCAATGAGGATTAGCTGTATACGAACCTCAGCTGATTCTGGAATACCGGACAGAGATGCAAAAGATGAGTCAATCTCAATAGTGTTAGGATTGGATGAAAAAAAACCTGTCCATCCACAGTATAAAGCTTTACTGTTCTCACGATTAGTTTTTATCTGAATAACCACGTTTTGTATGAGCAAGTTGGTGGAATTGATAAATGGACTAATAAATGGACCTGGAACATTGATAAGGCAAGTTTGAAGTGGTTTAAAGACCACTTCAACATCAAGAGAACTCATACAAAAGAAGAACCGCCAACGACAAAGTTAAAGGAAAGATAACCTGAACTTAAGCTGGGTCAAACCTTATCGAGGAAAGGAGACTGGATTTTTCCTTGCATCTCTTTTTCTGATCGCGGCTTGAAAAATATACAAAGGGCTCAGTGAGTAGTTTAACACAATACGCGTTACATTACAGATCTACCCAACTACAAAATGCCGGCAAAAGGATGGCGAAAAGACGAACAAGAATCTAACCTGGAGACAGTAATGGCCAACCAGAAGGTTTCCATAGATTCCATTCTCTTTCCGAAATCTACTGTGA
Organism: Brettanomyces nanus; assembly: GCF_011074865.1. Classification (NCBI taxonomy): domain Eukaryota; kingdom Fungi; phylum Ascomycota; class Pichiomycetes; order Pichiales; family Pichiaceae; genus Brettanomyces; species Brettanomyces nanus. The sequence continues at coordinate 3,423,554 of NC_052374.1, read as the reverse complement.
ACAAGTTGGCCAAACAGGTGCTCCAAAAAGAGAGTCCGGACGCCAACCCTATGATTCTCTCAAAGGACTCACAAACGGTGATACAGAGGTCATCTGTTGTATTTATCAACTATATCTATCATACTGCCAAGCAGGATATAAAGCTGAAGGGCAGAAAAGTGGTAAATGCTGAGGATATTATCAATGCAATGGAGACGACTAACTTCAATAGTTTTTTCCCTATTCTACATGAAGAGCTAGACAAATTTAATATGAGGAAGGAACTTAAGAAAAGGGAGAAATCAGATAAGCAAAAAACGGCAAAGGCAAAGGCTGATGAAGAAGTAGAAGTGATTACAGATGAGGAGGATGTGAATGATAATACCAACAAGAGGATTAAACTGAATGATTCTAGAGACGAGAGTACTATGAGTGAAGGAGTCAGTGAGGAAACTATCGACGAGAGCAAAAACGACGGGGAACTTGAACAGCATGATGAAGAAGTTGAACAAGAAGAAGAAGAAGAAGTCGAGGAAGATCCAGAAGATTCTGATGACGAAGAGAACAGGAGCCCAGTAGTTAATGGCACTCAACAAATGGAGCGTGAGCAAAAGGAGTTAGAGGAAGACATGAGGGATGTTGACGTTGATGTTGATGAAGATGAAGATGACGATGATGATGAAGATGGTGATCGGAGGAACACTTCGGATAATTCGGATTAACTGCATGTATTTCTAATTCATTATATTATCCTAGACAACTGTTCAGTTACCTTTTTTAGGCTGCACAGGCTTAGAAGGATGCATGCATTTACTGTAGAAGGGAAGTCCACACTCAAGTCCGATTAGAAGATAGAGCAACACGATGGCCACAAAGCATACGATCATAATCGACTTGGCATTGGACCACCAAAGTCTACGCTTCAAGGAAACGGCCCGTCTTCGAAACGAGTTAGAAGAAGAGTTTAAGTTATGTGTCTTATCAATCAAACTGTTGAGCGTCTGGCCTCTTTCTAGGATTTTATCTATATTATCGTTCATGATATTTCGAACTTCATCAAGTTCTCCATCAATAGAGCCATAGTTTTGAGTCAACTGTGCCAGCTTGAGTTGCTCCTCAACTATGATCTCCTTCATTTTCAACTTGTACTCGAAATTCGTGGTAGTGGTCACATTGGCTGTAAGTCCTGGCGATTCGTAATATTCGCTTAAGTATGTGAACATCAACTTGTTCATCACATTGTACACAAAGCTCTTCAACACCGTGTCACTGCAAAGCAGAACAAGTGTTATAAGGTCGTTATTTTTCATCAACTTCTTGTCGTAGTACAATATCAAATTCACACTTCGATTGGCATTGGCGAAACCATTTCCCATGGAGTTCTTGTTAGTGAGAAGCGTATACCCACTGAGCTTATAATCATCTGACCGGTCTTCTGGAACGGAGTTTATAATGCCAATATTCTTGGAAACGAGTTCCGCATAATTGAGATCCAATTTTGGTGCATAAAATCGGTCGTCATAAGTATATAGAGTTGTTGAGTTCACTGTGAGACAGGCATGAATAATAGATGCATTTAGAGGACGCATGGATGCATGCGACGAGGGTGTTGACGATGTTCCTTGAGCCGCTGAAATAGGGGGACTCGTTCTCCCACTATTTGCGCTATCATTTGAAGTCATTGAATGGTCTAAATGATGATTCCTATAATAAACCAAGTATATAAAAAATGTCTGGCTACATTTCGAACCTTCTCCACTGTATATTTCTTTCCGGACTAAGAACCGATGATATTTCCTATTTTGGACATGCTTGATGCCATTAAGGAATCTATAAAGATTCTGAAAAAAAGATATCTTCTATTTAAATTGATGCCGGGCACGGTAATAAACATCTGTAGAATCACTAATCACAAGGATATCCCTAGTGGTGCCCGCCAAACTTGGATCAACCTCTAATTGTCCAACAACTTTGTCTATACGGCCGAATCTTCTAGGGGATTCCCGTTTGATCGCTAGCAATTGATCCGCTTGTAGGTCACAGATCATGACAAACCACGTCTCTCTCTGAGGCTTTGAAAACTTAGGTGCATATACTTTGAAGCCATGCTTATAAGGTGGATTTGCATGTACTAACTGAACGGTGAGTTTCTCACCATTGTCCGACTGCTCAACCTTAAGCTTGCCTTGGCTAACGGGAAGTGTCGAAGCCGCATGCATGAACTGATCCCGTCTTCCCTTTTCAACGTGCAATCTGATAGCCAATTCTTCAAGTTGCTTATGCGACTTTGCACCAATAGACTTAAGGCTTAGCTCGGATTCCGGGAGAGCTGAATGCCAATGACTGCCATCCTCATCGTAAGATCCTTTAGACAAGTCTCGGGGAGTTAAACCTGGCAATGTGTAAACAAAATCCTGGTCGAACCAACAACATTGCTTGATGCATTGCATAAGCTTGATCAAACTCAAAACAGTCGACAAAAATCCAAGCTCTGAACAAGCATCAATATATGCCTGTAAGATACGTAGACTCTGGTCAAGCACAGAAACAGTATCCTGAGCATAGTCAGCAATCGGTAGATCAACACGTGAAAGATATGCCTGTAGAAGTAAAAAGGCTTTGATATGAGGACTCCATATGAACTCGCAATCTTCAAGATCATCCGCTGGATACCTCATATCTTGTGACATTTCCGTATTGATAAGCTCTTCTCCATGACGGGTGGGTAGTTCATCATACTCAGAGGCCTCTGAAAGCCATCTAAGGCATTCTCTGAATGTAGCAGAGCTCTTCACTCGTTTCAACAAGTTTCTCATAGTCTTGTGGGAAAGATAGTAGTAAGAAGAAATCTGTAAGAATGGAGTTGGCGACATCTTCTCACCTGTGGAGACCAAACACTTGGATTCTTTCAAGTCATCAATCACACCATCGATTAATCCACTCAAGTACTTGCTGATCCCAGCCGGGGAGACATCTTCGACTCCGTAATATGTAGGATTATGATGTGCTCGTCTATAGAGAAATGTCCATGTCAAGAAATCCATGGCATCCTGACGTGATTTGATGGTACCGGAAGCGATTTCTGCACCAATATGGTCATCAAGAACTTTATGAAGAGACGACTCAACAGGAAAACCAACGTTTAAAAAATGCTTATAAAAGTTCTTTTTGCATTCCTTGGTAAACACCATGGCCACACCGCTGGTATCAAAAGCTGGACGTCCTGCTCTTCCCATCATCTGTAAAATATCAGTCAAATCCATGTCTCTGTAGCCCGCGAGCTTGGAATCAAAGAACTGAGTACCCTTAATGATTACCAAATAGGCTGGTAAATTAACACCCCAGGCTAAGGTAGATGTAGCAACAAGAATTTGGATCTTACCCTGCTCGAATAATTGATGAGATATTCGCCTATCGCTCTGCACCAATCCAGCATGATGAAGACCAATACCAAACTGAAGGGAAAGTTTCAATGTATCATCTTTCACCTTCTTGATAATTGGCTCCAATTCTTCCTCTTTCAAACGATTAAATCTTCTTGGATTTTCCTCCATACCACAAAGATGAATTAAACCCAAAGCAGTAAGCCTAGTTTGACGACGAGAAGGAACAAAAATGAGAACAGGTCTGCTGGGCGAGTGCTGCTTGATAGCCATAAAGACAGGCTTGTTCATAGTCTTCATCAAAGGAGAGAAAGCCAAATTATCTGGGAAGCCATCAATAAACATTTGTAAGGGCACGGGTCGAATACTGGAAGGAAAATTAAATAGTCCTTCTTTCACCTTCAACCAGCCAGCCATATCCATGGCATTTGACACAGCAGTTGACAAACCTATGAGACGAATTGGTTTTTTTGTGAAAGATGAAATGTAGTTCATTCTACTCACAATAATCTCTAAAATTGGACCTCTATCGCTGGCAAGTAAATGAATCTCATCCATAATGACGAGAGATAAATGCTGAACAAATTTCCTCGTCTGCCAGTTACGAGAGATTCCATCGAATTTTTCAGGAGTAGTGACAATGATGTCGGCCTCGTGTATCTCCCGTGAGTCAGGCAAAGAATCACCTGTAAGCTCCACAATCTTGTGAAGAGTGTGATTACATATTCGTTCCTTCCAATCATCCACTCTCTCACGAACTAAAGCCTTCATAGGTGCAATGTAAACAATTTTTGATCCCGGCATCTCTCTGAACGCATGCCACATGGCCATCTCGGCAACTACAGTCTTACCAGAACCAGTAGGCGAACCAACAAATACATTCGCATTTGTGTAGTAGAGAGTGTGGAAAACCATGGTTTGCATGGGATTGAAGTACGAAAACTTCTTCCGATAAATGGCTTCAATCTGCTCATCATGCATTGCCGTAACTGGTAATGGCTGAAGCTTTAACAACTTGGTTTGAGTGGTTTCATTGTAAGGCTTGATAAGATGTTGAAACGAAATGGCATGCACAGTCTCAGAACCTAACCACGAGTCGCTGATCGCACGAATCACGATCTGCTTGGGAGGAGGATCAGTAAGTGGAATCATTACATCCATTTCATGCTCAGAACCCATAGCACGCCTATTGAGAATGTATTTCTCGAAGTGAAGAATATTCGACTTCTCGCTTTCCTCAACAAGTATCCAGAAGAATTGAGCATTACCATGATATTCATAACTCCAAGTGAAATCAGGTACAATGCTGATGTGCACACGAAGAACCTGACTAGTCACTGGGAAACATTCTGCATCGAGCAGAAGGTACGGGAACCTTCCAATTAGCTTGTAAAGGGTCTTTCCAATACCTTTATTATGGACAAACTCTCCTAATTCAGAAGTCCCCATTTCTCTTAAAACCTCTATGCTAGGATTCTTTGCTTCGATCTGCTTTATTATCTGCTCCTGAAGCCTGAACTGCCTCAGAGGGTGTTGAAATGGCCAGATCTGTTTATCAACAGCTTTACAGATCGAAAGCATACCTCTAGCAAACGATCCCCAGCGTCTGTCAAGCCCAATTAAAAATAATGCTCGACAGATACGAGCCGAATTCTGGGCAATATAGTTGGTATCAGAGTATAATGCAGAGTCTTTAACGGCAGCCCGAGAAATAAACGACTGAAGCAAGATATTTGTCTTCGTCTGTGAAGTCTCAAGCTTACGATCAATTTCGCAAACGGCTTTATGTTCTTTCAAGTCTTCCAATTCCTTACTCTCTTCTTCTCGAAACTTAATGTTATCAAACTCACTACTCATCGAGATAATACTCAATACATCTGCCTCTGTAACCTCCGGATTGATCAACTGGTTGAAGACCTCCACGGATTCGCTTAAAAGATAGAAGTCAGAAGCAACTCTGCCCAAATCTTTTGAGATCAAGGCGTTGGATCTTTCATCAAATACTATCATCTGAAGCTTGTGCAACCTCTGCGCCGCAACAATAATCATATCTCGTCTTTTTTGAACAAGAAGAGGATCATTGGCAATCTCTTTCCAATCGATTGCATATGCAAACGGGTTTTTCTTCATACGAACATTCAAGTATGTATAACCAAGCCATTGAACACCTTCATCGACATTGGTAACTGTGCCAAGAGAAATCTCGGCATTCAAATTATCAACAAGTTTATCAGCAAGCTTTGATTCAATTGGATGTTGCTCTAATAGTAAAGTGATGTAATGATCAAGCCTATCAGACGTGGTACATAAGATACCCACACCATGGCTCTCATATTGGGGTCTACCAGCACGACCGAAAATTTGAAGAACATCAGATATACCTAAATCAATAAACCCACCGGCTTTAGAATTGTACACCTGAGTACCTTTGATAACAACGGCGGCAGCAGGAAGATTGACACCCCAAGCTAGGGTGGCAGTACAGCAAAGAACCCTAATAGCACCTGCCAAAAACATCTTTTCGGTTAAATTTCTGTCGGCTCTCATCATACCCGCATGATGAACTCCAAAACCACCCGCATAAAGCTCTCTCGTGTCTTTGTTTTTGTTCTTACCCATCTCTCTTTCAAAGAAACCATATTTAGCAGTCCCTGAACAGTCAAAATAACCAGATAACCCCTGTTCCAAGGCCATATGAATGAAATTTCTTGCCGTACGAACCGTATCCTTTCTTGAGTGAACAAAAATCATAACTTGATGACCCAACGAAAGCATATCAACAACTTTGTTAAAAGCAACAATATCCAATTTCTCTCTGGCTTGCTTAGATCCAGCCTTTGCCCTCACTCCAAGAAGTTGCTGCTCTAGCGGAACTGGGCGAAACGATTGGTCAAAGTAAAACATGCCTACATTTCTATTAACACCCAAAAAATCGGCAACATCGACATAATTGGGCAAAGTAGCAGAAAGACCAACAATCCTAATCATGGACTGAGTGCTTTCCACTTGTCTTAAGGTTCTGGCCACCAAGGTCTCGATTACAGAACCCCTGTCTTCCTGTAAAAGATGGACCTCATCAATGATCAATAATTTTACCTTTTCAACAAGTTCCGTATCACCATTCGACTTTCTAGTAACGACATCCCATTTTTCAGGAGTGGTCACAATGATCTGAGTGGCCATAATTTCCGTTTTAGTCAATTGCATATCACCGGTCAATTCTCGAACTTGAATCCCCAACCATTTCAACTTCTTGGAGAATTTATCGACTATTTCAGCGGCCAATGCCTTTAGAGGAGCCACATAGACTATTTTGAACTCCTCGTAATCTATATCTACTTGAACAGATTCTCCCGATTGCATATCTGTTACATACTGATTGATGGTATGAAGAATACTAAGCAACGCAACGTCAGTTTTGCCTGCACCGGTAGGTGCACATACAAGCATGTTCTCGTTGGTGTTATATGCGACATCGTACACCAATGACTGCATCTTATTAAGCGTCTTGTATCCTTTGAAGGTTCCTTGGCAGAGATAGTCCAAGTCATTGATAGTTATATCACCAGTCGGAAGGTTGATGGGCTTTTTCTCTGATGGAGGTATGAGAATCTCCTCATGGTTTTCAAACGACTCACGAGTACTTCCAATGGGGAGCGTATATTTTTTACCGGTGAAGGGTACGATATTTCCAGCATTACTCAACTGATACACATGTGGGTATTTTGTGGCCATCACGCTTTGGTCGAGCTTAGCATTAGCAGTGCGTTCTCTATTGGCCTCGTATTGATGCTGCATCTGCTCTTCAGTGAGTAATCGATGTCCCTGTGAAGAGAAAGAGGAGGACTGGTTTTGAATCTTTGAAAGCGCCTGTTTTCCATCGTACTCTTTGACAATTTCGTCTTTGTTCTGAATCAGTAGCGAGATCAACTCAAGCTCTTCAAAGCCAAGAGTATCAAATAGATAGCTTTGGAGCCCTTCTTCTGTAGTTTTGTCCCTCAATGTCGTCACTATTCCTTTAAGCAACTGCTCTGCCTGTCGCTGAATACTTTCTTCACTCTCTCCACCTTCTCCAAACTGCCTTTTGCATATCTGTTCGCAGCTGGTCCGGATCTTATTGAGAAGATCAAACGATTCATCACCGCCTATATCTTCATAATCGCTCTCACTTTCACTTTCCTCATAATCCATTAGCAAATCGCGATCAACACCTTCAAAATCCTTTAGTAAAGATCTTAAATTTCGGGCAAGGGGATCTCCCTTCAACTCCTCTTCCCCTCCATCAACTATATTATGGGGGATCTTGAATCTCTGCTCTTCTTCTTCCTCGATTTCAAGCCCGCTGACGCCCACCATCATGGGCTCCATAGCATGCATATACGACTTTGTAGAATTAACATTATAAGTCGCCATAATGTATTACTAGATGGTTAATCAGTCAGTCACTTAGAAGAACATGTCTGAGTTGGAAGACACTGAAGATTTTAGAACAAGAACTCAATTTAGTACTAAATTTTTCACCCAATCCTTAATTGTTTTTTGATATGCCTTTCTTTGTTCACCCTTCAATATTTCTGCTTTTTACCCTTCAATCTGTCTTGATTCATGTCTTCTTCTTCTGACTTACAATCTCAAGCTCTTACTATCTACTCGGATGGTTCTGTAGCGTGCAATTCAAGCTCCATTCATCACCTAAATCTCATTCTCTATACTCAATCGACAAAATCTACTTGGTTGAGCGTAGCGTTGATTCAGGCTTGCTTACAAGACTCATGTTATCTCAATACTAACGAGAAACTTCAGAGCGACAACAGCATTCATGGGATTTACAAATCAAACGTTTTATTCGTCTCGCTAACTAATGACTCTAGCCTTTATTACAAACAGATCCAAAAGTATCTTAAGCTCAATATGTCGGTACCTAATAGAAGCCTCAAGTTTGTCAGCTTTCTAGATCGAAAAGCCGACGGATGGTTTGATGATTTGGAGAAGCTAGTCAACTCATTTGCCGATAGGGATCTTCCTTGCAATGTGTTTATTGAAGATCCTCAGTTTCTTCTGTACCTCACAGAGACTTCAGATTCATCCCTTCTATCCAAGTTTTCTAAGCTCAATCGATTGGCAAACTTGTACCTAATCATGCCAACAGATAGATCATTGCTTGATTATTCGGAATTATCTAATGACTTATCCACGGTCTACTCAACTTTGCTCCTGAAGTTAATACACAAAGCACATTTGATGTTGAAGCTCAGACCATTGAGAACAGGTAGAGCGGACGATATTACTGGAGAATTGGTAGTTATCAAGGGGCCTATAGATGATCCCGGACTTTCTATCCGTGAAAGAGACTACCTCTACCTTCTAAATAAAGATGGAAACGTCAAACTTTTCTACAGATAAGCAAAATTGAATTGTATTATTGTTACACCACCTTCTCATTCTTACGATACATGTTGTAATAGTCATCCAATGTGAACTCAATTGCACAACGTGTTTGCAGCAGCGGATACAACGGCCACACGGATTGCTCGCCAACCATAATCCAGTAAGGTATGTTGGTGTCATATTTATCGACATCAAAAATCCGCCTAAAGTCTTTGAATAGGGTCTTCATCTCCGGCACTATCGGAATTTGGTTGCCAGCGTATAAAGGGGCAGTTTCATCCGTAACTGCCCACTTGAAGAAACTGAATAGGAGTCCAAATCGATCGAGCAGCTCAACTCTATGTCTAAACTCGAGACTGATAAGTCTATCGATAGTTTTCATGAGAGACCATTTTGAGTTGCTATGTCGGAAATCAATACCTATTAGAGGTGCGAAATATGGTCTTGCCAAAGAAACCATAAAGTGGTTGACGTTGAACAGTTCTGTTAAACGAGTGTAAGGTGAAACTATACCATCTTTTCCATCTTGTCCTGGGTTCGTTAGTGTTCTGGCATGATATGGTGTCATGAACTGGCACTTTCTGTGCAAGATGCTGTATGGGATTATTTTCCCACCCTCTGTTTTAATATGAGGCTGAACATCTCTTCCCAATATATTGTATCCTAGAGAGCAGTTGACGGCACTCATAATAGTGATATTTGGAGAGCTAAGATAGTTGAGTAATGTGGGAAACGAATGATCTGTTGGATAAACAACGATATTGAGAATCCTGTTTGCCTTTAGATATGCTTCCTCAAAGGTTAAATCACCTAAAAGTTCCTTGACATAGTCGAGAAATATCAGAGTATCCTGACTGAATCCCCTACGAAGCACGCTCTCTATTACATTACTGGTAGTTGTTGGAGATGCATGAGATGCGTTGTGAATCTTCTCAGGTGGCGGTAAAAGGTCGACAAGATTATTGAGATGTATTTCCAGCTCCTTGGGTCCAAGAGAACACACCATAGCACCAACAGCAGCACCAATAGAGGAACCAGCGATGACATTTGGTAACAAGTCATGTTCATACAGCGCTTTAATCACACCAATGTGACATAAGCCGAAAAGGGTGCCTCCCTGTAATATCAATGCAGTGGTTCCTATTGTCTGCTTCGCCTCGTGAAAAAAATCAAGCTTCGCTTGATAAAATGTGACCATCTCTAAGGTATTGTCAGGCAACTCCATCTCAGAGACAAACTTAAGACATTCCAGTACCTCGCTTATATATTCCTCTATCAAGATTTTGGTTCCAATGTATGACTTGTTGTAAAGTCGCTTGCTTGAGATGCCGCCGAAATTACGTAATAGACCGGATCTCAGAAGACTCACTATCCGTTTAAAATCGCCAGCCATGCGAGCCTTTCGAAGACCCAATAATCGTTCATGTATCAGCTTATAATCGTATCTTCTGCTAGCAAAATTCTGTCTCCAAATATCGTAGCCACTAGCAGCATCCAACTGGGTGGCTATCGGCTCGTACTCCTCAAAGGTTTTGCACTTAGAGAGGGATCTTCGAAGCTTTCTAGTGGAAGAATGTCTAGCGAGACTGAGGATTCGAGTGAACCAGAAGTTCACCACATCCAATACAAGAAAAACAAGTTTCCATATGATAGCAGGTGTATGTTGCAACACTTTGTGAGCCACATTCATGATAGATAAGGATAGATAGCAAGGGAAGGTTGATGATGGGACAGAGAAAGCTATTGTAGATAAGGCTGAAGATATTAGGCTGCTCTTCGCGAATACAGACAGGATGGAATATTCTATGGAGATGAATTCTGTGGACTTGAATTCATCCGCTGTATTTTAGCTAGTAAAGTCCGTTTAGGCAGGAAAAACCGACAATCAAACTTTTTCAGTGAGTACTTATGGAATGGAAGTAGTGACATATTAGTGAAGACGGTGCCATCTATCTCTGGCTGGTGGACTTCATCTCGGTCATGATGTTAAACCTGTACTCATGTATTGATGTAGAATTTTTGATTTTGAAACATTAGAACACTCAAACCGTTCTACCTTCTCGATACTTTTCTCATTACCAATAAGAGACTTAAAGGACCAAGGACTACACGTTACTGACCACCATTGAAATCCTCTTACCATTTCGGTAAAAGGTGCACGGATGTTGTACTTAATGCCTATGAATTTCTTTCGCCCTCAAAAAGTTTGAGCCAGCAGCTATTATGTCAATGTTGAGGTTGAGGGCAGTCCTTTCTGTAATTGAGCCTGTTTGTTGAATAATTCAGTATGGAAATTGCACTTGGAATACGTGTTAAGGATGGAGTGATTCTTGCCACATCTAAGGCATTCACTCGAGGAATCTCTGTGTTGAAGGCCACAGATGATAAAACCCGAATGCTCAATGATTATAATGTGCTTGCCTTCACCGGCGAATCCGGTGATACAACACAGTTTGCAGAATATATACAGGCAAATATTCAGTTATATACTATGAGAGAGGGTTCGGAGCTTAATTCCAAAGCCATTGCCTCCTATATAAGGCACGAATTGGCCAAATCACTCAGAACTAGGAAGCCTTACCAGGTGAATGTGATGTTGGCAGGACTAGACAAAGGTGAAGAGCCTTTCCTTTCAATGATAGATTATATGGGAACTCGTGTGGATTTGCCTTATGCTGCTCATGGTTATGCTGCCTTCTATACCATGTCTCTATTGGATCGTCATTATAAACCTGATATGAATGTGCAAGACGGTATGAAGTTGTTAGACATGTGCGAAGCGGAGCTTGCAAAAAGATTTCCAGTTGAATTCAAGGGGTTGTTGGTGAAGGTTGTTGATAAGAAGGGTATTAGAAATGTGAGAGGTGATACCAAAGTTGATGATCCAGAGCAATAGGACTTATGTATAGCATGTCTTACAATATAATTGATTAGGAAAGTTTTGATGTAATATACAGATTATGCTCGTTTGGGCCCTATATGGTTTAGTTCTTCTTCTCTTTCTCTTTTTGATCTCTTCTCTTCTTGATAGTCTCTATTCCTGTAAGCCTGTCTTTTAGTCTGTGAAATAGTACTGTCGGATCCATTCCATATCACTTTGCGCTTCTTCGAATCGTGATCATCCTCTGTCTCATCTACGAGAGACTTGATATTTTCGTAGATTTGCTCTGGAACCAAATTCGTTCCGTACCTAAATTTAGCTTCGTATCTCTGCTTTTCCTGCTTATACTTAGGATCCCGTAATAGAATACTGATATGCCTAGCAAATTTGGATTCAGGAATAAGTTTCCCAGTTAATGGACAGCGTAGTAGCTTCTCTCTGGTCACCGAATCGTATTGATTCCCCTCGTGATTTCTTTTCAACCGAGATTCTCCCGGGGCTAATATCTTTATTCCTTGAGGAACAGGTCTATGAGAAGTGGGCCTATGAGGGGATGGCCTCAAAGACTTTTCTCTATACTGATGAGCCTCATTTTGATTATCTTCATAATCCGGTGGAGCCTCTTCGATCAAAGAAGACGCTTTCTTTTGAATCAATGACCTATACTCCAATTCATTCCTGTTCAAAGGAGTCTCCAATTGAGCCACATCATCCAAATCCGTAAACTCCACCGTTTCTACCACAAAAAAGTCCTGCCAGTCAATTGATGCATATTCTATCATCTCTTTCTCTTGCTGTCCCTGCTTCTTGGCACTTTCTGTTTTCTGCTTCTTTTCGTATTCGGCTCTTTGAAAACATCTATCCAAGAATTCTACTTGGTCGAACTTTCCGAACTTAGTCTCTATTTGTTCCTTCTCGTTTAGTATTTTCTTGTAGCATCTTAAGTAAAACACAAATGTCTTATGCAACGAATGAGACTCATTTAAAAATTGCAGTTGAGTACCTATCATCTCGTTTTTCCCTCCAAATTCTAGTAGTAGCTCAATAAACGAGTCTTCATTAACTGCAACAAGCTGTGCAGCAAGCTTAATGGCCGAAAGATCAACTGGAGCCAATTTGAGATCACGCTCGTCCGGAAGAAACTCCAAGGCAGGAGGCTCTTTCAATGTATCTGCAGCTTCATCGTTCTCTTCAGTCGCTGTATCAACTTTAATCCCACCAGGCGCAGCATTCACTTGATTAAAGTTTCCGTCCTTTATCTCCTTTAGAACGTATTTATAGTATCCATTATAGGGATCATTGTCTAGGAGAAACTGGAATTTGTAGTTAGTAGCTTCTTTGGCTTTGATTCGCTGCTCAAAAGATGCACCATTTCGGGAAACATACCCGGCTGTCTTCTCTATCATCAACCGAACCTCCGGTGGAGGAACTGTGATTCCCACAGGGAGTGAAGATGACATATCGTAGGAAACCATCAATGAAATAAAAGCATTAAGAAGAGTAGATAGATAGACAGAGTTATAGACTTTTCACATAGACGCGTCACCGACCTCGCTATATGGTGTGGCTCGCCTATTCGTTAAGTCACATGATTTGAACCTATAACCGGACATTGTCACCTAGACACAAGCATATCTTATCTACATGAAGCCAACAGAGCACACGAGATAGTTATCAATGTTTTTTGCAATTGGATCTCTTTTCCGTTCGGCTCAAAATGAATTCTAATCTACCCGCCATTAATAGGTTGCAGATGATCCAGCAGCATTTCACCGAATACAAGGCCAGAGCAGATTTCCCTTACCTACCTTCACAAGAAAGATCACGGTATTTCCAGATGACGCAGAAGTATGGTCTAACACAGAGTCAGATGGTGGATTTGATTCACAAGACAAGAAAATGAACCACTAAAAGCTGTGTAGACTTTATATTTATATTCACATTATTCATAGATTATATAAGATGATAGACTTTACATATCTAGCTAAGCGGGTAGTACATTAGTCTCACTGTCTTAAAATGACTGATAATGTAGCTGATTATGATCGATTGATACTTCTCGTCCGTCAAATCGCTGTTAAGCTCGGATAGACGAGCTACATCGACCGACTCCAACTGATCCCGAATTTTCTCCTCGCTCAATTCCGGGACCTTGAAGCATAGTAGAAAGACCAAGTTGGAATATGCAACCAACGAAAGGGTCTTCACCTCCTCTTTTTTTTGTTCCTTTAAACAATTGCTGATAGTCTCTATCAAGCCATCTACTAACTCATCCCTAACGGTACTAAACTCTTCTGTAAGGTACACATCCGAGTAATCGTCCGTATCCACTATCAATAAACGGGAAGCCAAGTTATACAGATCTTTTTCAAGATCCATAGATGCTGAAGTAGGAAGCTTTTTACCTTGAGAGTACTCTTCCCAAAGTTCGATCTCTGTCGCATCCACTTCTGATTTCCTTAGTTTACCCTTAATTTCCTCTACGATTGGTAGTGTTAATTGTTTCACCAAAGGCCGCGAAAGTTTAAACAATAAAGGATTGCCAAGAAGATCCACCTTCAACGTCTCGCATGGATCCTCCTCTGTTTGTCCGTTTATAATCTTGGTAAACTCCGAATAGATGGAGCTCAAGTCAAGTCTTTCCTTTAATTGTAGGAGGATTCGGATCATATAAAGATATTCAATAGGTTCGTGTGACCCTTCACCAATCGATAATTCCACCGTGGTTAGGAACTTCGAGATCGCCTCGTTGATCTTCTTGATACTAAAACTGACAGATTCATTGATCAGCTTTTGCACCTTAGTGGACATGACGCTCCAAAACTCGGAATTCTCTGTGTCATCAATAGAAAGAATTGGTCTTTCCAAATTGAAAGCAGATTTTTTGAGGGAGGCCAAAAAACAAAGAATAGCCTTAATATTATCCTTGAAGGTATCAATTTGACATAGTAGTGGTTCAATAACTGAGTTTTTTGCATCAGGATTGGATACTTCACCAATGAATTTGTCTATGTCAAAAATATCGATATCTTTGAACAAGTTTGTGCCATGATTGGTATGGATTCCATTCAATTGGCCCGAATTGCTGAAGTTCTTCATTATGGAGTCTGAAATATTGCTAAACTCGCCGAGCATTGTTTCTAAGATGCTAAAGTATTTATCTTTCCATATGTGCATAATCACTTCAATCATTGGATCATACGAATTCTCATCTACGGATTTGCACAGGAAGTCAACTAAAGAAGTGAACTTTTTGAAAGAAATGAGCACCTTGGTGATATAGCCGGATAACGATCTTAGTGATCCGCTATTACTGATGACCTCAATAAACACGGAACGGATCCATCCAGTTATTTCCAGCTTCCAATTGGACAACTGGTCGGAAAGATACTTGTCTGAAGGAGTAATTTTTAGTTGTGTTGAGGAAAGCGGGTAGTGAACAGTATAGTTAGTCACATCGATGTCTAACCAGCTACACCATTTGTGCAGACTGGTTCGAGCCATCCAATTGCAGTTCGCACTGCTATATATCTGACGGGTGAGCATTGTCGAGAGCCTAGTCTCAAATACAGAAAGGAAATTGAGAGTCACGTAAATATATGAAAGACAGTTTTCGAAGTCATTAGCAGGATCCATTTGAAAAAGCTGTGCTTTCCTGAGATCTAGAAACCACATAAGAGCCTCTTTCGGCGTGCGATTACTCAAAATAACATATGCAATCATTATATTTGTGGCAAATTCGTACTCGTATCCACTGGAGAGCTGTGTCAATCGATTCTCGGCATCCTTCAACAGCTGAGAGTGTAGACATTGAATTTTTCTAATGGCAAATGCATTCTGCCTTTCTGGATCCTCGATAAGATCTCGGAAAACATCGAATATGAGATAAAGCTGCTCTGCCAATAAAACAAATTGCATGGATGCTTTGTCTTTAGATGATGAAGATGAAATGCCCTCTTCCTCGTGGCTATTGAGAGAGCTCTCAATATTATAATAGCTGTAAATGGAATCGTGAACCAGGTTTCTAAACACTATTATCTTGCTGCGTGCTTGTGCCTGTCTCTTGGCCCTCATTCCAATCCTCCTGTGGAACTCATCAAGGTTATGTAAAGCTTTGCTGTTATACTCTGCCTTTCTAAATGTAAGGCCTACGAGCATTTTATTTTCTTTATTCACCAATTGATCCATTAGCACAATGTCATCGGCTGCCTTAAGTAGGTCCCTGTATTTACTTCCAACAAGATCTCTCAACTCAGCCCGTCTACTCTGCATGTCCTTGGTAAGGGCATCCTTAATATATTCCAAGTCTTGGACAGGATATTCTGTAAGGAGTTGATCTGCAGACAGATCTGCAAGCTTCGATACATCATACGACGCGAATTGCATCTAGTTGAGTTCTTAAGACCTGAAGGACCAACGAACAGTGAAGAGGAAGATGGCATAAATAATTCCTGCCATCTTCGCTGGCCTTTTTTTTTCTGGACATAAATACACAAATGAGAGAGAGATGACATAGGTCGTCGTCTATCGACTAGTAATATACATTGATATCTATGAACGTATATGAACAGTTAAGTAGCTTTCTCCAGTTGGTATTCCTTCCTCTGGCTCGCATATAACATACTTTCTACGGCGGGGTCTGGAGTTATCATATGCACGTAGTTGCAGCCGGTTTCTCTGTCACATTTACCTTCTTCAAAAGATGCACAGATGCAGTCTTCTAAGTCAGATACAGGGCAAAGCTCGCAAAATATGGGCCGCTCATCGTACCACCTGTTACTGCATTCTTTGAAGCATTTGACAGCCGATCTCTCATCGCTATATTTAACGTAGACATTACCCTTCAAATGTATCGAGTCGCTGTTACCAGCAACTATCATATCAGCAATCTCTCCGTATTTTATCGAAAGCTCTGTGAACATATCTTTGAAAAATCTAGTGAAATTACTCTCATCAGAAGATTTCACTTCTTTGTAAAGATGTGGAAATAGTATGGTCCGGGATCGCAAAGGTCGAGGGTGTTTCTTGTTACATGAATCCCCGTAACGGCATGCACCTGTCCTTATAAAAAATGGACAGATAGGCACGCTAGCATCTTTGGGACGCATGGATCCGGCAGAATCTCCAGAATCTCTTGAGCCATTTGAGTCCCGGTAGCCTTTAGATCCTGGGGATTCCCCAGATCTCCAAGAGTCCCTTGATCCTCGGGATTCTCCAGATCTCCGAGAGTCCCTTGAGCCTCGGAAGTCCCTTGAGCCTCGGAAGTCCCTTGATCCTCGGAAGTCCCTCGATCCTCGAACATCCCCAGATTCTCGAACGTCCCCAGATCCTCGAGCATCCTGTCCATAATGTTGGTGGTAAAAACTCATTGAATGTCAAGGGAAAGAAATAAAGATAAGTACATGAGCGAACAATAGAGATGAGTTTTTTATTCTAAAGAATACATATATTTAAAGTTACAACGTATGTTATGCGAAATGATAATATTGTATATAACAAGAGATAAGCGTTAGAAGAAGTACACTTACTGGACCTTCTCAAGACCAGTATCGTCAGAAGAGCCAGCTCTAATTTCTTGCTTAGTGATGTCAATTTCACCGTGCAACTCCTCTGATAGCTGTTCCAAAGTCTTTCTCTTGGTCTCTGGAATCAAAAACGAAAGGAAGAAACCAACCAACATAAATAAGCCGAAAATCTCCATAACGTGAGGCAACCAACAGTTGGTTGGTTTACCTTCCTTCTTACAGTTATGGTTCTGTAAGGTACCAATGCAAGTCTGTGCAATGATAGCACCAATCTTACCAGAAGCGGCAGATATACCGTGAGCGGTAGATCTATATCTGGTTGGATAACATTCACCAGGAACAATGAAAGTGGTAGTGTTAGGACCAAAGTTCTGGAAGAACTGACAAAGAACGTAAAGAGCTAAAAGTCCGTGGTCGCTAAGCTTGTTGTAAGCGAAACCGATGATACAAAACAAAATAGTCATTATCAAGAAACCACCTATCTGAATTGGCTTTCTACCAATGACATCTAAAGTGGCGACCGAGCACCAGTAACCCGGAATGGAACCAGCGCAAATCAAAATCAAGTTACCAGCAGATTGATTGAAGAGTGAGTGGTAGACGTTAGAGGAGGAAGCAAAACCAATAGTCTTCAAAATGGAGGCAGTATTTAAGCCAAGACCATAGTAAGAGATATCTAACATGAACCAACATCCAGCTGTACCGATCAAAATCTTACCGTATCTCCACTGTCCGAAATGTCCCCAAAAGTCCTTGAAAGAAGCAGTTGGCGGAGTGTATTTTGGTGCATTCTCGGAAACAGTAACCTTCAAAGCCTCGATATCACCTTCAGCAGCATTACCATGCTTACCAGAAGCAAACTTAGCAGCATCGGCAGTAGCCTTCTCGGCTTCATTGGCAACATCAAAAGTGTATCTAGGAGATTCAGGAATGGTCAATCTAAAGTAAAGAGCGATGCAACCAGGAAGAGCACCAAAGCCGATAAGGATTCTCCACATCTCATCACAGGCCTTCTTACACGTAGCATCGCACATAGCAGAGCTGGTGGCACCAATCAAATCATTCTTATAGGCAGCAACACAGATAATGGCGACAATACCTGAGAAAAGCTGACCCCAACCTTGGTTGGCGAACACAGCACCCATTATAGCACCTCTCCATTTTGTAGTAGCAAATTCAGAAGTGATGATAGAAGACAATGGATAATCACCACCAATACCAATACCCATGATAATTCTATAGAAGGTCAAGATAGCAGGGAAAGAAACAGATGGAGATTCACCTGCAGTAACCTGTAAAATGGTGGCACAAATCATAATAATCAATTCGGTACCATAAATCTTCTTACGACCGAGAACATCAGCTAACCAACCGAAACCGAGCTGACCAAAAACTGTTCCAACAGAAGTGGAAACCTTTAATAACGTTTCTGTAGAGGTAGGAATGGTACCGTTCCAAAAGACATGGGCCAGCATAGGAACAGATAAATTAATCGAGAAAAGATCATAGGAATCCGTCATGAAACCAACACCAGCAACACAGATGGCTCTAATATGATACCACCCGAACTTGGCATTATCTATCTTCTCCAAAGCCAACCTTCTTCTCTCTAGAGGGTCTTCAATATCAGCGAAATCGTTGACGAAATTGTGGAAAGCGGCATTACCACCAGAAGTTCTAACAGCAGGCATAATTTCTGGAAAGTTGATCAATCAAGAATGTGCAATTAAAGAAACTTCTATAGCGATACGAAAATAAGGAGGAATAAAATACCAGACAAGAATAGTCTCAGTTTATATATTTTTAGGTGAGACAAAATACAAAATGCAGCGAAAGCAGAGAAAAAAATATTCAATTTCGGTTAGTCGAAAAAAAGCAATGCTAATGAGCACATGGCCGAATTTTTGTTTTCTTGTTAGGCTTTTCTGAGGTCCTGCTGTTTCTGCTAAGCCTGGAAGATAGCATTGGGTAAATCGTAGAGGGTGAGAACAATAGAACCAAAGATTACAAGGACCGGCTATGTATTAAGTGTTTTTTATGGGGGCGTTATTGTATTATCGGGATGCAAATTGGAAAAGAAGTATTGAGAAGAGTAAGCGAGCACGTGGGTAATGAATTAAAGATGCAGATACTTCAAGGCTGTGAGGAATAAAATTCCCTAATATAGCGGCACGGCCCTGAAAATAAATATTAAGATGCGCACGTGGGTGTTGAAATGGAAATGAGGCAGAGAGCCCGAGGGCCCGAGGCACCGAGGCACCGGAGGACCCGGAGAAACTGAAGAAACCGGAGAAACCAGGGGTACCGCAGGGACCACGGGGACCACGGGACCACAGGGACTACGGGGATCACCGAGACTGCGAGCACTTAGGGGCGAAAAAGGCGAGAGAGAGCAAAATGACCAACCAAAGGTGAGGCAGTTGCCTGCTGAGACGGCGCACGGGACTTCGCTAATAAAGTCAAAAAGTCACAGAGCATCGATCAAGTCCTATTTAGTCTACAAGTTTTTAAGGGTCTCGGCAGTTGAATATTCAGACAGGCGCCTTCTAATAGCGACGATTTCTTTCCTGCCAATTTTTTCCCTTCTTGTCCTGCAGACTTGTTATCGGTGATAGAAGTTGACGCAACCGCGTTCGTCATCAAAGTCATCATTTTCCATTTTTCTGTTGTCATCTTAAAATTCCTGCCATCTTTCAAACTAAAAACTGTATAGGCTTGGCCCAAAAAAAATAAAAAAAAAAGAAAGAGAAAGAAAAAGAATGAGACAGTTAGAGAGGCCATACAATATGGAATAGAGATTTGGAATGGAGATTTGAAATGCTAATGAATTCAACTATTGATGCCAGAATAGAAAGTTCACCAAGCCTAATACCATAAATCCTTAGATGTGGAGCTGCTTGATTGAAATTTTGTCGTTTAGCGGGAAGATCTGCAGCTGGTTGTTTGATAAGTGCTTCCCATCGCTCTCTATGCTGAAATCCGGTGCCAGCTATTCAATTACATGAATCTAAGTGAATATACAATTTGTACTCTCAATGTAAACAACCCACTGAACAAAGAATGAAACAAGGATTTCATTCCCCAAAGACCGTCAAGAATAACCTTCAGTGCACTTAATCGTCGCGTCGATCGTTCGGCTCTGTGTTTAGAGAGGGTGGCTGATACTGATAAGAAGTGCTCCAAAACAGAACACCTTGTGAAAAGCAAAAAAGCTTGTACCCAGTGGTTCATTGAAAGGTCGGTTAGCGGGATTATTAGGACATTTTTTTCAGTTATCATGGCTTCAAACTCTCAATCATTGCCCGCCAACCATAAGAGTAATTCACCCTTCGGGTCGAGCTCCGGATTTATACTTCCGTCACTTCAAACATCTCAGCCTGTTGTTGGAGTATCCAATTCTTCTATGTCAGTGGCATCTCCTACTCTGTCACCTATAAGAGGAAATCATAAGAGTGTGGCTGTTCTCAGCGATCTTCAAGATAAAAACTATATCAAAAGAGAAGCACATTTGACGGGATTGCTGGGGAAGTCTAAACCTGTCACAGTCGTTAGAGGTACTAAAGAGTTTATTAGTACTGAAATTTACGACGGAGAAGGAACCATTTTAAACGAGGAGGTATCGTTTGATGATGCAAGTAATGATGAAGATATGAATTCACCCGGGGGGAGTCACGTAGAAAATGAAAAGGCTGCACTGCAGCAAGCGGATGCAGTAGAAGCTACTACTACTACTACTACTACTGATATGATGTCACTGGATGAGGACGTTGGTGAGGCAGAAGATGCCATTTCAGTAAATGAGGATGCTCCACAAGAGCTGGAAGATGAGTTAGAATGTGACGATTCGCCAAAAGAAGCATCTAACGAGACTAAGATATTGACAGAGGAGCAGTTTGTTGACTCTGAAGGTGCTGCCATAGAAGTATCGGCCAGTCGAACATCGACCATTTCTCTCAGAATCCCGAATCCGCCGGCAGATCTGAAACCACAGTCAAGCTTTGACTTTCAGAAATTCCTCAGCGAGTTTAAGGCAAAGGAATGTCAACCAATTCATCGATATTTGAAATCGTTCCTGGTTCAGTTCGGTCAACGTAATTGGAATATTGATGAGCAGGTCAAGTTGGTTAAGGACTTTGAAGATTTCCTTCTCAAGAAGATGCTTGAATATTTCCCCTTCAACACCATGCAGACAGAAGACGAGATTAGGAATTGTAAGGAGGGTCTTGAAAAGTTGATTATGACAAGGCTCTATTCGCAGGTATTTTCACCAGCGGTGCCGCCTAATAAACTAAGTGAGCAGCATCAGAATGACAGAATATCTGATAGATCTTATGCACGGAACGTAAGACTTTATGACTGGATAGAGCTGCGCCATTTAGATGTTCCTATGGAATTAAACCTTCATTCCAGTTTTATACAGTTGGCTGCCAAAGAGTTGAATAAGATCAACAATTACAAGTCCCCTAGAGATAAAGTGATCTGTATTCTTAACTGTTGCAAGATTATATTTGGCTTGATTCGTCAGCAGCAGAAACTGCACAACATTGAGGAGAATGCCGACTCCTTTGTCCCTCTTTTGATCTATGTTATCTTTTTAGCGAAGACAACCTTCCTATACTCGAACTTGGCTTACATTGAACGATATAGGAATCCCGATTTCTTGATCGGTGAAAGTTCGTATTATGTCAGTACATTACAGATTGCTTGCAACTTTATCGTTGACATAAGCAAGGATCAACTTACAATTGATGATGACGAGTATCAAAAGAATATGGCTTCCTCCAAAGGAAGGTTAGAGAAGGAAAAAGAGAAGAGGAAACAGCAGCACACTGGAACTGGAACTTCATCTCCATTACCGAGAAGACTTACCGATTTCATAAGTCAGACCTCAGTTGAGTCTCCTTCAGAGGTACTAACGAAGTCTGCAGAGTTGATGAAACAACGGCTTTCAAGTTCTCTTAACAGCTTCTTCCAGTCAGATACTACTATAGAATCGGATTCGCTTACTGATGAGCATTCTAGTCGACAATCTCATCGAGGCGAGTTCGGTTCTTTGGCAGCTACAGAAAAACAGCTTGAACAAATTAAGCAACTGTCTATTAAAGAACACAAGCTTGAGGTGGAAAACAGGAAAAAGCACCAAGAAACCTTTGATAGCTTACAGAATATGTTCCCTGATATGGATAAAGGAATCATCCAAGACGTGTTGGCCGATACCCTGAATTCGGATGGCAGTAATATAGGAGAATGTGTAGATGCATTGTTGGCCTTAAATAATGAGTGATATGAAGGTATTCTAGATCAGTGAATTTCGCTATTGGTGCGCGCTTCCCATTACAGGGGTACCAAAAGAAAGGAGAAAGTGCCAAACGCGTCTTAATTATGTGCATATCCAAAAAATAATCTTGGAATAGCGCGTCAAATAATTTTCGCGTTAAAATTTTCGCGTTGGGAGCTTCGGCGCCTGTCTCGAGAAAGAAGGTCTATATTGAAGGACAAACTTAATATTCAGGTCATCAAAAAGATATAGATCAAGCGGATTGCGATTGTTGTATTTGTAATACCTGGTGGATACTTAGAGCCCGTAATATCTAGGCTCCTAGTACCTTTCTCCCCTTTCAACGCGCGTGTTCCTCAAGAGAAACGCGCTTTTCTTTCAGCTTTATTTTTTTATGGCACGGCATTAGTAAAGGTTCATCTAAGCAACTAGTGCACATCATCAAAACTGTTAAATTGACAAAAACAGTAGGCCAGCGGCTAGGTCGTCTGCGGATAATGAGGAATGCTCGTCGTGCATTGATTCTTTGGGGAAATGGGTTCCATTTTCAACAGGTAATTAATCTAAATAGGGAAATACTTGACTCCCCGACTGGAGGAACAATCATTTCTATAATTGTGTACCGAATTTAGAAGGAAGATCTTCAAGGTGCAAGGCGCATTGGAAGTGCAAAGCGTGTCAGCAATTTATCTTGTTCTTTTTTCCTTCACTCTTCTTTTCTTTAACCCGTTTTCGTTATATCACCAATGCCATCCTATTCAACCACGCCGTTGTTCTCCATCCAAGAGGTCGCTGGCGGCGAAGAATCCAGGTCCCAGTCTCGCGTTCATTCACTGGTTCATCCTTCGGAGATTTACGAAGGTCAGTTGGCCAATTCCCAAAGCTTTGGTACCTTGTCAATGGCCTCGTCTTCAAAGTGTCCTCCTTCAACTGACACGTTGAAAGCGCATCTCGAGGAGTTCAAGAACACGGAAGCTCGGTATCTCGAAGAACTTAAGGTGCTTCTCGTGGTATTCGACTCTTTTGATCCCTGCTTTGATAACTATTTTGATTGTTCAAACCAGGATGGTAATCCGGATCTCATAAAGATGCGTCAGCAACAGAATTCAGACCTCATCAAATTGGTATCCAAACTATTAAAGCACCACACGAACCTTGTCAATGGGATTTTAAGTTCAAGCTCTTCCGACGTCGGTCTCATCCTTCTAAGAATTAGCGAATGGTCATTGAGTGTTCATTCCTTGTATGCCGACTATGTTGCTAGTTATCGTTTAGACTTGGACACTGCAAAGACTGAGATCACTCTCAGGCGTACTCCGTTACTTGAAATCCGTAAAATTTCTCAATTACTTGATTCTCTGAAACGGAACATCTACTGTCTGGATGCTCAGCCTCAGATCAGACTTCAGGATCTCATCTCTAATCTAGAGCTCAGTTCTCAACGTTTCCAAAGAACTTTGGACAAATCCTACAATAAGGATCAATCTGAAAGAGTGAGGGTGTTATCTAATGTCAACTTCAGCTCCGTTAAATCTTTCACTACTCTTTCTTCTGTTTGTTCTCATTTTGAGGCAGGTTCTCTGGAGGCTATATTTACCTCTGAGCTGTTCTACAAAAATGATAAGCTTAATACTGCTGTGAACTTTCAGAAAGCTGAGTTGATGTTTCTCAAATCATCTACTTCCACTAATCTTGCTTTGGTTAAAATAGAAGACCAATGCAGAAGCCTTCTATTTCCTCCATTCAGGCATGGCGAACTTGAGTTTGATGAAGAGGTTGAGCCCTCGGTGCTTCTACTAAAACATTGTCTTTTGAAGAAGATCGAGTTGTATGTCAGCATTACTGAGAAGGACCCTCAGCGTATTCACGAAGTTACTACCAGATTGAAGGAAATGTTCCCCAAGAAAAAGTCTGACCGAACAAGTATGGTGCTCTCTGAACCTGATTCTTTCGGAATTATGAATGCTGTGAAGAAGTCAGAGACGAAGGGAGTTCAAAAATCTTACAGGCCAGTTGCAAAATCAATGAAGTGTTTGAAACCTTCTGGAAAGGAAAATATCACTCAACAGCCAGCCAAGCCTACTTTGATTGTCAATCCTGTTACAGACTCCTGGTCATTTGCCACACATTTGAAGAAATGCCGGGTGAATATATCGAGATCCGTTGCTTCTTCAGTCGCTTCCCAAAGTGTTGATTCGTTTAAACTAGATCCGGAGACGTTGGCAAAGAAGGAGGAAGATGAACCAATGCTTGACGATCCAATTGAGCTTCAGGAATCAACTGACCCACAGAAAGATTCCAAGACTCTGAACGATAAGCGCTATCAACAAGTCGACTCCAAGCATCAAAGTACTATTCTTAGTAGTATTAGCAATGACGACTTGACCCGTAATTTGCTGAGAAGCGTGATTGAGGAAGACTCATCCTCTTCCGAAGTTTCTTCCGTGTCCTATAGCATAGATATGACTCAGCCAATGGAGGAGGGACAACATTATCTTTCTAGAGAGGATGTCAGGGTTAAGGTGAGCACAGAAAAGGATATTTGTGCACCAATTGATACTGTTGGAGCCAAGTCTCCGGAGAAGCAAGAAATAATTGATGAATCTGCGGCTGAGCAGCTCGTATCATCTCCACAAGCTTCAGAGGCTGAATCATCCCACCAAACTAAGAAGTATAAACAACCCGCCGAAAGTTCTGCTTCTAGTTCCTCTGAGAGGCGCTCTCTCAATACATTTGATCCTCAGAAGTTTGCCAAGACCTATGAAAATGCCATCCTCGAGACTACATCTAGAAAGAAGAAGCTTTCGTTTTTCAATATGCTTGGAGGTATTGTCGGTAGAAAGCATGATTTAAAAAGAAAGGCCGTCTCAAGGGGAGAGTCAAATTCAAAATCATCGCTCATATCTTCTGCCACTGCCATGCCAGCACTTTCTGGCAAACAAATTCAATCCATCATCAGCTCATCTAGCCAAACATATCTTCAAGATGTCAAATTCTTGCTTTGGAAGAACAGCCGATGGACTAGAGCTGAACTAGTCAAAATGAAGTGGATCCATACCCGAAGCCAGGAGAAATACCTGGTTGGTTATTTATTAAAGGGACCAAATAAGGACTGTGTGGGATTTCTATGCAAGTTTACTGAGAATACGGTGGTGAAAAGATCTGGACCCTTCGCTATTCAGATCAAGACTGTGGACTATACCAACAAGTCCGTCATGTTGTTGATTAGAACTTTTTCCGAAGAAAATGCGCTTAGGTTACTGGAGATATTCCACAACGAAAGAAAGGGAGAGATCTCTAACTCTTCTTCCCAGCAGTCGGATCTCAGTTTTGTATCCCAGGCTTCCTCTCAGACTTCTGTCTCTGAGGTCTCTTCGAATCTTGCTTCACTTCTTCCGCCTCCTCCAAAGTTCAGTCTTTCCAGCTTGAACGCTTCTGCTAGTACATCTAGTCCATCTACCGTCTCGTCGTCATTATTGAACCATACAACTTTGAGCAGCGATGATGGTAGCTATGAAAAGGTTTGTACTGATGACCCAAGCGCTTCCCTCAAGCGTAGAGATAACTCTAGATTGATTTACCATAATGTAGTTCAGCTTTTCCAGTTTCATTGTGATAATCGGCTGAAATCATTTGGTAAGGCTATCTTTAGAGTGGGGGACTTCGGATCTATTAGAGAAAAGCAATACCTAATTAGAAATCTCCAAGTTTCCCTGGACATTGATTTGCCTGCAACGGCATTTACGCTGTTGGATGAGAAGAGAGTCATGATGGATGTTTCGAAGTCACACCAGACACAAGGATCTTACGTTGTCTTATTCGAAAAAGCGTTAGATGCTGAAGACTTCTGGGAGGTAATTAGAAACTAGTTAATATAAGTTGATGATTAAATAGCTATCGTAGTTAGAATGAGATTATTTTATATACATGTAAGTAGTGGTTTTGTCTATCTATGGCTTGTTGAAGCAAAGCAACGAAGCAGCTGCCAAATGCCTACGAATATCTACTTTCTCAACATCATGGGTATCCTCAACCTCGCCCCATCTCTTCGTTTGCAACAAAGTTTCCAAAGTTGCTGCCCTGACGAGATCTTCAAGCGTATAGCTGAAGTTATCATTCATGTCATTCATTCTAACGATAGCCACACCGCAAAGAAACGACTTACAGATCAATGTGGTCCTCTCAAGTGCCACAAGCTGCCAGCTGTCCAAAGAGTCTAAAAATTTGCGAACAGCGTTGGCCGTAGATTTTGTTTGCTTGTTACTAACAATTCCAGATTCCTCTGTATCCAAGTGCTTCAATGTAATTGGCTTTCCGTCTTCACTATACTGAGCGAAAAACTGCTCCATGCTTTTCTTCAGGGGATAATACATCTTCTGTTGCTCTTCCCGGAGTTCACCGTCACAATCTTTTATAGGTGAAAACACAAGCAATGTATCAGTATCCAAGTATCTGAGAAGTAGGTCCTTCACCATATCAGCAGAGCCAATCCGTGATATGGCCTCTTTGTCACCGACTGATTTCTCCAAATCAATTGCTCTAGAAGCCAATGAAGTCAAAGGAAGAAGATATGGCTTCACTTGAAGATTTGGGAGCGACTTCCATTCGTTAGTGATTAGAAATGCCAAACTCTGCTTCTCCTTTGGGATAGTCAATTCGTATCCTAAAGGAGTCTTGATAGTTTTTCCATCGAGCTGAATCTTAAATCCGTCAAGAGATTCCTCGCAGCGCACCTTCTCCCAGAAACGAGCAAGTGTCTTCTCGAGCTTATTGGAGACAGTTTTTTGGTTGGCACTTGTTAGTTTGTTAGCTTTGATCCTACTATCTCTGGCAGCAGTCGCATTAGCTTGGGCAGCAGCCACGGCAGCTGGACCCTTCGGCGTGATCGAGGCCAGCCTTCTAGTTAAAACTGTAGATGCAAAATATCGACCGTTGAGAGTTCTCAAATCAATCTTTATTGAAGATCCACGAAATAGCATTGCGAGTGATTGATAAAAGAATGAGAAAGAGTGTGCAGACATCTATCTACTCTTCTCCCTTTAATGCTTTTCTTAGACGAATTTTTGAATTTTTCACCTTCCTCTGTTTTCGCGGTTATCTTTCTTTACTGCTGTGTCAGGAGTCCTGTTGCAAAAAGGGATTTTAAAAGATTGGAGCTAGATCAGTGGAAGAAGCGGGCTACTGAACAAGCTTTAAGAATCGTTTCCAACAGTATACAAATATAATGCATTAGTTGACATTCTAATCAATTGTCTATTTAAGAATTGTAAAACATTATCGCATTATCCCTTTCTGTCTGATCATTTATAAAATACAACAGGATTTACTCTTAGAAAACCTCCAATTTCTAGAGATACTTCCCTCTTTCTTGTCTTGAATAAAATTCCTATAGCATATACATCATGTCTTTAGTCCCAACTTCTCATGGCAAAGTTCAATAGTACTCACAAGACTACGATTCCCCCAGATTTCACTTCCCTTATCACGTGCATTTCCCGATCTGAAGGGTGATACTATTTTTCGTCTATCCTATTATCTGAAAATTTTTACGTAAGGATCCTTTTTAAATCCTGATCTTCTTTTTTCATCAACAGTACATTTGCGTTGGCTATTCATATATCCAATGAGCACACAACAGTCGAATAAAGCCCACATTGGGAATTCGAAAAGGAAAAGTGCCAAGGAAAAACTACGGAGTCAAGGCAGAAATGTCAAGGCCTTTGCACTTTCCAAGCCTGGAAAGGCGATGAGACAGATTGCTAGATCGAGTGATTTGAAGGAAAAACGACTCCATGTTCCTATGGTAGATCGTACCCCTGATGACGATCCTCCTCCAGTAATAGTTGTTGTAGTTGGACCACCGGGAACAGGCAAGACAACGCTTATAAGATCGTTAGTGAGAAGACTTTCTAAGACTACGCTTACAGATATCAAAGGACCAATCACGGTCGTCAGTGGTAAGCGCCGAAGACTTACGTTTATAGAATGCACAAACGATATGAATTCCATGATTGATTTGGCCAAGATTGCTGATTTGGTGTTGTTAATGATTGATGGTAATTATGGATTCGAGATGGAGACTATGGAGTTTCTCAATATAGCACAGCATCATGGTATGCCTAAAGTTTTAGGTGTTACTACACATTTGGATCTTTTCAAGAAGCAAGCTACATTAAGGGCTGCTAAGAAAAGTCTGAAGAAGCGGTTCTGGACGGAGGTTTATCCCGGTGCCAAGCTATTCTACCTCTCTGGTGTGATCAACGGTAGATATCCAGACAGAGAAATCTTGAATTTGACCAGATTCATCTCTGTGATGAAGTTCAGACCACTTAGATGGAGAAACGAGCATTCTTACATGCTAGTTGATAGGGTGATTGATGTTACACATCCGGCTTTGATCGAGCATGATTCTAAATGCGACAGAAAAGTGGCACTTTATGGATATTTACATGGTACACCGTTATCCAAGCAGAACGCAAGAGTACATATTGCTGGATTAGGTGATTGTTCTGTTACCGGGGTGGATAAGTTACCCGATCCCTGCCCAACGCCGTATTTCGAGCAGAAGATTGATGAATTTGAAAGAGAGCAGGCTAAACTTGCCAAGGCAAACGGATTGCCGGCTCCTGAAAAGACAAGAAAGCATAGAAAGAGACTTGACGATAAGAACAGGATTATATATGCTCCAATGTCTGACGTTCATGGTGTTTTAATTGATAAAGATGCCGTTTACGTTGATGTTGGTAAAAATGACTCTGAAGAAGACGAGGTGAAGGATGATTTGGGAAGCAAGCTTGTTTCTGATTTGCAGAATGCCAGTGAAGTTGTGGATCGTAGAGAAGAGGCCCAGAAGAGAGGTGAGATCAAGCTTTTCAGTGGTGGTCCAGAATTAAAAGCCATCGATTTGGAAGATAAAGAACCCGAGGAGTTGGAAGATGATAATAAAACACTTGAAGGGGAAAATGGAAGACACGGATTAAGACATGCCAGAGTTTATGAGAAGAATAGGGAAGAAGATGGACAAGGTGACAACCCGGCTTTTGAATCCGATTCTGCGTTCGAACTCAGTGACGATGCAGAAGATGGTCCAAGCTCTGAGTGGAAACAAATGGGGGCCAAGCTCAATCATATTGAGGTGAGAAAGGTATGGGATATCAACAAATTGATTTACATGAATAATATTGATCCGGAGGATGCTATTTCTAGATGGAAGAAGGAGGAGGAGGAATTGGACATGAAGAGTGAGAAAGAAGAAGATAATGGAGAGAATGAAAAAGATGAGGGTGATAATTTCTTTCAGAAAAGAGATGCTGGCGCCTCAGATGAAAGCATTGATACCAGCAGATTGTCTCTCAAGTCAGCGGATGAATTAAAAGGGAAGTGGTTTGAAGGTAGCGAGGCCATCGATAAGTTGAAAAAGAGGTTTTTCAAGTCTGCCAGGCAAAGAATCTCAGAAGAAAATGAAGACGAGGAAGCAGAAGGGTACGGTGATTTCGAGGATTTGGAAGAGATAGAAGCTGACGAAAAGGACGATGATAATAAGGTGAAAAAGGCAGACGGAAGTAATGATGGTAACGAGTTTGCTGATTTTGATGCTGAAGAAGAAAAAGCTGAGGATGAAGAAGAAGAAGAAGATGATGATGATGACGATGAAGTGGAAGAGGAAGAGGAAGAGGAAGAGGAAGAACCTGAACTCGATCTTTCTGTGGAAAGGCAGCGTACGTTAAATGCAAAGAAAAAGGAAAAGCTTATCGAACAGTTTGAAAACGAAGAAGGTGGAATTGAAGGTAAAGAAGAAGATATTTTCACCGAGGAGGACACATGGTACGAGTTTCAGAAGGCTAAAATGGCCAAGCAATTGGAGATCAACAAGAAAGAGTTATCACAAATGGATACAGATACTCGTACGAAGATCGAAGGATTCCCGGCTGGTTCTTATGTGAAGCTAACTTTTGAGAAAATGCCCATGGAGTTCATGGAAAATTTTGATCCTAGATTCCCTATTCTAGTTGGAGGGTTACTCCAGACAGAGGAGAGATTCGGTTTTTTGAACGTCCGTATTAGACGCCATAGATGGCACAAGAAGATTCTAAAGTCGAGCGATCCTTTGATTCTCTCGTTGGGATGGAGAAGGTTTCAAACTCTGCCGATATATACGACGACAGATTCCAGAACAAGAACGAGGATGTTGAAGTATACACCAGAACACACCTACTGCAATGCCACGTTTTATGGACCGTTAGTGGCACCAAATACGAGCTTTTGTGCCGTCCAAATGGTGGACAAAAAGAGTACCACCGGATCGTTTCGAATTGCTGCTACTGGTATTGTCGAGGATTTGAATGCGGACGTTGAAATTGTCAAGAAGTTGAAGTTAGTCGGATACCCGTACAAGATCTTTCGGAATACTGCTTTCATCAAGGATATGTTTTCGTCAGCTATGGAAGTTGCTAGATTTGAAGGTGCATCAATCAAGACTGTTTCTGGTATTAGAGGTGAGATTAAAAGGGCTCTATCCAAACCAGATGGTTACTTTCGTGCTTCTTTTGAAGATAAGATATTGGCTAGTGATATAGTGATTTTGAGGTCGTGGTATCCGGTTCATCCTAAAAAGTTCTATAACCCTGTGACGTCTCTACTATTGAAAGATAAAGAAAATTGGAAGGGTATGAGACTTGTGGGACAGATCAGAGCTGCCAATGATATTCCAACCCCGTTGCAGAATGATTCTGCCTATCATAAGATTGAGAGAGTGGAGAGAAAGTTCAATGGACTTAGGATTCCAAGGTCTATTAGAGAAAATTTACCATTCAAGAGTCAAATTCACGAGATGAAAAAGCATAAGAATAAAACTTACCTCAACAAGCGTGCGGTTGTTCTCAGTGGTAGCGAAAAGCAGACTAGACGCTTGATTCAAACTATCCAGACGATCAAGAAAGATAAAGACACCAAGAAACGGGTCAAGAAGATGGAAAAGAATACGGAGAGAAAGAAGCGGTTGGCCAAATCTGCGGAAGAAGATGGGGACAAGAAAAGAGAGAGAAAGAAAGAATTCTTCAGAGTTAACGGTCGTAAAAGACAATTGGCTGCTAGTGAGTCTGCAGCAGATGCATTTGGCAGTAAGAGAAGTCACAGTTAAACTTAATACATAATAACAGAAGGGAAATTAGCCACGTAAAATTGATAATACATCAGATATACTGGGACAACCATCTGAAACCTTCAGCGTAACCTTGTCTCAAAAGGATGGAGCACATAAACACTTCGACAGGTCTGACATCATTCAAAGGGACCTTACCTTTACCAGTTGTGTTGTACAAGCCAAGAAAGTGCCTCAATTCATTCTCACTGACGGCCTTTGGAGAGTCAATCTTGTTTCCTAAAATCAAGAAAGGAACCTTGGCCAACTCGTCCATAGCGAATAACGCATCCAATTCAGTCTTTGACTCTTCGAGTCTCTCGGAATCTGCAGCATCCACCAAATAAACAATGGCATTAACCTCAGGAAAATAGTCCTTCCACAACCTTCTAGCCTGTTGGTGACCACCAAGATCAAAGGTGGTAAATCTAACATTTCCTATAGAGAGTTCCTCTGATGTAGGGTGTAAAGTAGGCTGTAGAGTGGCCATTCTATCATTTTTTAACATATGCAATAAAGTGGTTTTACCGGCATTATCTAGACCAAGAAACAACAATTTGGCGTGCTTATTCCAGAGGCCAAGCGAGGCCAATACGTCTTGGACTGAAGAGACTTTAAGTTAGTAAGGAGAAGGAAAAATAAGAGTGGTATTATCGCTACCCCCTGTATCTATCACAAGCAATTATACTTACACCAATCCCAAATCCACATGATTATACAAGAGAAATTGAATAATTAAGCTTGAGGGGCAGAAGAAGAAAAGGAAGTGGAAAGATAACGAATTGGTTGGCGAATCAAGCGATTGGCGACGCTTATACAAATGGATCAAACGAGGTGAGGCACGAAAAAAAAAATGCCCGCCTGCGGAGTGTGCGGTATATTCCCTACCAGCTCCACCCGGTACTCTTTAAACCTGCGACCGACCCCTTTGAAATCGAACACGCCCCGGCCAGAATTAAATTTTTCATGCGATTAAACTGGCCTCGATTTTCTCTCCAGTCGAGTCGATTACTTGGCCTCATCAATCACAACAACTAACAAAAGTAAGAAAAAAGTTCAATTGAACAAAACTTCCTCAACACATTTCCCAACAGTCAATTGTTATCGTTGACAAGCTGGTTGGCACTATGAAGCTTGATATAAAGGTAAGTAATGATATCGAGGAGTTGGACACTTTCGTTCGTCTACTAACACACATTCTTTTCCCTAGAAACTCGCCAGTACTAGATCGGACCGTGTCAAAGGTGTAGATTTCCACCCTACCGAACCCTGGGTGCTAACCACTTTGTACAGTGGTAAGGCTGAGATCTGGACTTATGACACAAATACTCTTGTTCGCACTTTCGACGTGACTAACGTCCCCGTTAGGGCTGGTAAGTTCATTGCGCGTAAGAACTGGATTGTTGTTGGTGCTGATGACTTCCAAGTGCGGGTGTTTAATTACAACACCGGTGAGAAGGTTACCCAATTCGAGGCTCATCCAGATTATATTCGTTCCATTGCGGTGCATCCTTCCAGACCTTATGTTCTTACCTCTTCTGATGATTACACTATCAAACTATGGAATTGGGAGCATAATTGGAAACTCGAACAGACATTCGAAGGCCACCAACACTATGTCATGTCGATTGCGTTTAATCCAAAGGATTCAAACACTTTTGCATCTGCTTGTTTGGATAAAACTGTCAAGATCTGGTCTTTGGGCTCCAAGACTCCTAATTTTACGTTAGTTGCTCCTGATTCTAAAGGTTTCAACTACGTTGACTATTATCCTCATGGTGATAAGCCTTACATCATTACATCTTCTGATGATAGAACTATTAAGGTTTGGGACTACCAAACCAAGTCGTGCGTTGCCGTCTTGGAGGACCATCTTTCCAACGTGTCCTTTGCAATATTCCATCCGGAGCTACCCCTTATTATTTCTGGTTCTGAGGACGCTACTATCAAAATCTGGAACTCCAATACTTACAAACTTGAAAGGACTTTGAACTATCGTATGGAAAGAGCATGGTGTGTTGCCACAAAGAAGAATTCGAGCTTATTGGCCGTGGGATTTGATACTGGCCACATTGTCATCCAATTGGGTGACGACAAGCCCCTTCTTTCCATGGATCCAATGGGTAAAATTGTGTCTTGTAAGCACACAGATGTTTACCACTCTGTCATCAAGGTCTCTGATACCAAGGAGATCAATGACGGCGAGATCCTTTCCCTCACACAGAAGGAACTCGGTAGCGTAGAGTTCTATCCAAGTAGTCTTGTGCACTCGCCAAATGGCCGTTTCGTTGCCGTCACTGGCGATGACGAGTACATCATCTACACTGCCTTGGCTTGGAGAAACAAGACATATGGTCAAGGTTTTGACTTCGTCTGGGCGCAGGACTCAAACTATTATGCCATTAGAGAATCCAAGTCCAGCGTGAAGCTATTCAAGAATTTCAAAGAAAAGACTACAGGAACCGTCGAACTCGTCTACGCAGCAGATAAGATTTTTGGCGGTGCTTTACTGACTGTGAAATCGGAAGGCTTCATTTCTTTTTACGATTGGGAGTCTGGCCAATTGGTTAGACGTGTTGATGTGGAGGCTGAAAACGTTGTCTGGTCCGAGAATGGTGAGCTGGTTTTGATCATTTCCAGTGGAACTGCCTTTGCCTTATCTTTCAACAGAGCTCTTTTCCAGGAGAAGCTGACAGAAGGAACTATCGATCCTGAGGAAGGTGTTGAGGAGTCTTTCAAAGTGTTATACGATGTAGAAGACCAGATTGTCACGGGACGTTGGGTTGGTGACGTGTTCATCTACACTTCCTCTTCAAACAGGTTGAATTATCTAGTTGGTGGTTCCATCAACAACTTGGCGCATTTCGATAAGCCTATGTTTATGCTTGGCTATATGCCTAGAGACAATAGGGTGTATGTCGCAGATAAGGACCTCAATGTAGTTTCTTACTACTTGTCTCTTGCTGTCTTAGAGTACCAGACAGTGGTGTTACGAGGAGAAATGGAAGAGGCAGATGAATTACTTCCAAGTATCGATGAAAAAGATCTTAATAAGGTGGCTCGGTTCCTTGAACAACGTGGCTTTAAAGAGAAGGCATTAAAAGTTTCTAGGGATCCGGAGGAGAGATTTGAATTGGCACTCAGTACGTTAAACTTAGAACTTGCGGCAGAAATTGCCGGTGAACATCCTACTGCACATAAATGGAAAAAGCTTGGTGATACGGCTCTTGCTCATTGGGACATCTCATTGGCCACCAAGGCTTTTGCTGAAAGTAAAGATTTGCAATCGTTATTGCTTATATACACGTCTATCAATGACGAATTGGGATTGAAGCAGTTGAGTCAAAAGGCTGTGGATGCTGGTAAGTATAACATTGCATTTTCTGCCTCGTGGGCAGCAAAAGATGTTGAATCATGCATTGAGATACTCCAGAAATCAGAGAGACTTCCTGAGGCCACATTCTTGAGTCTGATATACACCGGTGAAAAAACCAAATCAGAGAGTGCTGTGAAGTTATGGAAGATATGGCTTGAGAAGAATGGAAAATCGAAGCTTGCAGAGAGACTCTGTCTACCCAGTGAAAATTCCTCCAAGTTTCCCGAATTGAACGGAGATGCTGAACAGGTTAAAGAAGAGGAACCAAAAGAAGAAGAACCAAAAGAAAAAGAATCGAAAGAAGAAGAATCAAAGGAAGAGCCAGTCGAGCTAGTCGAGTCGGCCGATCCGGCCGAATCAGCTGAACAGCCGAAGAAGCAAAAGAAGTCCAAGAAGAAAGCCAAAAAAGCCAAGAAGGCCAAGGATCTATCGACTGTAGATGCAGAAGCCAAATAGCTTAGATCATGTCTATCTACTATACTATAATTTTGATTCTGATTAGTAAAGTAACATATGGACGGATGCAACCTTCAGGCACTAGAAAATACCTTTAATTTGTCTATATAATCCGCCTTCTTGTTGAGGCAGACAAAATAGCACTCTCTAGATTCACTTCTGGAAGCAGTAGGCTTGTATCTGTACACTTTATGGAAAACCATCTGCAACCGCTGTTCTAAGTACTTATCTCTTTCCCCACTAAAAAACTTCATTACAGAGCAGCCGCCTTGCTTTAATAAGTTGATAGCCACTATGAGCGCAGCGTCACAAAGATCCATGGACATTTCATGGTCCCTGACAACAAGACCTGACGTATTAGCCATCCTAAAATATGGATTGTTAGTAGTTGCATTAGCAAAGCCTGAAATTTGAACAAATGGTGCATACATGTCGCTTAATACCACATCTATAGGTGTCTTATTCAAAGAATTGTCATCTTTACTATCATCGGATTCATTATTGGTCTCAGATAATTGTGCTCCCATCATGGAATTCTCCTTTACTATAATAGTATCTCCTGTATTAGTTGTGATCTCCACGTCCTTCAAGGCATCAGAATGGCGCTCCTTCTCAGCGGAGCCGAAGAAACTCCTTATCATTTCATGAGTTCGCCTACTTAGAATGTTAGCCTGCATTGACGAAACACCTCTAGGTGGCTGATATGGAAGTATATCAACACCTAGGATTTTCGAGCCTTTAGGACATTTTTCTAATGCAACTTGGTTCCAAGCACCAGGCGCAGCTCCTAAATCAACTACATTGAGTGCTCTGCCTTCGGAACTCTGGAAGATCTTGAATTTCTGATCCACCTGAAGTAATTTGAAAGCTGCACGTGATTTTAAGTTCTCATGCTTGGCCTCCCGACTGTAAAAATCGGTCTTCTGACGGTTGAGCCATCGCTTTGACGACGACGAAGAGGACTTGAATCGCACGTGCGGTGACGATATAAAAAATCTAGTACGTGGAGAAAATAAATAGAGAGAGAAGAACATGAAATGGAGAAATCTGTCGGTGACTATGTCCCAACGGCATCTCAACTACAAGAGCTTGAAGCTTAGATGAATTGTTCATTAGTACTAACTCTATTTGAGCTCTTTATCACGTGCCAACATTCAGGGCTGTAACCCTCAAGATTGAAGAAAAAAAAATTTTCAAGCATTTTTATTTTCATATTTCTCACATAGAGATCTCTTCATATAAGCTGTTTCTTTCTTCAAGAACCAAGTCGCCAAATACAGTTTATTTATTCTGTTACACCTAATCTTAGGGAGACTGAAATTCTGCAATGTCCAAAGTTTCTAAACAAAATATCAGAGAGTCTGTCGATGACTTGTTGAAGTACTCGCTCGAAACCAAGAAGAGAAACTTCTTGGAGACGGTTGAGTTGCAAGTCGGTTTGAAGAACTATGACCCTCAGAGAGATAAGCGTTTCTCTGGTTCTTTGAAGTTGCCAACCATTCCAAGACCAAATATGAGTGTTTGTGTTTTCGGTGATGCTTTTGACTGTGATAGAGCTAAGGGTTTGGCCGTTGATGCCATGTCCGTTGATGACTTGAAGAAGTTGAACAAGAACAAGAAGTTAATTAAGAAGTTGGCTAAAAAGTACAACGCCTTTGTTGCTTCTGAGTCTTTGATCAAGAAGGTTCCTAGATTACTCGGTCCCCAACTTTCCAAGTTGGGTAAGTTCCCTACTCCAGTTTCTCACACTGAGGACTTGAGTCAGAAGATCACCGATGTTAAGTCTACCATCAAGTTCCAATTGAAGAAGGTCTTATGTCTTAATGTTTCTGTTGGTAACGTTGAGATGGAAGAGGAGGTTTTGATTTCTCAAATCTTGATGGCTGTTAACTTTTTAGTTTCTTTGTTGAAGAAGAAGTGGCAAAATGTTGGTTCTTTGGTTGTTAAATCTTCCATGGGCCCTGCTTTCAGACTTTACTGATTGCCTTAGTACTATTTTGTAATAAACAATCCTCAAAAGTGAAAACGATTAAAAATTAATTATAGTAGATGTATTTTTCTTTTACTGCTGTTGAACTTCACTTCTCCTTTATGCTATGTCTGCGAAACGTTCCATTGAGGTGATTTCACTCTCAGATGAGTCGGATAATGAGCCCGAAAAGAAGATGTCAAAGGCTGATGACGCAGTGATCGATCTTGGGTCGGATACCGAGGTTAGTTCAGATACTGAGGTTAATTCACGTACCGAGGTTAGCCCGGACATTGATGATAATTCATGTACTGAAATTTCAGAGAAGCCAGAGAAGCCAGAGAAGCCAGAGATGCCAGAGAAGCCAGAGGGACCAGAGAGGCCAGAGGAACCTTTTCCCAGGCAGAACATGAGGAACTTACTAGCAAAAGCAGCAGAAAAGAGACTAAAAAGAGCTAAGATGACTACGAGTGAGACAACCGCAAGTGAGACTGATATAGAAGTTGTGAGTACAGTTCCTACCTCCATATTTCGTTCTCCCATTCGCCTGATCGGTAATCCTGCTTACTGTGAGGAATTTTGTCGTAACGGTGATAAGGATACGGTGTCTCTGTCGGATCTTATTGGCTCACCCTTGCTTGAAAAGACTTATCAATTCAACTTCCTAATTGACTGCCAATTCTTGCTCAAGTTTCTCAAAGCTGATCCTGTTAATGTTGAACTCATTCTCATTGGAGTCAATGATAATGACCATCTGCAACTAGACGAATCTCAGAAATTCAGTTTCCGCATCAAGACGATAGATGTGAGCAAGAAACTCCCCAAATTTGGAAGCCATCATACTAAGTTGATGGTGAATCTGTTCCAAGATGATACTTGCCAGATCGTTGTTCACACCATGAATCTCACGGTGGCAGATTATGCAATCCAAACACAAATGTGTTGGGTTTCTCCCAGATTGAGCAAGTTGCACAAGGACCAGTGGAGATTATATCAGAGGCCAGATCTGGATCCATTGAAAGATACTGGAGACATATTCAAGAAAGATTTAATAAGCTATCTTGAAAGCTATGAGGAGTCTCTTCTATCTGAGCTTATTGGCGAATTGGAATCATTCGATTTTACTCCTATTAGGGTACAGTTCGTTGGATCGTCACCAGGAAAGTATACGCTCGATTCTTCACTACAGAAGTACTCTCCAGATACAGTTTCTAAGACGTTTGGCTTCGGAAAGTTATACCAATGGATCAAAATTTACGGTCTTGATACTTGTAAAGGTGAAATGGTGGGACAATCATCTACGATAGCGTCACCGTTCGATAGCAAGAAATCCAACATCTTTACGCACGTACTTACAGGTGTAGCTGAAGGAAGACAACCCGTGGTGAAAGAAGCAGATCATGAGTTTATACCGAAGTGCGGCCTTCAACCAATCATCGTATGGCCCACGGTTCGGGAAATTCTCAAATCTAAAGCTACTTTTCTTTCCGGACATGCATTGCACTTCAAAGTGAACCGTATTGGTAAATACGCCGGTTACGCTGAACAATATCGAAACATTCAACAGTTCCTACATAAATGGTCCTCTGGAAAAGACTCTGAATTATCCAAGGCCGGGCGTTCGCATCTCTCTCCGCATGTTAAAACATACTGCGTTACTGAAGACCATTTCAAGTCCTTGAATTGGTTTCTTCTTAGTTCGGCCAACATCTCTTCCCAAGCTTGGGGACGTCCGTTTAAGAAATTGAAGCATGAACCACCCAATATATGCAAGTATAGAGTTTCTTCGTACGAAGTTGGTATTCTTATCAACCCTAAGACGATCGGTGGGGATGAACAGCCAAATCTTAAACTTGTTCCTGTTTTCGGAAAAGATACAGTGCAATCCACTGAGCCTGTGTGTCCAGTGAGACTACCCTATGACGTTCCTTTACAAAAATACTCAGCCAGCGATGAACCATGGACTACGGAGAAACTTGTAGAGATCGAAAGTTCT
Source organism: Brettanomyces nanus (assembly GCF_011074865.1). Classification (NCBI taxonomy): domain Eukaryota; kingdom Fungi; phylum Ascomycota; class Pichiomycetes; order Pichiales; family Pichiaceae; genus Brettanomyces; species Brettanomyces nanus. The sequence goes on along the minus strand of NC_052374.1, from coordinate 3,384,184 downwards.
CTCCCATTACATCAGGGTTAGTATAAATATATTTTATGGCTCTAGAATTTTAGGTAGGTGAAGCGGATTTCGTCATATAAGAACCGCAAAGAGAAGAAAATAGAGAAAGACAGCAGTTACCACAGGAGCATTGATTACATCCTATCACTTCGCAGAACCAGCTGCTTGTCAAATATTCATGACATTCACTTTCTTCTCTATGGTAACCCAAGTTTTCTTCTGATCCCATTCCAGGGTCTTGCTTTTCAACAAGAGCGGTGGTGGTAGTGGGTGATGGTTTCTTTTGAGCCTTGGGTTCGCTAGTAATTGCCAAGTCAGTGGTATTTTGTTGCTGGTCTGTTATGGTGGCCTGAGGAGTCAAAACTGGTTCGTCTGCATCCTCCTTTTCAAAATGGCGTGCTCCTTGAGATTCTTGTTCCACGTTACTATTTTCTCCTGGGGTTATGTAGCTGCCACCACTGTTAGAAGATAAAGCATCACTCAGATGCGACCTAGCATCAGTGAACGCGGCAGAATTGAACGTAGAAAAAGTAGACGCTGAATCAGTACGGATAAGTCTAGTGGGTGCCATTTTATAGAGAGGATGCAAGCCAACTGATGGTGGTTGATGGTGAGAGGAGGGAAGCAATTGATGATGGGTCGGTCGGTCCAGTTTAAACAAGAGCAGAAAAAGATCGAACTTGAGGCGCATGGATGTGGCTGGGCTACACTGAAATTTTTTCTTTACTAGAAGAAAAAAGGATACCTACCATTTTTAACCTCTGCTTGTAGTTCCCTTTTAAATCAGGCTAGTAACTATACCAATCATGCCTCCACAAAAGACGGAACTACGGAAATGGAAACCTCCAAAGGGTCCTAAAAATACCCCTCACAAGAACAAAAATACCGCAGGTTTGGGAAGAACTTTAGAGAATGCTAAAGTGAAAAAGAACCAGGGATATTACTTACCAACCGGTGAATTACAGTTTACCACTGATAGACCTGAACCCAGCTTTGTGAAATTACAGTCTGTGACACAAGAGAACCCATTGGATGAGTTTTTAAATACGGCAGAACTACAGGATAAAGAATTTACTGCAGATAGGCAAGCTGGAATCAAGATTGTTAGAGTGGCCAATCAACCTATTGAAAATAGTAACTACAATCCTTATCTTTTAACCTCAAATGAGGAATCTGCGAAATTCAAGCTTCAGGAAGAGCATCGGAGTGAGTTGACTGTTCCCAGAAGACCAGCATGGGATGAAAATACTACTAAACTTGAACTTGATCGGAACGAAAAGATTGCTTTCTTAGAATGGAGAAGACAGTTAGCCATGCTTCAGCAGAATAACGATTTACTTTTAACACCATTCGAGAGAAATTTGAACCTTTGGAAACAATTATGGCGTGTTATAGAAAGCTCTGACTTGGTTGTTCAGATTGTCGATGCCAGAGATCCTCTTCTTTTCAGATCTGGTGATTTGGTAAAATACGTTAAGGAATTAGACTCTAGGAAGTGTAATTTATTATTGGTGAACAAAGCAGATTTGCTTACATTCAATCAAAGATTATCTTGGGCGAGATATTTCAGAAAACATAACATAAAATTCACATTCTTCAGCGCTGTCAGGGCCAACGAGATTCTAGAGAAGCAGCGAGAAGAGGAGGAGAAGAGAGCGCTAAGTAAAGAGGAGGAGGAAGAGGAGGAGGAAGAGGAAGATGATGAACAAGATTTGGATGAGGTCCTCAACGAGGACGAGAAGGCTGAGATGGCTGAATTGAAGCAACAACTTGCAGAACTTGATGATCACTTGGACAGTCTTAATATAGAGAATGAAGAAGCTAGCGAGATGACAGATAAGATTCTTAAGCAAATGACAAAGATTTTAACTGTCGACGAACTTGAAGACTTATTTCTCAGCGAGGTCTCTGCTCCTTTAATAGAACCTTTACCAGGACAACCTAAGCGGGTTCAAATCGGTCTTGTTGGATATCCCAACGTCGGTAAATCGTCCACCATTAATGCTCTTGTGGGATCTAAAAAGGTCTCCGTTTCGGCAACTCCTGGTAAGACCAAGCATTATCAAACGATTCTTCTCTCGGAAAAAGTGATTCTTTGTGACTGTCCAGGTTTGGTTTTTCCCAACTTTGCTTACACCAATGCTGAATTGGTCTGTAATGGTGTGCTTCCTATTGATCAATTACGGGAAAGTACAGGTCCTACTGAGTTAGTGTGCCGTAGGATTCCTAAGTACTTCTTAGAAGCCGTCTATGGTATTAAAGTTGTTACGAAGCCTTTGGAGGAAGGTGGATCAGGCATTCCCTCGGCTGGAGAACTTTTGGGTGCCTATGCAAGGGCTCGTGGTTATATGACTTCCGGAAATGGCTCTGCTGATGAAAGCAGAGCTGCTAGATACATTTTGAAAGACTATGTCAGCGGTAAAATTCTCTACGTGCAGCCTCCACCACACAACGATGGATCTAGAGCTACACAGGACGAGTCTAGGGCTTTCAATAACGAGCTTTATACTTTGGAGCATCTTCCAGCACAGAGGAGGCAACTGCTGATTTCTGCAATTACAGATAAGGGACTCTCTACGAGCGATTTCGATTTGTCCAAGGATATGGATACTATTACCCTTGCCACATCCTCTAATGACGAGTCTCAGTTACCTATCCGGCTAACCCAAAAGCAAAGATTAGAGCAGCAGACTGTCTCACAAGAGTTGGATAGTGACTTCTTCAAGATGAATAATGTCAGAGGGGTACTAGATAGTCCATTTCATCAAAAAACGCTTCTGAAGAATAAGAGGCATAATAAGATGAACAGGAAGGCCAAGAAGAAAGGAACGGTTTGAATACAGTTTGTATATATATATGCATATATTACATTTTTCAAATGAAACTCGGGTTCTCGATATTAAAATGCTTCGTCGCCCAATTCCAAGCGTAGGCCCTCTATCTCCTTACGGAGGTCCGACAGATTATCGTCTAGAGGCTGCAAGTCATCAAATTTACGCTGCTTTTTGTACTCCTCGTGCAAGTTTTGAATCATGAACTTTTGCTCGTTAAGCACCATCAACTTCTCACGCTTTAGACGGATCTCGCGCTTGGTTAGCTTTGGAGCACCATCCTGCTGTTCTTCCTTCTCTCCAATCAATTTCTTCTCTTCGGCAATCTTACTTTGTTGAATGCGTCGAAGCTCCGGTAGATTTTCCTGAATGTAACTGACAATTCGCTGTTCAAGTGATCTGTAGAGCCTATATTGATCCACGTTGAAAGGTTTGTTTGGTAACTGGATGTTCTGTCCAGTCTGAGCATTGACCCTCGTCGATGCTTGCTCTTCAGCCTGATTATCTAGAACCTTCACTTTTGCAGAAAGAACCTTAAGTAGTTGCTCAATCTTTGTAAAATAGCCGATCAACTTAAGTTCATCGGCAACACCTCTGGCCTTTTCTACCTGAGTTCTCAAGGCCAGGAACCTCTTGAAAGTGATGATAAAATCACTGCTATCAAGCTTTACAGATTCTTCAGATGCCAATCGTCTATCAAAAATCCTTCTCTTGCAGAGCAGACATAGCCGTATTGTGATGTTTCCGGTTGGGCCTTCAAAGGATCCTACTTGTGAATCCTTTTCCTCCCCTGGCAATCTAATATTAAGAATGCCGGCAATAAGATTCGCAGGAACTGGCATGGAACACCCCTTGGACGGATCCCCACATACCACAGATCCACAGATCCGACAATGATGCTTACGAACAAAAAATGAGAACGGCGATTGGCATACAGAACATTTCCGGTACTTTGCTGCATCTTGCCAAGGAACCAAATCTCTCTCAAATGCATAGAATTCACTCAAACTCTTCTTCCCTTCACCGACAAGTTCCAAGTAATTCAAAAACTTTATCAACCGCTTTTCCAAGTTCAACCTACCCAAGTTAATGGTGCCAACTTTCTTATCTCGCAGTCTTTTGAATACTACGGTCAAATCCCTAAATTGTCCATCATTTGCTCGCTCCCAGCACGGTCGTTGCTGGAAACAGTCAACACAAACTCTGCTCCACACACCATTTTCAACATCGCTCTCAAGCTTCGCATTGATCTTCATTCGATACAGCGTATGGTAATCGCAGAATAATCTACCGCACTTCCGGCAGTTGACCTGGCCGTTTTTCAACCCGAGGTTTTTATTGCATCCTTCGTAATGACAATAGCTGTTTCCTGATGGCTTCTGCCAATGTGCTCTTGGTATTATTACCGGCACTACACCATTCTTAATAGGATGCCTGGAAGATGACGACGATGACTTCTTCTGCAATCCATCCGGACTGCTGCTTCTGGAGCTTTCACTTAAACTGAAGTTACTATCAAATATATCCGCCTTGAACTTTCTTGGTGACGAAGGTTGTTGCTGCTGTTGTGGGCCAATGAAATTCTCTTTGAACCAGTTCTTGAAATCCTTCTCAATACCAATCGTTAGTCTCTTGTTTTCATTCTCGTCTTCGTTTTCATTTCCGTTTGCGCTTTCATCACTGTTGCCACTAGTAGTTCCCAGAGTATGCTCATCGTCTAAATGTTGATTTAATTGTGCTAATGTCAACATTGGCTCAAAACAGATGGGGCAAGTCAACTGAGCCGCATCTTGAAGTGATGAGGTCGATGAAAGTAATGGCAGAGGAGATACTACGGGCTCCCGAAGAGCTTCACGTGGCTTTTTGAGCCCCGTTTCTACCACCTTTTGTGCACCTAAGACTCGCCTTTTGCCCATATCATAAGGAAATAAAAGCAGAAAGAAACGAAATCCATGAAATCCTCGATCGTTTTTTTTTTCAATTTTTTATCATCTATTCATAATTAATTGACTTAGACATAACATCAGATGGATTCATTAAATAGTGAGAAAATGAGGATAGCAATATATATGACAGAAAGTAATCACAAGAAGAAGAGATATTATATATGGTAGGAATAGAGTGAAGTAGCAAAAATTGATATGAATAACGGACTACTCTTCAATCTCAGGATTCATCAACTCCTCCTTCGTATAGGGGACAAAATTGTCCAATGAGAAACCATAATCATCAAGGTAACAACTCCACTTCCAATCAGGAACCAAGTGATGAACTAATTCAGGTTGAACGCTCAATTCCCTCTTGGAAAATCCAAGTAGATCAGGCATAGGCACCTCATGGTCCAAACGGAAATTTCTGTAATTGGGAAGAGCCATGGAAGCATTTTCCTGACTTCTGAATATATCGAAAACCTTGGCAGATATAGCCTCAGCGGCACTGACTCTAGTCAGAGGAGAATAATCAAGAATGGAACTTAGAAGATCTATGATGTCAGAATCAACATTCTTAAAGATCTTATGAAGGGGTATAGGCTTAATGGTTGGAAACTTATGATCCATATAATTTGGATTCATAGATCTGATTTCTTCTTTAGAAGGAGTGCCCAAAATCTTGATGATTTCCACCAATTGGTCTATACCGGATTCTCCTGGGAATAAGGGCTGGCCTAGAATCAGTTCCGCTATGACACAGCCTGCAGACCAAACATCAATCTTGGTGGTATAATTACGGGCACCGAATATAAGCTCAGGTGCACGGTAGTACCTTGAACAAATGTAGGAAACGTTCGGTTGTAAAGGGTCCAATATCTTTGCAGAGCCGAAGTCACAAAGTTTAAGGATACCCTTAACTGGATCAATTAATAAATTCTGTGGCTTAATATCTCTGTGACATATTCCAAGGGAATGGATATAATTGAGTGACCGAAGCATTTGATAGGAATATAATCTAACCTCAAATAGGGGCATAGTCCTTTGCCTCTGAATGTACCAACCGCTGGCCTTATATAACGTCTCAGGAACGTACTCCAAAATAAGATGGAGATAGATTTCGTTCGTCTCGTTGGTCTTGTAGAAGTAAGAGATAAGATTGACGAGGTTTTTGTGTCTAATGATGCGCATGATCTCCAACTCCCTGTTCTTGAACTTTTTGTCCTGGAGAACCCTCTTAATGGCGGCTTTATCGTTTTCCGGCTGAAGCGTAATTTGGTACACGTAGCCAAATGAACCATGGCCTACCATGGCTCTTTGAGTGAATTTGAGTCTATAAGGTTGATCTGTATGTCCATCTTTGACGTCTTCGTCAAACGTTTGCAACGTACCGCTAGCGTCGTATGTTGAAGGTGGTTGATGGGTAGTATGGCTGGTCATCAGGATGGAAACTATTTAAAACAAGACAGGGCAAAACAAAACAAGACAAGTCGAAACAAAACAAAACAAAACAAAACAAATTGACATAAAAGAGAGAAAAAAATTATTAGGGGTACAGAACTCAAATGGAGGGTGCTTCTTTGCTTAACAAACATATAGAATTAAATAATCTCTCCTGCCTTTTTTGTGCATCATCTCCGTTCTAAACAGAGTGTCACGAAAAATTTGCACGAAGCGGGAGGGGGAAGGGGACACCACCGTGGAGTAAAGGACCATTGAGAATGTTACTGAAGATGGCTAATACGGGCATCAAAGGGAGAAGGTAAATCATGGTAGCATAAATCTTGAGTAGTACCGGACGCCTGCTCAATGGCCCTTGCTTCTCCTTCAGATGACACCTTATAGGAGGACTACTCTCTCCTTCTCTCGCATCATCAGACTTTTCATGTACACAGCCTTAACCTCTTTTTTTTTTTTTTTGCTTTTCCCCACATTATACCAGAAATGGAAATCACCGAACTACTCAGCGCAATAAATAGCAAAAGATCGAAAACACGTCAATACGTAACATAAGAATCAAAGTAAAACAATATAAAGGCAAGAACAAGAACAGAAACAAAAAACAAAAAACAAAAACAGTAACAAAAACTAAAACTAAACTCAGACTGTAATGGAAAAAATGAGAAAAAAAATCAAAATCAAAATCAAAATCAAACTGAAATCAGCAAAAGACAAAACAAATCATATAAGTGCGTTTCCTTAGAAGTTGATTGGCTTACCAAAGACAGTCATGGCACCCTCCTTGAAAGCCTCAGATAAGGTTGGATGGGCGTGACAAACTCTGTAGATGTCTTCACACGAGGCACCGTATTCTAGGGCCAAACAAGCCTCAGCAATCATCTCACCGGCGTTAGGTCCAATAATGTGAACACCAAGAACTCTTTGAGTGTCTGCGTCAGCAATAAACTTGACAAAACCGTCCGAATCTTGGTTAGTCTTGGCTCTGGAGTTGGCCAAGAATGGGAACTTACCAGTCTTGTACTTGATTCCAGCTTCTTTCAACTGCTCCTCATTCTGACCAGTCCAAGCAACCTCTGGGTGTGTGTACATGACAGCTGGGATGTTGTTGTAATTGACATGACCGAAACCGTTCTTCAAGTACTCAACAGCAGCGATACCTTCATCCTCAGCCTTATGAGCCAACATAACACCAAATGTACAATCACCAATGCACAAAATATGAGGCTTGTTTGTCTTGTACTCAGAGTCGATGACGACACGGCCCTTCTTATCGAAGTCTAGTCCGATCTTCTCGGCATTCAATCCTTTGGTGAATGGTCTCCTACCAACAGCAACTAACAAGACGTCGGCATCAAGAGTCTCAGTCTTACCAGACTTACCATCCTCGTACTCGACATTGACGATCTCTCCGTTTCTGACACCCTTAGTGACCTTTGCACCGAGCTTGAACTTCATTCCCTGCTTAGACATGATCTTTTGGATGTTCTTGGAAACCTCAGCATCCATACCGGCACCGCCGATAGCGTCCTGGAATTCCAAAACGGTAACTTCACTACCCAATCTACTCCAAACAGAACCCATCTCCAAACCAATGATACCACCACCAATAATGGCCATCTTCTTAGGAATCTCTTTAAGAGACAATGCACCAGTAGAGGTGACGATTCTCTCCTCGTCGATCTCAATGCCCGGGAATGGAGTAGCTTCGGAACCAGTGGCAACAATAATGTTTTTGGCATCCAAAATTGCTTCTTCACCACCTTCTATAGGATCAACCTTCAATTGATGCTCGTCAATGAACGAGGCACTACCCTTATAGTATTTAACACCATATTTCTTGAACAACATCTCGACACCACCAGTCAATTGCTTGACGGCCTTGTCTTTCTCCTTCATAAGAGCACCCAAGTTAGGAGTCACTTCACCTGGAATGTTAATACCACGCATAGCACCCTCTTTCTGGACACGGTGGAACAATTCCGAGTTGTTCAAAAGAGACTTGGATGGAATACAACCAACATTCAAACAAGTACCACCAAGAGCACCTCTTTTCTCGACACAGGCAGTATCGAAACCGAGTTGGGCAGCCTTAATGGCGGCAACGTAACCACCGGGGCCACCACCAATAATGACAAGATCATGCGATTTTTTAACTGCTTCAAAGGCAGTTCTAGCGGAAGAAAAGAATCTTCTCTGTGAGAATCTAAGCATATTTCAGTGTAGTGACTATTGAACAATCGAACTAATTAATAAATAGAACAGTAAAGAAGAAGGAAGGAGTAAAGTAATTGTGGGAGGAAAAAATAGTTGGAAAAATTTGATGCAAAAAAAAAAGCTCTAATTCTCGTCAAGCTCAAGATATAATAATAATTACAAAGCCATGAAGCAGCATAGTTAAGGACAAGTTATGTATCTCTGTTTGGACAATCACCATCACCTCGCGATCGCGCGCATACACGGCCCGACCCGAGTAGAAAAGTATGGGGCCATTTAACACGGCGAGTGGTCAAGGAAAGGACGGACAAGACAGCGGAAGCGGCAATTCGCGCCAGTTTCCCCACCGGGATGGAAAAGTGCGGGACGAGGAAATAGAAACATCTTTGCAGCTTTCCCCGTAAAGGATGGGAGTACTCCGATGGCGGGTGCAACACGGAAGAGCGTGGGGCCAGTGGGGTAAGATAGTTAACGGGGGAAACGAGTAACACGGCTATATTAACTGTATAATGAATTTAGCTATTCCTCCTGGTACTTTATCCACTCACTAACAACGCCTATAAATGCTGTAGGATTTTCACTAGTCAACCAATGACCTGCTTCAACATCTTGGACCTCGAATCTGGGGAAGCATTTGGCCACTGACCCTAAATATTCATCTGCCATGTAGGGTGACCTAGTTCCTCTCACAAACAATGTAGGTCCAGACCACCGACTCACTTCGCAGTTAAAAGGCCATGAAGAGATATTATCTAATGCATTTCCCAAAATATCCAACGGAACCCTGCATCTGTAGCCTCCATGTTTACTACTCTTCATATTAGTGAGGAGAAACTGGCGAATGGTGACGTTAGATTCCACCTCTGCCAAGATGTTGTCACACTCCTTCAGTGACCGTAAATTCTCATTACCATCAATCTTCATCATCTGTTTCACATATATACCAAACTTTGAAAATCCGGCTCCTCCTCCTGTGAGATCAACTGGTGCAGTGTCAATTGGTATAAGCAAAGAGCAGATTTTCGGTTTCCTAAGACAAACGCTCATCGCTGTCTTGGCACCCATGGAATGACCCATTATAATAGGATCTTCCAAATCATGTTCCTCTATAAAGCGCTCAACATCTGCGCTCATTGCCGGATAATCCATCCGTATATTATGAGGTGAGTCACCGTGGTTTCTAAGGTCTAAACAGTAAACATCTCTGTCCAATAAACGAGCCAATTTTTTTGCAACTGATCGGTTGTTGGACTTGGAACCAAAGAGTCCGTGTAAGAACACTATTGGATTGTTAGCATTCGGTAAATATCCTGGAGGTGAGTGCTTGTCATAAACCAAAGCAACTGTCGGTATATCATCAGACAATGCTTCTTTACCGAAGTCAGAATGGGCCAACGATTTCGGCGTACCGTCATAAGATATTGATCGGAAACCCTTCAAGGCATTTCGACCCCAGGCACAAGATCCTGCAATGGCAATTCGCGACTCACAAAGAATAGATAGCATAATTGCAGAAAGAATAATCTTATAGTTACAAACGTCGAGACTCGCGAGCATCGCGAGCTTCACCTACACTCCATTACGATCAAAAATCAAGTTGTCGTCAAATAAAATTGCATTAACATAAGAACTAAAAACAAATAAAAAAATGCAACCCAGAAACACACTACTAAAAATCCAGATTCGATACAGAATTTACTCTGGACCGGCAATCATGATCTTGATGGCCTTACCTTCGCCAAAGAACTTGTAGGCATCAATTGCCTGCTTAAAGGTAAATCTATGAGTAACGAAAGGCTTGACATTGATCTTTTTATCTGCAATCAACGCAATAGAAGTCTTGTAATCATCGACACAGTATCTAAAGCTACCAAACACGGTGATTTCGTTTTCACCCACTTTCGCAATTGGGAAGCCGTCTACAGCACTTGGACCCATACCAACCTGGACGTATCTTCCGCCCTTATCTAATAAATTGATGGCCATAGCGATACATGCTGGAACACCAGTAGCCTCGATGGCACCAGTCGGCAATTCCCCATTCCAATGCTTTTTGATGTATGCAAGCACATCAGATTCGGACTTACCCTTGGTATTGTAAGCGTGAGTAGCATAGTTGTGTTCCAAAGCGAATGCTAATCTCGTTTGAGAAATATCCAAAATCAAAACTTTAGTAGCACCAAAAGCTCTAGCAACACCGGCAGCTAGAAGACCGACCGGACCAGCACCGATCACAAGTATTCTATCACCGAATTTAGTACCAATCTGCTTGTTGGAGTGCACACCAACCGACAAAGGCTCGGCCAATGCGCCCTCTTCCAATGAAACATGATCTGGCAACTTGACTAAGAAATCTTCTGGAAGCAAGTAGTATTTGCATAAAGTACCATCGTATGGAGGAGTTGCAGCAAAAGCCATGTGTGGACATAAATTGTAATGGCCGGACTTGTACTCCTGGGAGTATCTTGATGGAACACCAGGCTCACAGGCAACTCTATCACCAACTTTCAAGTGTTCGACAGCATCACCAATCTCAACAACAACACCAGCAGATTCATGACCAAGAACCATAGGCTCTTTGACAACGAACGATCCGCAACTACCAGTTTCATAGTAGTGATAATCAGAACCGCAGATACCGGTGCATTTGATAGCAATCTTGACAAAATGAGGATCCTTGATCTCCGGAACAGGCCTGTTCTCGAAGCCAATATCGTGGATCTTTCTCAAGACGACAGATGGATTAGACATAATAGAAGGGTGGATTTAACGAGTACACTGAAATATCTCAAGGGACTACAAAGAGAGTTTGGATCGTTAATCTTGCTTTTCTATACGCTTACTAGGCCACTTATTTATACCCTTCAAAACTCTCCGGTCACCACCAGCCTACGAGAACAATAGTCTTCATTCTCAATAATGATTTTTCACTTATTACCTTCGGCCTTGTGGGGTATCCTTCCGAAAGTGGCTGACTGTACGTACCTTTTCTTTTTCTTTCTCTACTACTTTTCTTTTTTCAATAAAGACTATATTGTTCCGCACAAAGAACACTAAGTATGCTAGTGTTGCCAGAATTCGCGGAGGAGAAATAAGTTGGTGGTAATCATCATCTGAGCTTAAAATAAAATAAACTGCCTCGTCTCATGATGCCCATCATTAATAGCCTAAATCGCGTTCCTATTTATTGATGGCATTCACCGATGGATAGATTCCAGATTTTATATATTACTGCCGAAGTTTATATTTTGCCACCTGATTCTTCCTAATGTTTATTAATGGCTTGTCCTTTGTCTTATGGTTACCAAAAACAAGACATTTAAAGGCTTTAAATGAAGAAAAAGTAGCATTTACTATATTATGCGAAACAGAGAAACGGTGTCAGCCGTGCTGAAAAGGACCCAAAGAATTAAAAAGAAGCTCGAATAGAAGCCCGGAAAAGAAACATCAAGCATTAATGAATGGTGATTTTTAAGGAGGCAGAAAAAAAAAGCAGTCCACCTCAATTAACCCCAAACTAAATAATAATAAGGATAATAAAAACCCGTGCGAAAATGACTTTGACAGTGGTCGAAGGGTCAGCATATCATCTCCGTGTATTGATGTCGATATCATGAATGAAGTTGAATTAAACAAGCTGTGAACTATATACCTATACCTGTGTTTATTATAGCCTGTAGTCTGTGGATGTCTCGATTGGTCTAGATTTTTTCGCTACAGCTTTTTATAATGTGAATGTTTTGAAACGGAGTTCAGATTGGCGACTTCGTAAGCTATGATAGGTTTATTCGTATTTCAAAGGACTGAATCCATATTAGGCATTGACTGTTGGAGCTTGAACAACCCCTAAATTCTGATATATCATGTTAATCTAAAAAGCGTATCCCGATAGAGTCTAAATTTTTCAAAAGCGTTAATGAACACACACATGCCAATTATTTATCGGATTGGACTCCACCCTTTCCATAATCTTCATTATAGTCATGTTTGCATTGCCCTTGCTTCGCCAATTTTAGTAATTTAAGGCTCATTTAGTATTCCCAAATTTATGGGGTAGATATGGAGATATTTTGCGGATCTTCTATAATTCACTGAGCCGGTAATCAATGGGTAGCAAAATATAAGAGCGGAGTTTCACCTTTGAAGTTTCTCATTTAAAATGCCCGTTAAGCACGCGATCATCATCTTTTGATATTTCCCAGCCGGCTCCCTCGGACCAACTACATCCTTATTTCATAGGTGTTAGAATGCTGACATTAATATGGCTCATAGAGCAAACTCTCGAGGTAGTCCTGTGTCAACCTTCATGATAATACATCCGTACACTAGTGATCATCACTTTTGGGAAAAGGGAAATATAAGGGGATTCCTCTTGTTATTATTTGACTACCGAATTCGTTGATTGTATCAAAGTTATACACTAGTTCACATTTATCGTCACTGCTTGTTACACTTGCATCGAGTAGCATATAACAGGTTTTGGTGCTTAGAGAGAGACAAACATCCATAAAACCTCACGTGTTTCTAAACTAGTTGCCGCACGCAGCTTACAGCGCAGGTCGGCCGACTCGTCTATTTACCCATGTTTCGGGGATGGCTTTGAATATTTTTCGGGCTGAGCCTTTTTGTCTGCGCCCCTTGTGTACGTGAAACCAAACTCTAGAACACCGCGTCGTTGCTCCTAGCAAGGCGTAAATATTTGATCCACAAAATGTAAAAAGAAGAAATGCATTTTCCAAGAGAGAAGATGAATAAACGACGGAGTGAAACAAACTTACGACAGGAGATGCACCTTTGAGATGCGCAGTTATTAAGCTAAAGACTTTTCATGCGCCATGTTCTCTACTGCATCATAATCATTCTTCACATAGTCGTAATGTTTTGGATCCCTCAAACTTTCGAAATCGCGAAGATCGTTTTCGGGTGAAACGCGATTGAAACCTGTAATTATCCCAGATAGGAAATCTTAAGACCGCGTTCGTCAATAAATTTTTTTAAATAGCTGAAAAGTTTCCGAGCCTCCTTTGATGACGTCTATTGGTCAAGGAATGCCAAAGGGGTTCGAAATCTGAATCAGATGTGTTCATCATATATATAGAGAAGTTATGGCACAGGCCCTAAGATTTTTCACAGTACTATAGAGTTCCTTTCCTCTCCAAAAGTCTCATCTTCGCGTTCTTTACAATGCTGAACCAACTATTGTACGCTCTTTTGGCTGTTTCTACGTTGAGCAGTGCCCAACCTCTTGGACCTGCCCATCGTCATCATCAGCATCTAGAAAGGAGAGAAGCTGAAGCTATGGGAAATGCTGTTGCAGATGTCCAAACTGTGGTTGTCACAGTTTATGCAAGCAGTAATCCAACTACATTGCAGACAAGCTATCTAACCAGTAGTAGCGAGGTTGTTGCTGCTGCTACCAACGTTGCCGCTTCCACGTCCAGCGCTGCTGCTTCTGGTTCTGTTTCTGCTTCTTCCAGTTCTACATATTCTGCTGGCTCTGTCGAATACTACGCAGGCCAGGGTAAGGGCATTACTTATTCTCCGTACACAGATTCTGGCTCTTGCAAGTCTGAGTCCGTTATTGCTTCCGATATTCAGTTGCTATCTGATTTTGACATTATCCGTGTATATGCCCCTGATTGCAGCTGTGTCACCGCAATTATGGGTTCTATGGGTTCTAGCCAAACGCTCTTTGCTGGTGTCTATTACATGGCCAGCATCGATGCCGATATTGCCACTTTGGCCACTCAGGTCGAGGCTTCTAGTCAGGGATGGGATGGCATTTACGCAGTTGCTATTGGCAATGAATGGGTCAATGGTGGTGAATATTCTGCATCTGAGGTGGCTTCAGCTGTTACCCAGGGAAGAAGCGCTTTGACCGCTCAAGGTTACAGTGGCAAAGTGGTCACTGTCGACACGTTGGTTGCTTACGAGAACAACCCAGATCTCTGCACTGCTTCTGACTTTGTCGCTGCAAACTCGCACGCTTACTGGGACGGTAATTGTGAGCCCTCCAATGCTGGTCCTTGGTTACAAGAACAGATCGCTAGTGTCAAGTCTGCCTGTGGTGGCTCCAAGGACGTGCTTATATGTGAGACTGGATGGCCTACTCAAGGTTCAACTTACGGATCTCTAGGTGTTCCTTCTGTCTCTAACCAACTAGCGGCCATCAAGTCGATATCCGAAACTGTCGCTAGCCAGGTTATTTTCTTCACTACCTATAACGATTATTGGAAGGACGCTGGTACTTATGGAGTTGAAAAGTATTGGGGTATATTCTCTCAATGAATAAGTGGAAGTTTTATTCTGTAAAGTATAGGTAAAAATAAAGATACAAAAGGAAGTTCAAAGTTTTGAATTTATGCTCTGTAACAAGCTAAATATTATGAATCAGGCTTCTGCTTCATTCGATAGTTCAGTTCTCTCTGCCTGCTGCATCTTCCATGCAAGATATTTAGCACTATGTCCCAATTTAATTGTCTTAAATCCAACTGGAAGCTTTCTTTTCTTCAATATTGGGTTCAAATCATTCGATAACTGATCTTCAGCTGCTGCTCCCGAGTTAAGAATGCGATTAGGGATGTACTCTGGAGGTGCCTTAAACCAAAGCATAGGTGCGTCATCATGCGATCCAGTAGCATCTTCTTCTCGCAACTCCTCAGTGGTCACCATACTTTCACCTGAAGCCAATTGTAAGTAGTTTTGCTTCTGCATGGTTTCACCAAATCTTTCAAAGTTTGATAAATCCACCTTTTCATAATTCTGTTTGGCAAATTTCGAAAGCAGTTTCTCCTTGCTACTAGGCTGGATAAAGGATTGTGAAAACGATGCCTGCGCATAAGGTGAAAATTGATAACTCATAGTGTTGAAGGGACTATGAATCACTTTGTGACCTCCTCCCCCACTATAACTATGAGTACTGAAGTGCTGATTCAGAGAATCCGGAGGTTGGTATCTAAACGGCTGCTGAGAAAGCTGATCAGGGCTTCCCGCGGGGGTACCCATGGATGCAGCAGCAGCGGCAGCAGCAACAACAGCAGCTACCCCTTCCTGTTGTAACCTTTGAGGTAACTGCATGGCAAACGACGGTATATCTGGACGGGCAGATCCAGCCACTCCATTTTGAGATACTCCCTGTTGAGCAGCAAGATATGCAGCGAAACCACCGTTGTGAAGTTGGTTCACGGAAAACTGCACTGCTGTTGGCTTAGGAGGGGAATACTGAGACTGTGGAGAGCCACTGCGAGTTCTATGGCTTAAAGACCTTACTTCCGAAGCGGTAGTGGAACTTCTCATATTCAGAGTCGGTGGGATGAGAATTTTATATTGATGCTGCTGCAAGTCCGCATCATAGTAGTTAACCTCGTCTTCCTCACCGGGCTTTTTGATGTATATTCCACCAACCAATGGTGGGGCATTCAAATTGAGAATGGTAGGTGACGGAACTGGGGTAGTAGAAGATGAACCCGGTGGTAAAAGATGCTTGATAGGTGAGGGAAACTTCTTTAAAACACGAGGTCTATCAATAGGGAATATAGGATCTTCAATATGCCGCACTTCATCGGGTAGGCAAGCCTTCCAGGTACGGATTTTGGCAAAATTGAGCTCACGATCGTTATATCTGAACTCGCAAATGAAAAGAGGGCCTTCATACTTAACACCGGGATCTCCCTTTAGCCAGCGAGTGAAATAGGCTACATAGCAGGGTCCCACAATGTCCTCGACTGGATGGTCACGATATTGGCCAGTCTTGAAGACTTCGTTCTCAAGGAAAAGTCTGTCAAAACGATGCGTAGTCCATTCTGGCCTGTAATACCAACAAACATTGAGGTACTGCTTACCATGTTCTTGCCAAATACGGAAAATCTGACCGGGAATAGTACGGGCAGCATCGTTAGGATTCTTCATCATAACCCAGTTACCTACTTTGTAACTGCGTCCTTCGTAAACAATCTGACTCAGTGGTATCTTGGAAGATTGCAGATCTCCAATGTAGTCGGTTTCTGGTTTGGCCATCTCTAGCGTATACAGCTGAAAAATATTTCTTTCCAACGAATCAATGTTATTGGCATTGAAATCATCATGAACTAGTGGATAATAACGCTTACCGTTAGATATGAGGCGAAAGACATCTGCCATGTAAGCATCCACTGACTTGTAATATCTTTGTTTAATCAAGCCTTTAATGTCAAGCATTGATATTGGATCTTTGATCATTTGGTAGAATTCAGGGTGCTCTTGCTGATTTGGAAGTTTATCAAAGACAGCAATGATAGTCTTTCCGTTCACCTTCACTTTCTTAAGACCTCTCATGATACTTTTGATTCTCTGTTCGTGAGGTTTATCGACAATAGGGGGTCTACCACGCTTGACCCACTGTTCAAGCAGCTGATGGTTTGAAACACCCGTGTTGGAAATTCGCGGAGGATTGTAAATACATGGATGTTCATTAGTCTCAATGTGTCCTTCGTATGAAGCTGGGTTGTAGTTGGGCAACGCAGGATGACGCGAGGGAACCGAACCCAAATGATATAGCGGAGACGCAGGATTGGGTGACGAACCATGAAGGAGAGGATGCGGTTGAGCCGCAGTGCTGAAGTCCGGTAGCGGGCTCTCTTCAATCTTATCTGGGGATTGCGCTTGTGGAGAAGGAGTTTCCTGAGGAGTAACTGAAAGTTGGTTTGATTGAGTCTCCTCTTGTTGTTGAGGCTGGCTTTCCGTAGATCTTGACTGATTGGGAAGTGGATCCAAATCAGGATACGTAATAGATTCAAAACCAAAAAGTCTAGTATTTGATTGAAGTTCTGGAATTACGGCAGTTCTGAGATATTGGTCCAAGACAGAAGCCCACTTGTAGTACACAGATGATTCCTCGTTGAAAAAACGAGCATTCCAAGTAATCTGCGCCAAATCATTAACAAATTCCTGAGCAGTATTGTATTTCTGGTGCTTTATGGCCTGTCGAATCTTTGAATAAGACATGGGACTGTGAATCACCTTGTAGTAGTCACCGTTGGCACGTGGGGGGAGCGTATGGAACACTTCCTGAAAAATGATCTCATCATCATCTTTCAATTCATAGATCTTGTCAAGGATAGCCCCTAGCCTCTTGTTTAAGTATAGGCGATCAGATGCCGATGACATTACTATGGAGAAAGGGATTTTTACAGATGAAACTGCGGGAGGGTAAAGAAAGAAAACGGGTAAAATATGAGCATAAGGAAAGAAAGAGCGAAAAGTGGACGGAGAGAAAAAATTCGGGGAGAAGTTCAAAAGACACGAAAGTTGCCCAGTGCCTTCCTTGGTGCAAGGATGCACCTTTGACATCCTGGAGGTAAGGATGAGGTAGATAGGAAAAGGGTGGTTGATTACGGAGCAGGCGCAAAGACAAGGAATAGTTGAAGGAAGGAAAATAAATAGTACATAGAGATTGACCAAGGAAGTTAACTTGGGTGATTTAATAGGACTTGGAGAGAGACTGTCTTTACCATAGTTATTGATATGTCTTCGAAGGAGGTATCAGAAGACCACGAAGATTGGGATGTAGATATTTCAGCAGAAATGTCGTCCTCTCTGGATCGATTTCATCGATTTATTACAGATCCCACCAAATGTAAGACGATTTTAGCACTTGTAGGGGCAGGTTTGTCCGCAGCATCAGGTCTACCTACCTTCAGAGGCTCTGGAGGATACTGGCGCAAGTATAATTCGATTGACTTGGCTACGCCGGATGCATTTTACAGCAATCCAGGATTAGTGTGGCAATTTTATGCTCATCGAAGGCATATGGCTCTAAACGCAGAACCCAACGATGGTCACAATGCCTTGGCCAAATTGAGTCACGTCAAGGGCATCAACTTTCTCACAATCTCCCAGAATGTCGATGGGCTCTCACAAAGAGGTGGTCAGGATCCTCAGACTCTTCTTGAGTTTCATGGTTCCCTCTTTGAACTTCAATGTACCGAATTTAGCTGCTCTTACGTTGAAAAGAACAACTTTGAGGACCCTTTAACGGGGTCATTGGATCTACAGAACTTTGGATCTAAGAACCATCCATTACCTAGCTTGGAAATAGATCAACTACCTCACTGTCCCCGGTGTCGGAAGGGGTTACTTCGTCCGGGAGTATTGTGGTTTGGTGAATCTTTACCTCTACAAGCAGTTGATAAGGCAGACGAGTTTATTGTTAGAAATGGTGTGGATCTAATTCTGGTAATTGGAACTTCCCGAACTATTTGGCCTGCTGCCTCCTACGTGGATATTGTGAAGAATCAAGGTGGTAAAATAGCTATTTTTAATACAGAACGAGATGAACTGGAGTCCAGTGAAGACTGTAACTCCTGGCAGTTTATAGGCGACTGTGCAAAGACTCTTCCACTGGCATTGGCACCCCTCATTAAGTAACTTTTCTCTAAGTCTCACCCCAAATAATGATAAATCATATACATGATGAACAAGGTCAATGCTGCACCAATGTAAAAGATCCACTTGTCTTCAAATGCTATCTTTTCGATCTGTCTGATCGTTGCTCTTGAAACACCCATGGTTTCCAAAGACGAGTTCATTTTATCCCTCATCTTCCCTACAATCTCGTTTTGTTCCACTAAGTCATCGAACGCCTGTCTGCCCATCTCTAAAATATCATCTAATTGTTGGTTTGATCGTTCAAAAGTGGATTGTTCTTTGTATAATCCATCTCGCATAGTCATTCCACTGTCACTAATTTCATTATTCTCTTTAGCAGCCCTTGTTTGACGACTAGTAATCCCATTCTCCTCATAAGGATTGTCAGAAATAGCTGTCGATCTGTTACTGAATAATTGACTTTTGTTCTGCTCCGCCTGTGCTTCTTCTCTTTGTTTGCGTAGGCCGGAAAATTGTACTTTATACTCCGAATATTCCTTCTGCAAGTTCTCTAATCGATTCTGATTCTTCACCTTCTGCGATTCATTCAAACTTAGTGTCTGATTCTTTATATACATTTCATAATCGGCTAACGTTCGGCCTAAATTGTTGATTGTGGTGGTTATCTGTCCAAGTAGAGCCGGTGCAGCTGTCACAGGATTCTTCTCAAACTGCTCGAGGTCTCGGCGTACTTGCTGAGTCAGCCTGGATGCATTGTTGTACAACAAACTCTAATTTCCCTATGTTAGTATCTAATCAGATGCAAGAGGACACCAAAAACTGGTTACTTACCATTTATATATAATGATACACCTATTATCGACGTTCGATGAAATAGAACCTCACGTCGCGGTCCTCAAATATCTGTCACAGCAACAGATTCAGTCGGTCACCCTCGTTCTTCTGTTTTTATTCTTTTATCATTGTTGTATATATAGAAAATACATCTTATTTATGCTGCTTGAGGTAATCCGTTTAGTCCAAACAAGTACCTCAACTCCGGCATACTCAACTTATTCACGGATTGTCTTCCCTTCGGATCAAGCGCCGTCTCTACCACCTTCTCTTTCTTTTCTTGTAATTCCATGATTCTATCTTCAACTGTGCCACGAACCAATATTCTATGAACAAACACTTCTCTTGTCTGCGAGATTCTATGAACTCTATCCTGTGCCTGTCTTTCAACGTAAGGATTCCAGAATGGCTCGAGCAAGATCACGTGATTGGCGCACGTTAGCGTCAAACCAACGTTACCCGCTTTCAATGAAAGGAGAAGAATTCTCTTTGATGAATCATTGTAGAATTGAGAAACTGTTTTGTTTTTCGTGTCGACGTCCATAGTACCGTCGTATCTCAAGTATGATATGCCGTTAGCATACAAAATAATCTGTAGGATGTCAAAGAATGTAGTGAATTGGCTGAAAATGATAATCTTCTCATTTGGGTCATCTTCCAAAATCTGTTTCACTAGCTCAATACATTTAGCCACCTTTGCCGATACCATAATTTTACCACCATCTTCTCGTATCAACTCCTTAATCTTCTCAGCACGGTAATTTTTGTCACTAGCCTTGTTCTCAAGACCAAACTTCTTCCTCATCTGCTGCCAGTTCAACTTCTCTTTAAGAGTGGCATCGTATACAGCAAAGCTCACACTTGCACTCTCAAGATTAGGAGTTCTAC
Source organism: Brettanomyces nanus (assembly GCF_011074865.1). Lineage (NCBI taxonomy): Eukaryota > Fungi > Ascomycota > Pichiomycetes > Pichiales > Pichiaceae > Brettanomyces > Brettanomyces nanus. Next base: position 3,363,663 of record NC_052374.1, on the reverse strand, counting down.
ATAGGAGGCATTTGGCGGACCGGTCACCATCCCAGCTGGTGTCCGAGTTTTCGTCAAAGAACGGAACGATACAGTCCCGGCACACGATATGACCACATTCACTTAGCATATAAGCATTCTCCTCAGGTAAGACATCGTGGCACATCTGGCAGGTAAGCTCGTTTTCACGTTCATTATCCACCCGTGCAATCACATTCGGCTTAAAAGTTTTGCACGACTTGAACTGACCACGGATGTCTTCCATCTTAGCTGTTCTCTGCTTGTCTTCACTGATCTTCACCAAGTAGTAGTGATCACATGCCTGTCTCATACGAAGCAAAAGTGTAAGAATTGAGCTGTAGTTCGATACATTGCTACCTTCGCTATGATTATTCGAATTCATTAGAGTCTGAGCCTTTTTTGCAGATTCGGATTCCAAATTCTTATAGAAATCCGACTCTTTATCCGTCATCAGCACTTCGTCCTTAATTATATGCTTCTCGGGTAGCTCAAGGATAGGCTTACCATCAATTTCTGAATCTTTCGTACGCCTCAATAAAATGGCACTTAGCAAAGCGTGTAGTTTCTTGTATGCTCGATCGTTCTGCCATCCCGTCTTCAATGGTGCCGCAATCTGCGTTTTGAATCGCGTTTCATTGCAATAAGGTTGTATTTGAAGGAATCTAAGTAGCGGGTACAGCTCCTCAATACGGTTTTGAATCGGAGTACCCGAGAGACACCATTTGAAATCTCCCCTCAAAGTTGCCACGCACCGAGAGGCGTTGGTAAGCTTATTCTTCACGTTCTGTGCCTCATCAAGAATGATTCTGTAAAAGTTAGCGTCAGATGTAAAGAATGGAGACCGGTAGGTTTCGCCTCCATCTTTAGGAATATCGGCACTTTTCTTACGCCTCAACTCAGAAATAGCTAATGCATAATGCTTTTTCCACTCAGACGCAAGCGTATTGTAGGACACCAAAACGATATCGTACTTCTGAAGCTCTTCAAAACTCTTGGCACGCTTTGACTGGTGGTATACATAGCATTTAAAATCACTCTCGCCACTCACCTTCAGTCGAACCTCTTGTGCCCACTGTTGAAGTAAGGAAACTGGGGCCACGATCAAGTTTGTCTTACATCCGGTCTTTTCGGACCTATTAAGTAGCATAATAGCCAAAGTTTGGACGGTCTTACCAAGACCCATGTCATCAGCAAGAATACCACCTCTGCTTTGAGATTTCTCTTGTGATTTCATCCACGCCAAACCAATACGTTGGTGCTTAAGCAACGGTACCAGCATACCTTTTGGAGTTGTTTCCATGCCTTCTTCAAAATCTTCGTCGGGCTTAATATTGTTCAATAGTTTCCTCAAACTATCAGCCTCATCACTCTGATAAACGTTCGAGTTATAAAGATACGGATTTGAAGCAAACCGCATAGCATCTTCTTCCTGCAGCTGATTCCGTTGGTAGGAATCTGCCGTAGAAACGTCGTTATCCAAGCTCTTGAATACATCATCATTCCACCAATCTGGCCTCCGAAAGTCATTAGGCCGTGGAATACTATCTGTGGCATTACCAATATTGGTAATCTCCCTGACAGATACAATTTGAGGTTCTGACACAGAATTATCGGCAGTTCTGTCCATGTACGCAGATCCTGCGGTCTCACCCAAAGCACGAATATTGTTGTAAGATCCTCTATATGATCGATCTTCATTTTTGACTTGGCTAAGCAACTCTTCAATATGTGTGGTCTCGTTTAAATGCATTAAGCGATGCTGTAAGTGGTGAAAGTTGCTCTGGAAAACACCCAAGTTGACCCTTCGCATATCTCTAGCAGGAGGTCGCTTATATGCCGGAAGTAGATGACCATTTTCTATTAGAGAGTCTCTCATTCCCAACTTATATCGCCACTCGCGCTGGAGTTCGTGTTTATTATGACGCAACAGTTGTGTATCGTTCATCATACCTCTATTTTTCTTTCTCATGTCTAGTATTAGCAGATCGATGTTTTGAATCCTCATTTGATTTTCCATGGTGTGAGCTCTAAGGGTTCTCTTAAATTTCATTAACTGAAGCGAAAGAGTGTTGACTGATTCGTTCGCTTGTTCATATAGCTGTGTTGCTTTATCTATGAGTCCTTGAGTGACGTCAACCACATGACCATAATCTTGTCGAAGCTTTTTGGCGCTTAGCTCATAGGGTATATTGTGATTAATTTCATCCTCTCGCTGATACTTTGAAGAAGGATATAATGAATGACTGTGATGAATAGGAGGCCGGCCTTGGTTCGGTAAATTTAGTTCTTCTCTCCTTGAGATTTCATAATTTGAATAGCCTTGCGAGTCAACATCGTCACTTAGCTTGACTTCACCAACAATCACCACATCGTCATTATCATCGTTGTTATTCCTCGTGGTGGTGGTCGTCGTCGTAGAGTTGTGATTAGACTGTGGATATACAGAGGTGTTGATAACTTGGTCATCCAAGATTTTCTGACTCGGCTGACCTTCGACATCATCGTAACTGTCATCAGAACTCCCTGCAGATCCAGCAGTAAGATCTATGACCTCAGACGGATCTGTTGTTGCTGTCGGCATAAAGGCACCGTCATTGGAAGGTTCCAACTTCTGCCTCTTGACACTAGAAGGACTAGAAGCAGAAGAATCTGTGCCTGAATAGTGTTCCAAGTGTGTTACATTCGCACGTAGAGCAAGTTGTTCCTCAGAAGAAGATTTGTCACGCGGTGAAGAAATCGATACGTCCATAGTGGATACCATAGAAGGGTATTGAGTAAACACAGCTGAAGAGGCCTTAGTTTCAGGGAGATAGGTGTCAACAGGCAGATTCCTAATGATGGTAGTGACAGGTTTCTGAATATCTTCTGTTTCACTATCTAAATCTATTACTTCAGCCATGATGCGAGCCAAACGAAAGAGTGGTGTGATCAAACTAAATGGCTAACTTAGCTGTGATTATCACCAGATCTTTGAGCCATCCGCGGTAGCCCGAAAAGTCCTACGGGGGTTACGTGCGGCTCAACCGGGATATACTATCAATTTACCGGGGATTGATTGTTCTGCGCACCGAGGGGGATATTCCGGATGACGAAAACTATGTTGAAAATTCTAAAGAGGTACAATACGATAGATACTTACGGCAACCTAATCTAATCCCCGTTCTCCTTTCTAATTACATCCTCTGCTAACTTTAAATGCTGCTGTAGTTTTGTATGGTCTGGTTTGAAACAGAGACCCCTCTCAAAATCAGCCTTGGCCTCAAGTGCATTACCAAGCTTTAATTCACACACACCTTTGCGTAAATGACTCTCAGGGACACCTGCAGCTAATTGACTCAAAATTTCAGCATCTTGATATGCTGCCAAGAAATCCTTATCCATGATAAGAGCATCGCATCTTCCTATAAGACAAATAATTGCCTCGGACATTGTAAGTTGGAAATTCTCGAACTTGGGTCTGGCCATAGCAAGACCTAGGGCTATTCCGTATTGTTTAGAAGCGTCTCTAAACTTTCCTTGCTTCATAAGATTTGTCGCACTTGTGTGCATCTTTTTAACCATCAACGAGAGGTTCTTCGTGAATGATTGGGGAGTAGGTAGTGGGGGCACGTCTGAATTGATGCTGACGTAGTCCTTCATTAATGTGTTCAACTGGTCAATCTCTAGCTGAAGGTCTCTATTTTCATCGAACTTAGCATTCTCATCCAGTTGAACCTTCTTCGTCACCGAATCATAAGCAATAGGAAGAGACATGACAATTTGCAAAGGCAGTCAAACAAAAGGGAATCAATTAAAGTGAACAAGATCAAGAAAAAAAAATAGGCTCTGTTGGAGTTGGTGCTTGATTTTTCATTCCTTCGCTAATTAGAATAACTTAGTTGAGGCTCTCAGTAGTTCTTTGCTTACAGGTATGGGTCATTATTACTGTGAATATTGCAATATCTACCTCTCTCTAGGTTCTCATAGTGCCATTAAATCCCATCTTCAGGGAAAGTCGCATTTAAGACTCTACTCTCAATACTATGAGGATATTATTGCCAGGCATCCCGAGCTGGATCCTGATTACAAGCCTACTTTATTGATTCCCCCGTACCAGTACAGTCTGACAGATCATTACCATGGGATGCCGGGATTCAAAGAGTACAAATCTTCAGAGTCCCCCGATTTCTATGACGATTCAAACCCTGATATTTATCCACCTCCTCCCCCAACAAGTAATCTTCTCCCGTCTCCCCCACCTTCAATTTTCTCCTACGATGAATCCAGTGAAAAACAGCTGGTGGTCGACTACATAAAGTCTCATCACATTCATCAACGCTTCCATCCAACTGTTTCTGATAGTAGGTACGACAAACGATACAGAAGCGATGAATCGCATGAATCTCGAGGTTCGTTTGTACCTCGCGGAGGTTATGAATTCCGTGGAACTCGTGGTGCCCGTAGTGGATTCCGTGGATCGCGTGGATCGCGAGGATTTCTGGGGTCTCGAGGATTTCTTGGGTCTCGAGAATCGTCCCGTGGATCTCGTGGATTTCATGAATCCCATGGCTTCCGTGGCTCCCGTATATCTCATGAATCTCATGAATCCCATGAATCCCATGGCTTCCGTGGCTTCCGTGGCTCCCGTGGCTCGCGTGGCTCGCGTGGCTCCCGTGGGCATGAATCTCCCCGTGACTTTCAATCCCGTGATCGACGCTATCAAAATCCCTCCTTCTAGATACACGTGACTCCTCTGCTAATAAAAATTTTCTTCAAAAAAATTTTCCAGTGCGACCCGCTGCCTCACTTCCTCTCGCTCGTCTTTGCCCCTTTGCGCTAACAATTTGATAGTATATATAATAATTGTTTTTTTTCTTAGCGTGCCAATCAGTTGTAAAGGAGAGAAAAGTTGTAGAGAAAACTTGGATCGTATAAAAATACTATTTTCTTCTTTATCACGAAAGAAGAGAGGAGTTATTCTTTTACGCATCGGATTCTTGTTAATACATTACAAAAAGATGTCTGCTCAACAGCCTCAGCAACAACAACCGGGACAGAATATTCCAACCTTCAAGTTGGTCTTGGTTGGTGACGGTGGTACCGGTAAAACAACTTTTGTTAAAAGGCATTTGACGGGTGAATTCGAAAAGAAGTATATGGCCACATCAGGTGTGGAGGTTCATCCAATGTCATTCTACACTAATTACGGTGAGATCAGATTCGATGTCTGGGATACTGCTGGACAAGAGAAGTTTGGTGGTTTGAGAGATGGTTATTATATTAATGGTCAGTGCGGTATTATCATGTTTGATGTTACCAGTAGAATCACTTACAAGAATGTTCCAAACTGGTACAGGGACTTGGTGAGGGTTTGCGAGAACATCCCAATTGTTCTTTGTGGTAACAAAGTGGATGTTAAGGAGAGAAAGGTTAAGGCCAAGAACATCACTTTCCACAGAAAGAAGAATTTGCAATACTTTGACATTTCTGCCAAATCTAACTACAACTTTGAGAAGCCTTTCCTATGGTTAGCCAGAAAATTGGTTGGAAACAACCAGTTGGAATTTGTTGAGTCTCCTGCTTTGGCTCCTCCTGAGGTTCAGGTTGATAAGGATTTGATGAACAAGTACCAGGCTGAGATGGATCAAGCGGCTGCCATGCCTTTGCCTGATGAGGATGATGCTGATTTGTAAACTTGTCGATCCGTAATAAAGTATACTACTCAGCCTGTTGTATCAACCACTCTTTTTTTTTTCTTTTGTTAACTGCTTGTTTCGTTTCTTTCTGATTGTTTTCAGTTTGTTTTTATTATATATAATATACTACTAATTTCAATTGCTTTCGGGTGCATGCTTGCAGAGCTGCCTGCTTCAACTCCGGCCTCGCGATGCATCTCTTTTGCGGTGTACAGATGTTTCGACCCAAATCAAATTTTGCAAGGCTCTCTGTTTTCAGCCAACGAGATTCCACGATTTTCCGAGGTTTGTCTCCTCGACTTCTCATTAGAATTGCGGACGGCCTCCAACTTTTTTTATTAGTGAACTATTGTCCAATCTTGTTCAATCTTGTTCAATCTTGAATATTTATTAATAACCCGATTATGTTCTCGTTAATTGCAAGGTCATCGGTAAGTACCGGCACTCATGAATTGCCACATCGAATGTCAATACTAACAAACGGTTTCGTACAGAAAGCCCCAATGAGAAGAGTGAGACTCTTTCATGTTTCCAGCCTAAGATCTAACTTGATTCAGGATTTGTACATTAAAGAGTTGAGGGCTTTCAAGCCAAAGGCTCTAACTGCTGCGGATGCCGAGGAGGCCACTAAATCATGGAAGTTGCCTGCAGCCTCAAAGATCCCCGCTTTGGAGAATGAAGGTGCTGATGCTTTGGCTGAGTACGACTCCACTGAGGTGGAAATGGCTGCACCAAAAAATGCTGCAGCTCTCGCTGAAGAAGATGCTGCCGCTAAGCAGAGTTACAATGAAGATGATTGGTTTGTGTTCGAGGAGGATGACGTGACTGCTTGAATTGAGCAGCCTTCCTTTTTCTCATTATTATTCCACTTTCAAAAGATAACTTAAGTAGCATAGTTAGACCTTATATACAACATTACATTCTGTTCTTTCTAATTAAAGGGATTGTAGCTTGTCTGCTTAGTATCAGTAGTTCTACCCTCGGAGGTGGCTTGTGCTGTCATGTCTGGGTTAGCATTGACCGTCTCTGAATCGATAGCTGTGGGAAAATCGGTGAAGTCTTGGTCTTCCCATACGGCACTTTTCGACTCAGAAGCCAACGTAGGAAAAGGATTGTGAGCGGACCATCGCTTCTTCGGGTTTGTGCTGGATAGATTAAGCCTTGCAAGTGAAACGGAAGAGCCGTCATTAATTTGCCCGTCTACAACGATGTTAGGAAGTTCTAGGTCCAGCGTTTGAACGGTTTCTGGTTTAGCCGCAGTAACTTCATTCTCTGGTTCCACAATAGAGACAACAGGAAGCGAAATAGTCGAGGCAGCCTCCTTGCCGATATCAGGGAATCTCTCTTCAGCATTATCGACAAGAGAAGCAGTTGATGTCGAAGTACTTTGCTTAGAAATCGCCCCGGGCAATGTCAATTCGGCTCCAGTTGTCGCAGGAGTAGCAACGGTAGTTTCTCCTGTCGTTGCCGCAGTGTTTCCTGAGTTTACCTCAAGCAAGTGGCTTTCCTGGGGAGGTGGTAACGATATTTCCGATCTATTCCCTTTATTCTCGGCTGTTATTTGCGAGAAATCACGTGGAATATCCGTAAATGGAGAAAACACAGGCACTTTACTCGCCGTAAAAGGCTCAATTGGAGGTACAGTATCTTTCTGTTCAGGTAAGAGGTAACTACCTGCCCCATACAAATCTTTTATGCCGAAATTCTCCACCTTGCTACCACTCATCTGGATAACCTCCACAAGAACTTGGTAGATGTTCGGTCTAAACTTTGGATTCTCTTGAAGCATTAGGCTTATGAGTCTTTTAAGATCCACAGAAAAATCCGGCTTGACAGGAAATGCATAGGCAGCGTGTAATATAGCCAGTTCGCCCGCAGTCTCGAAAGGTGTCGTATAATAGCAGAGCTTATACAAGAACACTCCTAATGCCCAGATATCCGACTTTTCGTCCACTGGGAGACCACTGTAAAGATCTATCATCTCGGGAGATCGATATTGAGGGGTAGTCTGATGCATGAGCTCATTTTGAAGCAATTTGAACTGATGGGAGCCCTGAGGAACGCTCAGAATGGAACAAGCGCTACCAAAATCACATAATTTGAAATGGTAGTCAGCATTGATAAGAACATTTTCAATCTTAATATCCCTGTGAATAAGATGTAAACTGTGCATAGCATATACAGCTTGCGTTATGTCAAGCATTATCTGCAAAATCTCTCGCTCGGTAAGTTTTGTGGCAAGCCTTGAGTTCATGTAGTCCAAAAGAGACTTGTTAGGACACAGTTCCATCAACACAAGTACTTCATAGCAGTTGGTAGGGCCAGGAATCCGAGCAGCATTAGAATCGTAGTATCTAACAACGTGCTTACAATAGGAAAGGCGTTTCATTACCTCCACTTCGGCTCGCAATCTGTTTAAACCCTCCTTATCGGGAACGATCACCCTTTTGAGGCATGCCACATCTGTTCCATGCTCGGGAGGATCGATGCTAACTGTGTATATCTGCGCAAATCCTCCTTCACTTAGATAATTCGCAATCTTAGCATGATGCTTCCCCACTGCAAGTATAGTTCCAGGTGAGATCTTCTCAAGCTTTGGTGGTGATTGCACTGTATGTGGCGGATGTGGTTGAGGGATTTGATGCACTTGTGGAGCTTGAGTAGCAGGAACAGAAACAACTGCAGCTACCTGAGCAACTGGGGTAAGCTGAGGCATCTGCGACTGGATTTGTGGCACAGTCTGACTTCTATGATAAGCATAGTATTGTTGTTGAGCCAAAAGTTGCTGCTGCAGTGCATACTGTTGCTGGGTCACAAAGTGTTGTTGATTTTGTTGCTGCTGCTGCTGCTGCTGCTGCGACACATTACCTGGTGTCTGCTCTTTGCTAATAGCTTGCAGGAACGTCTGGTGAGTAGGTACTGGTAACTGTGGCTGATTTTGTGGCTGAGGCTGAATAAGAGTTGACGACCTGGTTGCACTGGAATTTGACTGTTGAGACGACTGAACGCTCGGATGGTTAATATCTGCAAGCTTAGAAGCCTTCAGTATTGATGAAGACGAGGAGGATGTCAAGGAGGTGTTACGAGACGTATTGGCTTCAGTTATACTGCGACCAGCATTATCACTACTATGATAGCTGGTGGGCTCCTCTTTAGCGGACAAATTTGAAGATTGACCTGTGGACTTCGATTGAAGATCCTGTTTCGGGCTGGATGACATGGCAAGAAAATGCGGTTCACAAGGTTTGAAAGAAAAGTGATGCAGGCGTCGAGGCTAAGTCCGCAGTGTAGTCCATTCATTTGGGCGTGTCTGCATTTGAAGGTATCGTCGCGACGAGAAAAAGACGATTATGCTATCTGTATTCTAAGGTTGGTATGATAAGCTTAATTGAGTACAAACTAACTATAATAATAATAAAAAGATCTTTAGCTTAGGTGGACTCTCCATCCTGGGTGTCTTTTTTGTCCTCGACCAGAACGGTCTCTGCCTCAGCCTTGAATGTCTTACCGAAAGAACCTTCACCTAGCTGAGAAACGTCAAATCCGTGCGCAGTTAGATATTGTAGAAACCTAAGATCCTCTCTCTGCATAGCCTCCTGGTCAACAGGAGGAAGGCAGAACAATGCCAAGAAACCAGCGAGGATTGCTAAAGATGAAGCAAGATAAAATGGAACTTGGTAACCCAAATATCCGGGGAAATGAGCCTGGAACGCTGGGAAAGCGTAGGTTCCACTGAATGCACCTATTTTACCAATTGCAGCGGCAAGTCCATAGTAAACACCTCTAACAGGGGTAGAGCTTGTCTTTGCAGCTAAAAGGGTATGTGTTAGTAACAGAATAGAAAAGAGAAGGAAAAAAGAATTGAGGATACTTACCCAATAGACCAATGTTATCACCGGGTCCAAACTCACCAAGGGTCATGAAAATACCATACACAACAGTGAAACCAGCAACATGTCTTGTCAAAGTCTCGTAATTTGCAGCCATAGCATAACCAACTATAGCCTGGGTGAAGACACCAGTAGCAAGGGTCAATCTAGGACCGATGTAATCAGTAACAATAGCACCGAGGAAAGCACCAGGAATATAAAATAAGTTGAAGACAATGTTCCAGCCAAATGTCTTGTACATATCGGCATCAGGAACGATGGTGTTAATAATTGGAGAAGAATAGATACCAAAAGCGTAAGCAGAAAAGTCATATATCCACCAAATAATGGAAACAACGATTAGTCTCCACCAGTAGAAACGTAAGCATAGCATCCAAGGAACCTTGACGCTTTTGAAGTTCAATTTTTGGAATTGTTCGCCTTCACTGAACTTCAATCTCAGGAAGAACAAAGAAAGAGGAGGGATGGCACCAAGACCTAAAGTGACTCTCCAGACAGGTTGTAGGTTGTCAGTACCACAAATCCAAAGCATAACCATAGGAACGAAAGCAGAGATGACAAAACCGGTATCGATCATGAAGTTGGTAAACCAGGCAAAGTATTTGTTTCTTTTACCTACAGGAAGTAAGGACGATGCCTCTGCGCATGCAGCAGAACCGGTAGGATACTCGGCACCAATGAAAATACCGAGAAAGAATCGGTAAATGGTCAAAGCTGTGAACAATCCACCGGCATAGCAACCGACACAGGCCTCAGTTCCAATACCCCAGGCACCGGCGCAGAGAATGGCAAAGAAAATCATACCTGTACAGGCGACCAACATACCTGTTTTTCTGGAGATGTAATCAGAGAAAATACCGAAACTTAATTGGCCAACCACAGTACCGACAAAAGCAACGGAAGAAACGTTCTGAATTGCATGAGAATTGGTATACTGAGAGCCATAAATATTCTTCAAGCACGTAGAAGCAGTGGAGATAGAGTTATTGACATAACCATCGGAAAACAAGCCAGCACCGGCGGCAAAAATTGCCCAGTAAGAAGGTTTTTCCTTTTTAGCAGCAATCTGATCCTCATGAATGATAGCAGTTCTACCATTGGTCAGAGTGATAGTCAAAGATTGATTCTCATCTTCAATAAGCTGTTCTGGGTGTTTACCCCAGGTGATCTCTTTTCTAATAATTCTAGGAAGATCAGAAAAAGCCATTCGGATTCTTTATTGCAGAGGGAAATCAATCGGTCTTGAATAATTTGAAAATTTGTGACCTTGCTTCCTTTATATAACTGTTCAACAGAATTTACTATCAGGGGAAAAAGAAATCAGACTGCTCTATTTTGCATCACTGTATTTTTTTTTCTTCACTTACTCTGATGGCGTTTCTTTTCTTTATTGTCTTGGCCTGCATGTGCTGTACTCTTTATTGATTGGGGTTGATCATCATCAGAAAGTTAGTGTCTGGTCAAGTCTGGAGGATAATTTCAAGAAGCAATTTCTATTTAATCTGTTAGTTTTTCATTTTGAGTGACGGTGATTTCTTCGGGGAAAAATGTTTTTCAGATGGAAAATGAGTTAATCTTGAATAATAGAATATCTATCTCAGCCGTTCTGATTAGGACCACGGTCTCAAAATTGAAATTGTAATCTCAATGAGAAAGGCAGATGGTAAATGGCAAACTGGACTGGTAAATTGAAAGTAAATTGAAATGCCGAAATGGTAAATTGAAATGGCAAATGGCAAATGGCAAATGGCAAATGGCATGGCAAATGGCAAACTACAAATGATCGTTGCAAAACTTAGTATAGATAGGGGCGTAAGGATTAAGAGGACAGTAAAGCCTCTCTGCATAAGACTACATGTAAAAAATGGATATACTACTTTATTGAGCTTACATTCTCTCTTTCGACACTCCAGTTATTGGTATGTACCACATCGTAATATATTGTTTCCTCAACCTTGTTGTCAAGCCAAGCCTTTCTGGACAGTGCTCAGCTTCTCCACTCGTTTCTTTTCACCCCTCTTAACCCTTTTTCACTTTTTTCTTTCTTTTTTTTTTTACATCACAAATTACAGTACATGTGCTTAAAAGCTCTAAACATTTATGGTATCAAGATATTCCATCTCTAAGTGGTTGCAATGCCAAGGATACCAATGGGGAAGAATAACAAGACATCGGAGAAAAATCGAGATGCATATGAAAAGGCTTGGCGTAATTGTTTAAGGGGCGTGCTCGTCTAATCGTTTATTTTTCCGTTTTAGGTAATTATTTCCGTAGTCACCTTCTCATAAAAGCTGTTACTTCCGACAATAATTCATTAGCTGCTCCACGTGGAAGACCCTTGATTTCTCTGTGATATGCACTTTTGGGCAGCTTGATTGATAATCTACTTAGGGTAAACTAAAAAATTACCATTGTTTTGCAAAAGTGTAGGCATGATGCGGTATTTGAAAGAAGAGCATTGGCTCTCTTGTCAGATCGTACACAGGTGGAACGAGTGAGCCTGCGTCACATACATAGGACAAAAAATAAAACATATAAGATAGCCGTATCATAGAAGTGAAGATGGCTAAAATAATTGTGCACGTGGAAATTTGATTAATGTTTGCAGTTTAATATGGTGACTCAGCCAACATGAACGAGAGAATTTGAAAAAGAAGTGATGTCAAGGTTTCGGATGGAGGTTAAGGATCAGAAGTGAACAGAAATATGTTAAGTTTATTTCATCTGTTATTCGATCAGCCATTCGATCTGTCATCAGAACTTGCCTCACTCTGACACAAATGTCATCTGATTATGTGTTATGTGATAAGAGCGCGAATTCGTCTTCACTCTCGCGCATTTTGTCACCTTCAAGAAAGGAAAAAAAAAGCGCGTAAAACGCGTAAAACGCGATCAACCGAACCAGTTCTTTCTTCCATCATTCAATCCAGTGAAAATGGAACTATTTAATAAGCTTGAAAGTCTCAAGGCCGGATTTGTGAAGCAGTCTCAAGTAGATGGCGATTTGCATGATACTGAGGCTATGTCTGACTCTGACTCTGAACCTGTTGAGACACAGCCTATACTAAGTAAGCAATCGGAGTTTCAATTTGATCAATTGAGTATATTTCAGAATCAGTCCAAAGAAAATGGAATCGCTTTAGAGACTCAGGAGATTCAGACTGAAGATAAATTTGAGCCTGGTCGTCCCGATTTCAGTGCGTTGGGGCTAGATTCAGGTGTTCTTGATAGTATAATGAATAGATTGAAAGGAGAACGTGTGATTGAAAGCACTCAGAAAGTGGAGAAGACTCAACCCAAAGAGGTTTCAGAAATTACACAACACATAGAAAATTCCCAACAGGTTGAAGAAGTATCTACAGAAGTCATACCGTCGGAAGTGGTAGAGAAGTCACAGCCGTTGGAAAGCACCCAAGCACTTTCAGCAGATGATGACGATATTGTGGTGAAGCACAGGCGTCTTGTTCAGATTCCGGAAGTGGAAGAGGATGATTCCCAGGATCCCGAGGCTGATATTTCAATAGAAAATTATAAGAATATGACGCGTGAACAGAAAATCGAGGCCAGAATTCATCAAAAGGAGATGCTTCGAGAGAAGGCTGCACAAAAGCAATTGGACGAAGCCAAGCTTAAGGAGGAGGAGGATAAAACGGCTGGAGTTCCAACAGTTGTCACACATGTCCATAAATCGAAGAAAACTGCTGAACTGGAGAAACTAGCAGATGCCGTGAAACAAAACGAACTTATTAGAAAGTCGAATTATGTTGTAAGGAAATCAGATAAGTCTAAGTTTGCACCCGCAAAACTTCTTGAGAAGTTTAACATGGACTCTGATAGTAGTGGGAATGAGGAGGAGCGGTTATTCTCTAACGATAATCATATGACGCCTCTGTCGTCTCCCAAGGAAATATCTAAGCCTGAAAAGCCAAGATTCAGTCTTCCTCTTGGGAAATATACGGAAAAACTTCGTCAGGAAGCCGATAATAAGAAGATGATGATTTGTTTGGATTCTGAAACTGAGGATTCCGCCTCTGAGTCGCCAATGGAAGCTCAGGTTGATAAGAAAAAAGTGTTTGATATGAAGAGAAGAATGTCTAGAAAACGAAAGGGTTTGAAACCAAAGAAGAAAACGATTAAGAATCTGATTCGTGAAGAGACTTTAAAGCAGATGAAGAAGTTTGTTAAAGAAAGACGAGAAAGAGACATGCCTGAGCAAAAACAGAATGTTTCAGATGAAAAGGAAATCATGAAGATGATGAAGGAGGAAAGTGAGAGAAATAAAATGATTGCACAGAGAGAAAGGGAGAAAGAGGAGAGAACTAAGATGATTTTAGAAGGAAATTTGCCGATTGACGATGAGCTGGATGAAAGTGAAGACGAAAATGAAGAAGCAGACGAGGAAGAAGAAGAAGAAGAAGAGGAAGATCCGCCGGAAGAGAATGTTTCAGTTACAAACGAAACTCAGGTTACTACTGGAAACGAGTCTCATATAAGTTTTCAGCCCGAAAACGGTTCAGTAAATCATTTTAAAGACATGAAGATGTCATTCTCTGACATGTTTGACCAAACTTTACCTCAAAATAAGTCTTTTGATGGTCTAAAGGGAGTTGAGGTGGTGAGAAAGCTGCAGAGTATTCAGAACAAAACCGGAGACACACCAGATGTTTCATTTCGTGATGATTCAAATACTTCTGACTGGCTCGGTAGCAAGGCTAACATTTCAAATGTGTCATTTAGCATTATCGAGCCTGAGGCACCCGTTACTGAAACGAAAGAAGAGTCACAACTTGTGGAGGAGAAGAAGAGATTGTTAGACTCTCAAAACTTTTTACCAAAAACGCAGGCTGATGATGATGAGGATAGTCAAGATGAGGGCAGTGACGAAGGAGATGGAGACGAAAGAGATGGAGAAATAAATAACGGTGTGGGGCTAAGACGTCGAAAACTTCGTGAAGCATCTGCTATCAACCTTGAGGAAGGTAAAGACATAGTTTCATCTGATAATGACGAAGAAGTTGTGTATGAGGATGATGAAACTCGGAAATTACGTCTAATGAGAATGGAGGAAGCTAAAAGAGGAGAGAAAGAACGTATGCATGCACTTCATTTGGAATTTAAAGAGGCTGGTATGGCAGAAATTTTGGAGAATGAGGCTGTTGAATCTGAAGATGAATGGCAAGGTATTGGAGGAGCTGACGGCGAAAGATCGGACCAAGAGAATAGTGAAGATGAGAAGATGTTAGATGATTCCACAAAGATTGTTGTTGACGAAGATCGGATCCGTGCAAACTTAGCCCAGCATGATATCCAAGCAGATGATGAGATGGTGAAGAAGATTTACAGAGACTTAAAGACAGGAGCTTTCAGAAAGAGACGGGCTCATGACGGAGCCTACGAATTGGACCTCGATGATGATGAGGATGATTATATGAGAGAGTTCTACGAGCACAGGAAAAAGGAGTACTTGCAGAAGCAGTATCAGAAAGATGCCAGTTTAAGGCAGTTGTCGAAGAATCAGAGTTGTCGAGCATTTTACGAGACCATTGCAACAGATTCCGCTAAATCGTCCTCGTTCGCTTTTGAAGATATCATGGATGAAGAGGAGAAAAAATGTGATGATCCTTTCCGAGATGATGACGAGGATGAGGTTGCAAAGCAGCATAAAGACGTTGGAAGCAATGATGAGAGTGATGACAATGAGGAGCTGTTGATCAGACCGAAGAAGAAAAGAAGGCTTACTGCTGCTCAGGTACGGTCGATGATCTCTTTCTTAGACGACGATGAAAATGAGGGAGGGCATGAGGAAGAAATTCCGGGTCTAGGTTCGGATGATGGTGTTGAAGAGATACGATACATCAAGGAGCATTCCAGGGTGAAGGTTCGTCAGCTTGTTGCTCCAGGAAAGAAGCCCATGAAGAAGCATTCTTCGAAGAAAGATGCTATGGACCTTGAATCTACTCAAGAAACTGGCGGTGAAAATTCTGGAGATACAAACACTCAGCCTATTGATGACGACATTGATGGAGGTATGAGTCTTTTAGCCTCAAGAGAACGATCTGTGGCTGCCTCCTTTCGTCACCAGGCTAAAAGGAACATTAGATACAGTACTACTACGGGTCATGAGGTTCATGAAGTGACTGTTACTGTGGGGTCACGGCCAACTATGCATACTAAGGGGTCTGTGACGGTGCTGGCAGCACATGAGTCTTACCTGAAAAATGAGTTCCAATTAAACAGCAAAGCTGCCAAGATCCGGAAGACGGTCGAGTCTGCCAGAACCCACAGCGGACTAAGAAGAATATACGACTCCATAGAAGGATTCGATGAATAGAAGCTGACATTATTATTAGTCATTAATCTGAATTTTTAGTTAGTTATAAACATGTTACTTTAATCCACCCATGTCGCTTTCTAGAGCCTCTCTTAAAGCAGCATGACTGACTCTCGAGCTGAGAACGTTGGTGTGGAAATCGGATCCATATCCATGGCGAATTATCTTCCTCCCGTTGCCACCAATAAGCATTGTAGAGTATGATCCGTTCGGTGTAATTCTGCCCATAATCTTGTTTAATACCAGCCTACGCGGCTCAAAAGAAGTACTGCAACTTAAGGCAGAATGATTCATACTTGCACCTGTGCCGGTATTGTTGGCCAGCGACCTGGCAGCGGGTTGTCCAATCAGTTTACCTGTCTCTGAGGTGATCATAGCAGAGTCTGGTATTATACTTTCCCACCAATGATTGTGAGATTGAGGTACATATGAGCCTGAAGCAACAATGTCTATCGGTGTGGTGGTGGAAGAGGCCATTTCCTTCCGGGAAGTTAGAGACATTGACATCTGATGACGAAGTTGTTGAGGATGCACTGGAGCTTCCTGTTTTGTATGTGGCTCTGATTTGAAGAACCAGGGAAATGCGGAGGTAGCCGCAGTCGTATTAATGGGATTCGTTTCCAATTTAAGCTTTCGAAACGACGACGAAACCGTAATTACCGGCTCTGATTTCTCTACAACGGGTCTCTGAAAGCTGGCATCGGAAGGAGAGACAATAGGAACGCAAGGCTTGAGCCATTTCAGAGTTTGAGCTTTAAGATCCGTATTCCTTAGATGCGAAACTCTTCCACGATCATTCTTTCCGTAATCGTTGAATATGCTATCGTGAGACCGAGACTTGTGTAGTTTTCTTTCTATATCCTTCTTTTTAAGATTGGCAATATAAGTATCGATGTTTTCGTAAATTTGGGTTTCTCCTAAACTACTGGATTGACTCTGAGGACTCAGAAAATCAACCGGCAGCACCTCCTCGTGGCCATAACTATCATCTGAGTTCATTGAAGATGCCGTCATCCCCACTGCTTCTTCGTCAATATGGCTGTGCTTCACAGTAGTTATCGATTGTGATGAGTCGATGACACTGCTTTTATCATATCGTAGTTCTGTGGTGTCATTAGTCAGGTCGACATCCCCTATAAAGGAGAAGTCGTTAAAGTTGAAATGTTTACTTGACGATCTCTTTAGTCCCGTATCATAGGATACGAAATGCCTTAGAGTCTCTTTAGGCATGCAAGGCTGTGATTTAGCATCTAAGTGATCAAAGAACCAGCTCAGATCACTTGTTTTCCCCGGCTTTGTTGAGTTATCAGTGTCTTTCTCTTCGATATCAATCGTTTTCAGAGTGCTTTCAGCAGTACACATCGTTTCTGGAACATTCACTGTCTCGGGAAGTGAGATATGATGCTTGAGATGGCATCTAGATTGAAACGACTCTTCGTATTCAGATTCGTGTAAGACAGGGAGATTGGAGGCCTCCCTCAATTTGAGTGGTGCACCATTGGCAGCAGCAGCTCTTTCGTTGTTTTCAAGGACGATTGACGGTATTCGAAATTGTTTAAGTAAGGGTCGGGAAGAATCGTCGCTTTTAATTTGATAAATGCCCTCTTGCTCGTAGGGAATAGAAAGAAAACTCTCCATCTTCAGAAGACGTCTCTTTGGCGCACGAGGAAGTACTTCAGAAAAAGAAGAAGAGGAGTTTGTAACAAGCGAAGTTTGTTTGGACGAGAACAAGGAGTCCGTAGAGATATCTGTAGCAGAAGTAGAGGCTGGGAGGTCACTAGCATCTTCACTATTGATCACATTATCACCATTTCGATAACCCTCATACCTCTTATTAGCTATGTTCAACTGCTTTATCAGATAGTTATATTCTAAGGAAAGATTTTCGTAGGTGGTTTCAGCAGTCATCCAATTCAAGCTGTTCTCCTTCCAATCCTTGAACTCTTTCAGTCCCAGGTTGCAAGTGGCTGATATAGAGGTGTCTGTGTGAGACGATCCTTCAAGTCCTGTAAGTTGTTTATCAAGAAAGTCACATCGAAGACTCAAAGACGCCAGATGCTGAAGAAAAATCTGTGAGTTTTCGTGCTTCGCTGCTAATTCTTCGATGGTATACTCTCTATCTATGATCTGGCTCTGAAGGGTATGTAGCTGAGAGGAAATCTGTTCATTTGAATTGAGTTGTTGCTCAGACCGTTGCGTAAGTATGCCCAACTGGTCTATTAGTTGGTCTATTGTGGGCATATCAATACAAGAAGTTGGATCAGGATGAAACAATTAGATGAGCCAGTTAGTGATCTATCAACTTTTGTGTTTTATGGATTCCTTTTTTTGATCCAACTTTATTTTTTTTTTACCCTTTTTTTTTTCGCTTTGTATTTTTCTCACGGAAGAAGTGTAAACAATAACCCCGTGGTGGATTTAGCCGAAGTGGAAGCAGGAAAGATCATCTCAGGGGGCCGCGGCATCTTTTTATTGTTAGCAACGTCTATAAACATAATGAATCTATTAATGATGCTTCCTTATCAATCTTCTTTTTCATTTCTTCTCTCTTCTTTCCCACTTCATTTTTTGTCTCTGTATCCGTCTTTTGATCCTGTTTCATATTCTTCAAAGAGTTCTCTTTTATCTTGCTCTTTTCCTCCTTATTCTTATCTCGCATTAACATATTCATATTCATAAGATCCTCTCCACTGGTATTATTGTTCAGCTTCTCGATTAATATTCGCGCGCTTTTCGACTTTGATTTGCTGTGCTTTTTACTCTGCTTATGTTTGTTACTCAGTAGCTTGATTATTCCGTCTTTGGCATAACTCTTGATATTTTTCTTGATTTTGGTCTTTTCTCTAGAATTATCCCCACCTCGACTTGATATCACCATTCTTTTCCCCATAATGTTGGTGACAAATCTTCGAATGCTGGTCGTCAGAGAGAAGTTCCATTCTTATCTCCAGATAGAATCTCAAAGCTCATCTTCTTTTTTTGCATGCCAAAATTTCTAGATTGAAATGTTTTTTCTTTTTTTTTTTATCTTTTTTTATGTGAAAAATTTTTAATCTTGTAATCAAATCCTTTTAACATCTAAATAGAAACCTCCTTATCGACCAAACTACCTTCAAAATGCCTTCTACATACAATCGTGATAAACCATGGGACACTGAAGATGTTGACAAGTGGAAAATTGACCCTTTCAAGCCTGAAGATAATGCATCAGGGTCTCCATTTCTAGAAGAGTCTTCGTTCGAAACGTTATTTCCTAAATACAGAGAGGAGTATTTAAAGCAGGTTTGGGGTGATGTCACAAAAGCCCTGACTAATCATCAAATATCATGTACTTTAGATCTTGTTGAAGGTTCTATGACAGTCAAAACAACCAGGAAGACTTATGATCCAGTTCAGATTCTCAATGCTAGGGACCTGATCAAGCTTTTAGCTAGATCGGTGCCTTTGCCACAGGCCTTGAAAATCATGCAGGATGACGTGGCATGTGAAGTAGTCAAGATTGACTCTTACGTGTCCAATAAAGAAAGATTCATCAAGAGAAGACAGAGGTTGATTGGTCCTAATGGTAACACTTTGAAAGCTCTGGAGCTACTTACCGATTGTTATATGTTGGTACAAGGTAGCACTGTGGCGATTATGGGACCACACAGGGGACTCAAAGTTTTGAGAAGAGTTATTATTGATTGTATGAATAACGTTCATCCTATTTATCATATTAAAGAGCTTATGATTAAGCGAGAGTTGTCCAAGAGGCCTGAATTGGCAGATCAGGACTGGTCTAGATTCCTTCCTCAGTTCAAAAAGAAATCAGTGGCCAGAAGAGTGCCTAAACAAGTTAGAGACGAAAAGAGGAAGGGTAAAAAGCCTGAGAAGAAGACTTACACGCCATTCCCACCTGCACAGACCCCTCGTAAAGTTGATCTTCAGATCGAATCTGGTGAGTTTTTCTTGAACAATAAGCAGAAGCAGATCAAGGAGCTAGAACAGAAAAAGGATAAACAGGTTGAGATGAAAAAAGTTAAGCAGGAAGAGAAGGCTAAGGATTATGTTGCTCCAGAAGAGGATGCCAGAAAGAATCCATTGCTTGCGAGAAAAAAGGAAAAAAAGCATCATCATCATCATCATCACCACCATCATCATCATAATGACGAAAATGAAAATTAGCCAATTTATTACCTTCCATTTTCTACGCTCAATATTATTGTACATCATAATAATACTTATATCATAGCTTCCATTTATAAGCTGTAGACATTCCGGGATCCGTAAACGAGTCTGTAAAATCAGTGAAACTTCCCGACAATGTAGAATCCGTGGCATGAATATTGGGTCGGTGAACATCAGGAATTGAGTCTGCTGAGTTTCCGTTCAGTCTTCTGAGAAGTTTGGAAAGTGCCTTGTTGATTACACCCTTATCAGAGAAATACTCCTTCTCGGCTTCCTGTTTAGGCAATGTCTTTTCTTGAAATCCTTTAATGGACTGATTGGTTCCAAAGGAGTCAATTATTTCCCCCGATTGCGTTACAAAGCTTGGTATTCGGGTTACAGGAGCAAACATCCCCGTTTCCTGCGTACTCTTTTTGATTGTGTGTTCTCTGGCCACCAATATGACCCCACCCAGGACCATGATGCATATCCATAGTCCTACCAATCCTAAGGAAATGTACAATTCAATCAATAATGTTTTTCTGTATCCTTTGACTATCGATTTGATCATAGATTTCATATCATTCTTGACAGACTTCAATTGGTCCATCACTTTAGAGCTATTTTGAACATCATCACCTCGGAATGCCTGGTCCAAAAATTCAGTAGAATTTATCTTAGGAAGGCTGACATCTGCCTTTTCATGAACCCATTCCATTGCTTTGGTTATCTGCATTAATCTTGTTGTCAAAACGCAACCGACAACACTTTGAATAGGTTGATAAAGAGGTGTATCACCAAATATATCCTTCAATCTTTCATTCATCTCCTCAGTGAACTCATTGACTGTATCATTAACAGATTCTGTAGTGCTTCTAACCCATCCAAGCATATTGTCATTCAAATCGTCTTGATAAGCAAGAATGTATTTGTTTGTATGTGAACACCAATCCTCTACAGAGCCATTTATATCTTGTGACACCTTATTGCTAGCACTTTGAATGAACTCCTCCACATTTTTGGTGTCTACAGTGGAAAGTGAGTGAAGAATAGCACTCTGGAATCCAAATGATATTAAGCCAACAAGTCCAAGAAGAAGTACTGGTAAAGCATAAGGAGAAAGGCCATAATTAACCATCCACCTCAATCTGTTTTGTGCAATAGGATTATTTAAAGAGGCCAGTCTACCCAGGATACTGCTCACCATGTTAGCACTTCTGTTCTGGAAAGAGTCTAATACTTCAATATTCCTTTGAATATTCTCTGAAGACTCTGGTCCCAAGTTTTGCAAATCTCCTGCTGCATGTTTTATTCTTGACCAGTTCCTATATTCACACCAGGACTCATAAATCATCATGGCTATCATGGCCAAAATAAGGACTGCAACAAGGATCATAGAGATTCTATAAATAATCTTGCCTGCTTCGTCGTAAAACTCCTCGATCTCGTTAGAAGATCTGCAAAATGTAACGGTCTTTGTATCTGGAACATACAAGTCTCCGGATTTGAATTCTTTGCTGTTGGCTGTTTCATTGATCTTGCCCTTTATTGAATCAAAAGGTTTTGCTAATGAGTGATTTCATTTCACTTTCAACTTGGTCAAAATCAGGGATATCACCCTTCAAATTGTCAATCTTGGTGTTGATACTTGAAGAAATCTTCCAGCTTTTTAGGGAGCTGATTGTTAAATTAACCTTCCCAATCCTGTGTTGAAGTTTCTTATCATTGCCGTTATCATCACTTCCAAATATATCTTCAACAGTACTAACTGTATCATCCACAGCACTTATGATTTTATTGGAAATTGTTGAGATTTCACTTAAACCGTCTTCTAGATCATCAGCTAAGGAGATAATGGTATCATTAGCAACTTTAATGACTGATTCGGTGGCATTCAAAGCAACATCTGCAGAGATGTCGATAGCGGAAGTAAGAAGACAAACGTAGATACCAATCGTTAGGTTGATTGCAAAAATAATCATGTTTTTAGAGGCCGTTAGAGTTAGCATAAGCCCCTCTGCCAATGCTTGATTGGCCTCTTTAAGGGATTTCGCTATCAAGATGTTTGAATATTTAGAGAGGTAGTGGGGGAGGCTAGCTGCATAAGATGCATATTTCTCAGCAGATGAGCAGAGGGAATAAGTTTGAGCTTCAGCTTCTGAGAGAGAATTATCGAGTGATTTCTTGAAAAGTACTAGCTTCAAAGCTAAGAGAAGGGTAAAGATGGTGTAGTAATTGAACCATACTTGGGAGAGTCTCTCTTTGAGGTTAAGATATGGTCTTCTATATTGGATAGTTAATGATTTTCGGTTCATTTTTGAAAGTGATTATAGTATTCATCGAGGTCCAAGTATAGAATATCCATGATATCCATAGTATTTATTCAAATAGCGAAATCCCTTAAGAAAAATATGTTACCATTTTGAAACATTCCTAAAGGGTCAATCTAGTATACTAATTTGAATAAAAGTGTTTCAAGTTCTAGATAAGTTAAATAGCGATAATAATAAACATATGCGATCCTATAGGTCCTCGTCATCAGTCTTTCCCCATCTATAAATATTCCATCCAAGAGATAGTGAATCATCGTGATAGATTTCCTTGCACTCGTCATTTCTAGAAGCACCAGCACCAACGACCACCGGTAAGAAATGATCATTAGTTGGATGACTCAATCTATAAAGTCTGCTCCATTCTTTTTTAGTAGGAAGTTGTATTAACTGGGGCAACACATCCTTAGATGGCCCAGATAGAATGCTAGTCAAAAGAGTGTTAAAAGGCTTGACGTAATCCATCGATTTTTGACCACCGTACACGGCTTTACTCATATCGCGCAAGTTGTGGACAGACATACCAGAAAATATAAGGCAGCCATTAAGATCTCTGTACTTGCTCAATATTTCGCCTAGTTTGTAGTGAATATTGATATCATCGGTACCTGCAAGAGACACCTGAATAACGGGAACATCAATGTCGAGCTTGTTTGTATCTTCGGTTTGAGTCTCGCCAAAGGCAACTCTCAATGGCACCCAACAACCGTGGTCGATTCCTCTTTCCCTGGTTTCTGCCACAAAAAAGTTGGATTCAGAAAGAGTGGCAACTATATCGTCAGCAATAGCCTTGTTGGCCAATGTATGGAACTGATTTCTGTAATGTTGAGCAGGAAATCCATAGAAATCATAGATAAGAGTATTTTCGTCCGGAGTAACCTTTCTGGACTGAGTATTATTCTCCATGAACCGGTCTTCATTTGGGCCAGGAATTGCCACCTCGATTCTATCAGGAAAGTCTGTCTGCCAGTGGCCAGAGACACAAATAATAAAGTCTGGTTTCAAGACATTCTTTATATAGCTGCCAACTTGATGAGTTTTGTCCCAGGCACCAACATTAGAGCCGAAATTTCCGCTGCGATCAGCAAAAGTAGGTCCACCATGAGAAAGGAAAAAAATTGGTAAGGGTCCAGAAGGGGACTTCCTAAAGTTAAACTTGTCAACCGAATAAGTCATTGGATTGTAATAATCGGTAGTTTTGCGGGGTTGTGTAAAGGCTGATGTAAATTTGGTAGAGATCTTGTATAATAGTGACATAAAAAGCACAACAGTGGATATTAAGATCGTTCGTGAGCTCAGGAACATGAAAATGATACGTGAAATTGACAGAAGTGGTCAAGAATTCGTGGAAAGTCACCTGTACTTAAAGTTCTTATGAAAGATTCATTAGGCTTACACAGCCGATCGCTTATTAAGACGCTTACAAAGGTTCGCGTGCGGCTGTGCAATGATCAAACGATTTGCTGAGTCAGCTCTAAGTAAATATTAATAATGACAGACACTGCCAGTGCAAGGAGAAGTAGTAATGATTAGGGATTTTGAATGGTTGGAGAGTGTAGGCTGGTATAATGGAATCTAAATACTATTTTTTTGGAGATAAAATTAATTTGTAAAGTATTATACTATCGGATTTACATACACAGGCTAACCCTGAGTTTTGTTCTCCCCTATCCTTTTCACTTTTTCTTCTCGTTCTCAGGTGAAGAAGATCTACAGCCAGTACCAGCCTTGGGTGGATACTTTGGATCTTCTTCATCAAAGACGTGGTTGCAATTGCACCAATCTTCCTTTGGGTGACTGTCCATGATACTGGCGACGTGATTGCCGCACCCGGTCCATGACACTTTTTGACACAGTGGACAAATTGCTGTATTGCACATAGTTTTCTACGGTAATGAGGTATAACCACACCGCCTCTACAATCGCTCCTGTGCGTCAAAAGTCAGCTTTATATAGTTTTCTCGATATCATCAGATGCTTCCATATTAGGAAACTCCGGGAGTTTCCCCACAAATTGTTCAAGTGAGAAAACTAAAAAAAAAAACGTCTTCTCCAATGTGGGGAAATGAGATGATGTGATCTGATCTGCCCGGTGTCATTGATTTATTCTCCTTTCTCTTCATTTGTATTGTGTGTACTTAAGTAAAATAAAAATAAAAACGATTAGCAGGGTCACATCTTTTCCACAATTAAATCTGCATCGTTTGAAGAGTCCAGCACCAAAGTAATGTTAGGTATTGCTGTTGCCGCTGCGTTTTCACTTACTGGTTCATCTTTCCTTGTTACTGGAAGTTTAGTCGGTCCGACAGTTTCGGTGATATCACCAACTCCCCAGAAACTCAGCATACAGATAAACCCAGTCGCAAGCGCGGATTCAACGTCAACCTTATTCTCGTCTAAAATCATCTCATAGTCAAACTTCCACTGTCTCATTAATCTCACCTTTGCTACTCTCTCTCTGATCTCTTCATCGGCTCCTCCTGGATTTACAAACCTCTCCAAATATTTAGTACCTCTTGTCCATCCATACTTGTGGCCATCATCTAAGTAAAAAGTTCTCATTCTACCCACGGTAATACCAGATTCCGAGTTCACCTGGCGGTGCTGAAGGCCTATGGCCTTATTATGGAAATCAACAGCAGTCAGAAAGAAACCTGCACGAATTGTGGCCACTTCTTTCCTTTGTGGAAAGCTTAAAAGGCTCCAGACTGGACTTGTAGACGATTCTCTTTCAATGGTATAGACCTTCTGACCATTCTGGTCAAATACATTGACGAGAGTCTGTCTCTTATTGTTATCTCTTCTGATATAGAGAGCAGTTGTGGGGTTTTCTAAGGGAATAAAGCTTGCATCCGAAGACCGGAAGTCAATAATTGGTTTCAAATAAGCATGTTGGATAAAATATGTAGCGATAGTAATTAAGCCGCTCTGAACACGAACAGCAGGTGCTCCAAAGATAGGCATCGATTGATATTTTAAAGCAATGTACTCAAAGAAAAAGGACTAACCAGGATAGTAGAAATTGTTTCATTAGCGCCAGCATTTTATTATATAGAAAAAAAATGGGGCCTTTGGGGAATTTGTTATCACAGGATTTCGTGTCGCGGTACAATAAGAATACGGTTGATACTTTGTGTTTATTTATCTAACGTATCTATAGAATTCCCCAAGCATCCTCTGTTCCATGACATATTCTGCTACATGCAACAGAAGCAGAGAGAGGATACTCAGAGACAGCAATTTTCTCATCTACAAACTCATCGGCGAAATTATCCTTACCTCTGGCCATAGCACCAATGAAAACACACAGGCTTTCATCATCGTCCAAAGTCTCCACATAGTCCTTGACAGGTCTCACCTTGGCATCAAAAGACAGTGTGATTTTCCGGCATTTAGTAGGTAAATGATCGGTGATAGGATTCTTAATAATACGCAACAACTTCTCCTGCGAGTTGACAGATCTAATAGATAGTCTATGCAACAATTGCACCATCAATCCAGAAAATCTCTTGAAGGTTCTTGGAATTCGCACAGATGGATTCACTTCTATAAGAACTCCCTTAGATGTATGTATGTAAACTTGCAATCTTCCTGCCTTATTCACCGGTGAATCCAACAACGTCAAAAGACATTGATGAGTGATATCAGGTCTGGCCTCACTAATATCTCTACCCATCTTTCTCAACAATCCTTGATGATCATCGCAATTAAGAAGCGCATATTTCTCGCTTCCAGGGCCACCCCCGGTACTAATTTTATGCGTTTCCAATGACGCTTGAGAGAGAACTACTATAAGCCTTTGAGTAACTTTATCTCTTGAGTTCAGTGGCTTGGGTTGAACGGGAACCAATGAAGCCTCTGGGACTTTTGTGGTTGTGGTCTCTTTATGCCCCGATTCATTGTTCCTTTTTCCATTTGTGGCCTTGAAATTGATAGCATCCCTCTGTTTGGAGTCAAGAACCATTTTTGTATGCAAAACAAAGCAAAAATGTTTGTTCACGTTCTAGAGAAGGTAATGTTAGTTTAGGACAAGATGACTTTATCGATGTAAAAAAAAGGAAAAAAAAAAT
Organism: Brettanomyces nanus; assembly: GCF_011074865.1. Taxonomy (NCBI): domain Eukaryota; kingdom Fungi; phylum Ascomycota; class Pichiomycetes; order Pichiales; family Pichiaceae; genus Brettanomyces; species Brettanomyces nanus. The sequence goes on along the minus strand of NC_052374.1, from coordinate 3,337,221 downwards.
TTTCAGCATGTGCCACATCTAACGGCTTTCGCGATTTGTGGCGCAGTGTCAATATAAGTGATGATTGAATTATTGTCATTCAAGGCTGGGCTTCTACTACCCCATTCTTGTAATCTCTTAGATCGGTCTTCTTATGATATACTCGGAAGATTCATTTGATGATGATGATGTTGATTTTGATGAGGTTTTTTCGGCGGCAGCTGTTGAAGCCGCCAAGAGGATTCCAGTGTCTAATAGTATAAGGACTACGATTCATGATCCCTCAGTTGTTCCCATTGCAAATGGGCGAGCGACGTCAATTGGTGATGAATTGTCACAACAGACGAATAAAAGTATTAATGTGAATCAGGAAGACTTGAATAATGATAAGTTGCTTACTTTAAAGGGTGAAAATGCTATATTAAGAGCGCAGTTGGAACGGATAGCCAAAGAACAGGATGAAGAACACGATAAAATGAGATCCAAATATCTTGGAATGATCCAGGACAAGGATTCGAAGATTACTGCATTGAATGATACAGTGGGGCGGTTCAAAGATGAAAATGAGTTTCTCACGTCGGAAAACAAGACCCTTTCCACAAAATATATACGAGGAAGCCAAGGAGAGAATAGGAAGAAGAGGAGGGTTGAGGAGGTCGACGAGACGCGGTTATCAACACAGATGCCAACGGAAACGCCGACTCAGATAGGTGCGGTGCCATCGACACTAGTGCAGTCAGGAGACACGATAAGAGTGGCCATAGTCAATCAGGCAACGATCTTTCAGGACGAAAAGATGCTGTTCATCGAATCCATATCGAGCCAGGGAATTCCGGGTATGTCACAGACAATCTTTGGCTATCTTTCGAGGATTTCGTCGTGCTTTTTGTACCAGTATAAGGACTTTCAAGTGGGTAATCGTGGCGAAAGCATCAAGACATCGATTGTGAACTACCTTATTGGATTTGAAAACAAGAATAGAATCGACCTGCTTCTTTCTGATTTTGTGGAAATTCTTCTTGACTATGTCCTAGGATCATTGGAAATGCACGACGAGATTAATCAAGGATTGAAAGGAATAGAGAGTAGCTCTGAACATAATAGCTCGGCGTGTAGTGGTACCGTTAGTTGGCTCGATGCTCACAAAGACAAGAAGGGAGATGGCTCAGTTCTGCTCCCACTCCCGTATCTTCTGGCTCTTGTTCGTTTCTCACTTAATTACAGACCCAAGGCTATCAGTACGGAGGTACTTGAGGATACTACCAAGAAAATTGTGTCTATCTTGAAAAGCTTTCCAGAGATATTGAAACAGGATATGTTCTACCTTTCCCTTGGAGGCGAGGAGAAAAGTTTAGAACATCAGGAACATGCTTCCGATGAAAAGGAGGGACAAGACCCCACAGACTTTCAAATAGAGGAGAAAACGATGCACGTGAGAATCTTGGAGGTTTTCACAGTGTGCTATTCAATGGACATCCTTGAATCATTATCGAAGCTATCTATATTTTCCAAGAGCTTCAGTGGTGGTGATGACTATGAAGAGGATGATGAAGATAAAACTGCAAAGACGCTAGGCGCCTTTTGGAATCACATCCCAAGGGATCTTGTCGTGAATACTTTACTTTCGACCAAGACTCCGGCCATCTTTGTTCATAGTACGGTAGAGATTATGATCAGTTCGATCACGGGAACAAAATTTGCATTTGAAAATGCCGGCCTGTTCACAGAAGATCAAGCCCGTGAGACCAAAGTGGCTGTATTCGAGAACCTGATTACCCTACTAGACAAAGGAGGACTAGATACTGACCTGAACATTAACATCTACGGCTTGAATCGAGCCATTGGTTCTAACTCATACACCAGCCTCTTGGAACTGCTCACTCCTGTCAACGGACTCACAGATATACCGGTTACGCACTCTCCGGGTGCCTACAAATCGATCTTATTTCCAGAGAGTCGATCTGATTCGATGAAGCTTGAATTCTTAGTTCTCAAAATTAGATTGAAGATCTTGCAGATGTTTGAGTTGTACCTTTCGTACGACCGAGGTGGGGATATCGAGGAGGACAAGTTGGTTCATTTGATCTCTGCACTTGTGTCTGTTCTAGGTAAGCAGCAAGAGATGGTTTTACGAGCCCCGAGATCCAAGAACATACCTCTTCGAATGGAGCTGATATCAACGATTGTTCGGCTCATTCATTTTATGGTGTCACCTCAAGGACCAGGATCAGTCCAGGGACTTCCTAGCATTACGTTACGAGAGATGGTGATCGCTTTACTTCGTATATCCGCTGACAGTCTTAAGAATCTATCAATTGAATATGTGAGTAGGCTAAGGTTGATCGATGCGTTTAAATACCCAATTTTCAGCGAGAGTTTTGAAACTTACCTCATGGATAAATTTGGATTTATAGATGAGGTTGAATACAACGAGGAAGAGCAGTTCAAAACGGAAAGAACACAGGTTGAAGTGAGTAGCAGCAATGGAATGGAGATTAACTATGACGATGAGACAATTGATATGGCCCGTGACGTGATTGGTCAATGCATAACTAGTGATGAAGCAGATATGCTCCATTACAGTATCAACTATGATATTCCAGAAGAGGAGGATGTGGAGATGAGTATTTAAAGTTACCGAGCGTTTAATGTGAACTATATTAGAGGTGAAGACTATACACAAAAAAAATGATAACCAGTGTAGGCACAAATACAAACCCTTGCACTTGGCACTAATAATCATCTATTTGATTTTGCTTTAAGCCTGGGTCTGGAAGTGGTTCTTGAACTTTCTGGAAACGTATTTCAAGTAAGACATCCTACCAGTACCGGTAGTTCTTCTTCTCTTGGCCTTAGCAGCCCAGTTGAATCTTCTCATTTTAGCAGCTGGATATCCACAAGAAGAACAAGTCTTCTTTTGAATGTGGAAAGATCTCTTACCGCATCTCTTGCAGAGAGTGTGAGACTTTGTCTGTTTTTTTCCGAACGATGGAGTACCCTCTGTAGGTTATATTGTTAGTAAAGGTCTAAGGAAAAAAAGAGGAAAATAGCAGTTACAGTCCGCACCTCATCCTTGTCATACTTACTTCCCATTGTGGTTTATGTATCTATGTTGTTTGAACAGTCTAAAGAGAAGATGGAACGATTCAATACCTTTGACAAATGAAAAAAATGGAAAAAAACTAAACTGAAAAATCTCACGGGCTCGCGGTGGCCCCCTGCCTACCTAAACTTTCCTTCCCCGGTAGCATCTACAGTGAGTTTACTACACAGGAAAAAAATTTTCTTTATCTGGTGAGGTCGAAGGAGTGGATTTAATCAATTTTATGTCACGTGAAAAAGAGCAGAGGAAACCCTCATTCCAAACATGGTAACGCGTAAAGCGTGTTCTAAGCGTTACATAAAATACCGCGATACATATAAAATATGTGCAAATAACGCGTCTGTGTTTACGCAAGTGTAAGGGTTGTGAGAAGAGGGAACATTTTTTTTGATTACCATAAGCATAGTACGCCACCCACTTTGTGACTTCCTGTTATCATCAATAATAATCGGATAGAAGATGTCTACAAGACAGTTTCCACCTTCGTCTCCTCTACTTAACTCAGAAGCAGAGGATGTTCCTACCAAGGGACTAGTTTCTGGGGCATTTAGGGGCCAAAGTAAGTCTGATTTTGACTACCCAACTCCTAACCCTTCTTCTTCACTTGGATACTTGCCATCGTCTTCGACGGGTGAGGATTATTCTAGGGCAGTTGAAGAGAATAAAGAGAACATTTCACCATCGTCACCTCAGCGGGTCATTAAGAAATACAAGGCAAATACCCTGCCGTTAGCTTCTACAGCTTCCTTCAATGCCCAAGTGCGTAAGATTTCAAAAGTGTTGAATATTGACCCTACTCATGACTGTCATGTCAGCGTGGGACGGTCAACGAAGCTCAGCCAGTTTACTTTGAATCCACACAATAAACTTATGTCCAGGGTCCATTGTATTGTTGACTACATCAGTGCAGAGCATAAAGTACAGCTTTACTGTAAAGGCTGGAACGGATTAAACGTGACAGTTCCAGGCTTGGTCGACGTTAAGGCAGTAAAGGATAATGTTTATTCAATTGAGCCTAAGGGACTTGATGCCGTCAAGAGTGACAGAGTTCTCTTTGAAGATCCTCAGTTCACCAATTTTTATATTTTAAAGGGTGAGACGATTAATCTTCCCGTTATGGAGAGTATTGTGATGGATATTCGTGGTGAGGTTGTTTTGATAGAGTTTAGTAGAGAAGGAGACAATGAGCTAGCAATGGCTGTCGAGGACTCCAAGGAAGTTAACGAGACCAAGGATGAGGATGAAGAAGTTAACGAGGCCAAGGAAGAGGATAGAGAAGTTAACGAAGCCAAGGAAGTTATTGAGAGTAAGGAAGCCGAGGAAGTCAACGAGGCCAAGGAAGGTATTGAGAGTAAGGAAGCTGAAGTCAAGAAAGTTATTGCTACCGCTCCAATCAAAAGTCAAACAGCCAAGGCTTTTACAGAGACTCCTAATAAGATTGTCACCAAAGTTCTTGCCAAGATCGTCACCGCTCAGAAACTCAAGGCTAACGCTAATAGCAAAGAGTCGAGTAAAGAACCACCCCACGAGCACCACAAGAGAGTGAGAAAGGCCTACATTCGTGAGGAAGAAAAAGAAGAGAAGGATTTGTTTGAGCATATGACGACTGCACAGATTCAGAGTGTTTTGAAGGAAATCCCTGGTTTAAAAGACATTACTCATGTTCTAACTAATCACATTGCATACTCCAGACTGTTGCAAGTGCCTCTTTCAGATCTGCTTAGCCTCAACCCAGTTAAAGAGGGCGGCCTTACACGGCTTCAGTTGAGATGTGTCTTGGTTCACCATATTTCTTGCGTGGGTCTGATCTACAGACCAGGTACAGACGCTGCTGGTTTACCCTTGGACGAGGAATACTACTATATTCCGGAAAAGGATGAAGATAAGTCACGTGTGACACTTGTGGAAGAACTGAAGGGTTCTGCCTCCCATCTTAGAAGTTGTAGAAAGACGCATAAGCAGTATTTCTGGAAGAGGCCTAAGAAATGAGCTATATAGAAGTATCACGTGCCATAACGTGCCACCTTATTACTGGCTGACTGGATGTTCAAATAATTACTTATTTTCCTTTCGTTTATTCACATGCGCGATTCAACAAGTGTGGAGACAAGCCAGGCCCAGTCCACGTTTGCCTTGATTCGCCATGGTATAAATCTGTAATTTATGCTTGTACTTCACATTGTTGGTAATAGAAGAGAAGCACATGCTCACTGCTGCATGCCCCAGGCCGTTATCTTCGGTAGCCTGCGACGGCCTGCGACGGCCTGCAACGGCCTGCGACAGCCACATCCCACCGGGCACCGAAGCCACACCCACACGGGGTAACAATCTCTCGCGCCTAACGCTCACCCTCTAAACTGCTCGTACCTCTCGCCCAAAATGTAGAGAAAATTTTTTAAACGATAATGAAAAAGGAAAATCCAAGGAAATTCAAGAGACCCGGTTTTTTTTTTTGGGTCGATGAATAAATAAGAACTCAGATCTTTTCACAATGGGAAATCTCCGTTTGTAATTTTCTCCTTTTCTTGCCCCTTTTCCTTCCCCTTTTTCTTCTGTTCTTCTTCCTTCATACGTCTATCCAGCTACCTTACTAGTCTCTATAAAAATGTCGGACGATCATTTTCTTTTCACCTCTGAATCTGTCGGTGAAGGTCACCCTGATAAAATCTGTGACCAAGTTTCGGACGCTATTTTGGATGCATGCTTAGCACAGGATCCAACTTCTAAAGTCGCCTGTGAAACTGCCGCCAAAACCGGTATGATCATGGTCTTTGGTGAAATCACTACGAAGGCTCGTCTAGACTATCAAAAGATTGTCAGGGAAACCGTCAAGCAGATTGGTTATGACGACTCTGCAAAGGGCTTCGATTACAAGACTTGTAACGTTCTTGTTGCCATCGAACAGCAGTCTCCTGATATTGCTCAGGGTCTTCATTTGGAGGAAAGTTTGGAGGAATTGGGTGCGGGTGATCAGGGTATCATGTTTGGCTATGCTACCGATGAGACTAAGGAGAAGTTGCCTTTGACTATCTTGTTAGCTCACAAGTTGAACAAAGCAATGGCTGATGCCAGAAGATCCGGTGAGCTTTCTTGGTTGAGACCTGATACTAAGACTCAGGTTACCATCGAGTACAAGAATGATGACGGTGCTGTTATTCCTCTCAGAGTTCACACCATCGTTATCTCTGCGCAACACGCTGCTGAAATCTCAACCGAGGACATCAGAAAGGAATTGAAGGAGCATATTATCAAGAAGGTTATTCCAGCTAATATGTTGGATGATAAGACTATCTACCACATACAACCGTCTGGTAGATTCATTATTGGTGGCCCTCAAGGTGATGCCGGTTTAACTGGTAGAAAGATCATCGTCGACACTTACGGTGGTTGGGGTGCTCATGGTGGTGGTGCCTTCTCTGGTAAAGACTATTCCAAGGTGGATAGATCTGCTGCTTACGCCGGTAGATGGGTTGCCAAGTCCTTAGTTGCTGCTGGTCTTTGTAAAAGATGCTTGGTCCAGCTTTCCTACGCCATTGGTGTTGCTGAACCTCTTTCTATCTACGTTGATTCATACGGCACCTCCAAATACTCTTCTAAGCAGCTTGTTGACATTGTCCATAAGAACTTTGATTTGAGACCAGGCACTTTAGTCAAGGCTTTGAATTTGGCTAGACCTATTTACCAGAAGACTGCCCGTTACGGACACTTCACTGACCAGTCCTTCTCATGGGAGCAGCCAAAGAAGCTCTCTTTATGAGTTGATATCCGCTCTTTTCCTTCTGTCCCACTTAAACTTTCCTGTTTTACTACTTACAACTAAGGTGGAAGGAAATGCGTGTGTCAACTGCGGAAATTCACCACCGATAGACATCAAAAGGGAAGAAACACAAATCCTATGTACAGTTCGTTATCCCGTCCGAACACACATGCACATAAAATGCCACACTTTCATTTCACATCAACTTTACTTACAGAATCCACGCTCAACTCATGGCTTACTTTTTTCTTACTTTTTATTTTTCTGGCATTCATTCTATCTTATTTCCTGCAGTCACTCTTTTTGTGTTTCTCTTATTATTCTCCGCTTATGCATCTCCTGCTATTTTATAATTTAGGCGATCCTAATATATGGGAAGGCCATCAACTGTCCTTTTCCACCTAATCAAAGAAAATGTAGCTTCCAATTCTTGACTGGCTTTCGCGTGGGCCTTAATTTTTCGCGTCGTTTCAATCGATAGGGACTTGTTCGATCATTATTATATATTTACGATGAAAAGTACTACTAAAGTGGATAGTTTACCCCGATTCCCCTTTTATGATGTCCGTGTGACAGGGTTACTTGTTGGAATATCGAAGGATCGCGGTAATCCCAATTATCCGTACGTAATACATCTCGCTGATTTTTCAAGGCCAAATTATGAGGTGAGCAAATTCAACAAAAAGCTGGCAACGACGAATGACTTCATTCACTATGCTGCAGGGAATACTGGGATGATTGATGGAGTGCTGACCGAGACATGGCATAAATATATGTTTGATGTGATCTGTTTCCCTCGAGAATTCCGGACTCTTGAGAGAGTCTTCGTTAGAGATGGATTAAAGGTTGACTCCGATATCAATTATTATGAGAAGCGACTAGTGGCCCGAGAAGAATTTAGTGATTTTGAAAACGATAGTGATTTTGATAGACATGAAGGTGAAGTCTTCAAGACGATTTACAGTCGAGCATCCTCCGGACCACTATCCACGCTCGTTCCACACCGCTGGTTGGTGTCTATGACAGTCAAAGGAGGCATTTTTCATGGTCAAAGGCAACTAAAAGGCGACGTGGACTCAAGTGCAGGTCGATTTGCTGTTTTCCAGTTGAGAAATGAATGTCTGCGGGGTGATGAACTGAAAAAGGATCAGGGTCTTTCTGCAATAGTCAGTAATGTTCACAAGTTCCTAGATGAAAGGGGTGCCGAATTTCCGGGGAAGCCTGCGTCAGAGGCGCAGATGCTCTCCGAGCATGCCTTTGCTGTCAAAAAAGAAAGCCCTTCACAGGAGTCCAGTTATCCTCCTCCAGTTCATTTCTCTCCACCCGCTGGAGACCCTTTGCAGCCCATTTATTCGAATATTAGGGACTTGCAGACACTTTCGCTAAAAATGACAAACCAGCAGCCTTCGTACTACGTTCACGTGACTGTATCGAGATTGATCAGAGGTCAGTCTCAATATATATATATATCTCAAGCCAACGGGATGATCAATTGCAAGGGAATCGAGGTGGAAATTGAGGATTTACAGGGAGAAACCATCCCTATTACGGTAGCAGGCGATGATCTATTACGATTCTTGTCATTAAAGCCGAAAATGTTGGTCCCAGATCGATGGCAGTTTATAGCTGGTTTGGAAAGAGATATCAAGAGTACGCTACGGCAGATGGTGTTCAAGGATAAAAAATACAGTATGCTCATCAAGAAAACAGGACTGGCCATCAACTGTAACGGAAACGGTATCTGTCTACCTGTTTGGCGGTGGATGTATGCGGACGAATAGAAAGAGGTGCATAATATGTACTACTGTCAGAATTAATATAATGAATATTATGGCGTTATGTGAATGAAACCACAATTCCGATACTATCCGCGGCCGTTGTAAAAAAGGTTGGGCTGAGGTTCTCTACTGCCAGTGGTACCGCGGTTCCCGTGGTTTCTTGGGGGTTCCTGCTGTTCCTGCTGTTCCTGCTGTTTCTGCTGTTTCTGCGGCTCCTGCGGTTCCTCATATCCTCTACCGTATTCTCCACCACATGTCTCAACGTGAGGCGTTCCTTATCTTACGCACTAATTTATTGTTTTCGTATCATGTTCTCAACACCCATTATTATTTTTTGTAAGGCTATTTCAGCTCATCCCTTCTTTATTGTTTCGCTTGTTTGATTCTTTGTCTATTTGTTTGCTTTCTACTTTTTGTTCAATTGTTTGTATCTGAAGTTTGTTCTGTCTTATCGTCACGTCTTAGTAGCGTGGTTTGCACTTAGTCCTTGCATTAAGCAAAATAATTATGAACAATCGTTCTTCTCCCCAGCCTGACAGGTTTTACGGCTCTCAGGTTCTACCTTCTGATTCATCATATGATCAATTGATACAACAGCAACCGCAACAGCAAATGTCTTTCAAATCCTCTGCTCCATTTTCCCAGTCTTGGAATTCTCAACAGTCACAACAACTACAGCAACAACTGCAGCAACAACAACAACAACTGCAGCAGCAGCAACAACAACAACAACAGCTGCAGCAACAACAACAGCAGCAACAGCAGCAACAACAATCACAACAACAATTGCAGCAGCAACAACTGCAACAACAGCAACAACAACAACAACAACAACAACAACAACAGCAGCAGCAACAGCAGCAACAGCAGCAACCCATAATGCCCTATACAACACAGATTTCCTCAGCATCTGGTTCGTTTGGTCCTTCTAATCAATATAGTTTATTTGGTTCACTAGGTTCACTTGGATATACTTCTGCATCACCCACTGCGTTTTCTAATGATGATTTGTATGCATCTCCACACTCCTCCGTCAGCTCTGTTTCTAGAGATTCTATCTTTTCTCAGCCTCCAAGTATGGGAAGTGTTAGTAGTAATACCAGCACTTCTTCGATACCACTGGACTATTCAACAATCAATGGAGGTCGCAGTAGCAGGTCATCGCGCCGACCAAGCTATCTTGCCGAACCCTTCTATGCTGCCCATGGCAAGCTGGACTACCAGGCGCAGCAGTTGAAAATGATACAGCAGCAGGCACAGAAGTCACAAAAAGCACAGCAAGAATATCAAGGTCAACACATTCCATCGTATGCACCACCTCCAGCCTTTACGTTCAGAAAGCATTCATTCCCATTTGTGTCCCAGCAGAGCACACCCGTTCTCAACAGCCTCGATGCAGATCCCTCGGCACAAATTCCCAACAGTTTTCGAGGCATTAGAAACAATAGTGTGGATGCATCGTATTTGTCTTCTGCACGGGGCTGTTATAAGGTGCCAGAAGTATGCTCTACTGAGGGTCTTTTGGAACCCACTGCTTTGCTTTCCACACAGAATGTGCCAGAAAATGCTATAAGAGATTCCGTACCTTCTGATACTCCCTCTCCATCATCTAGCTATGTGCCGTTAGATGACGGTCTCTTGCTTGACAAAAGTACCAATCGGATTATCACGTCGCAGAAACTAAAAGACCAGTTCAAGCAGTGTCGGAGCTATTTCGGTGATTATAAAGCTTCGATGAATGTTGTCGCTCAGATGAATAAACTGCTGGGACATGCTTCTTTTTGTGGTTTTTCTGACTCTGATATCAAAGATTCTAGCAATGCAGCGCTTCAGCTTAGAACAAATAAGCTTTTAGACTTTCTTCTCACTCAAAATGAAGATCTTCGCTCTTCGAGTCACTTGGCTAATAAGAACTACTCTCTTATCCTCAACAAAAACGGTCGTCTGGATATCATCTCATTTCCCAAGAAGTCCAATTTACAACTAATGCCATGTGATATGATAATCATTGAAGGTGATAGGGGTAAAGATCTTGTGATGGTTCTTCAGCCGATTATTGAATTCCGGTTCGCTCTTTTCTTCAATTATCTCAAAAAGAAACTTCATTTGAAGAGTCTTGAATTTGGAAACTCCAGTTTTTCCTCTTCCTCATCTTCCCATAATAGATCATCAAGGAGGCGTGCTGGTAATAATGGTAATCCTGCAAAGCATGCACGTTCCATTATCAATGAAGATGAGAATTTTATTACTTTACCAAACAAGCAGATCCTTCGATTTGCCAAACCGCATGAACTGAATCAGCTTCTTTCCAAATATAACGATGAGCTGGTAGCTCTTAAGATATGTCTGAATAATGTTACATCCCTCAATTTAGACCTTGTCATTAAAAATGTTGAGTTCCAATTTGATAAAAAGAAGCTGATTATTTACTATTATTGTCTTCAAAGATTGGATTTCCGAGGACTAATCAAGGAACTGTTCAAGATCTACAAGACCCGGATCTGGCTATGTGCCATTCTTCCTTTGGAGAGGAGTTTCAAGCCGCTTCTAGACTATGAACTTGACTCCAAAGGAATGAGTTCTAATCCAGGCGATAAGACTTACCGTTCTAGGGTTCATGTCGTAAAGGATTCTATGCCAAATACGGATCAGATTTATAGTCTCTCAGATATAGAGGACCCTATCAACTTCCATTCCAAGATCTTCAATAACCTGGTTGAACTGTTCAAGTTTGAGATTTCTCATTTGAGCTTGTTCAAGGACAGGTACTGGTTTTTAAATGATGGACGATGAGATTCTGCTTTTTATTTCACTTACGTTCTTCATTCGTTGTCTTTTTTCTTTAATGCGTTCTCAATCGTCACAGCTTGCAATACGTTATACAATGTTCATTTTCCATTTTATTCCTACGTTCGCTTTGAGGTGCCGTGTTATTTTATACACTATATATACGTATATATTATTGCTTTGTACTGCTCTTTATATAAATCCAGATTTACGGATAAATCACTCCTATGTGAATAAGAGTCCTTTCTCACCTCTCTAGTCAACTATTCAAAGCATAGATTTTTCTGCTACTGTTTTTTGGCTTTTGGACTGGCCATTCTTTTTTACTCTTTGAAGGAATGAACACTGGGTGCTACATTGGTATAGATGTGGGATCGCGCTCGGTTCGAGCTGTGGCCGTCGATGCTGATAGTGATGAGGTTCTGGCCCAAGCTGAATCTTCAATCAGTTATGAGGTTGATCCAACAAATAGCAGCTATATCACTGCTAGTCAATGTGAGGTATGGGTTGCATTTCTAGATGTTATAAAACAGGTAATTCGGAATATTATGGGACGATCCATTATAGGAATATGCTTGGATGCTACCTGTTCATTGGTGGTGATGAGAGTAGAATCAGATGGTTCGCTAGTACCTCAGAACGTTGACTCTACCTATTCCAAAATTTCCGGTAAGGATAAGGGAATTGTATTTTGGATGGATCACAGATCTGAAGCCTTACGGCCCAAAGACAATCCCAAAGAGATGGAAAAGCTTGCTGGAATGTTTATTCCCGAAATGGCCGTACCCAAAGTGAAGCAGATCAGTGAAGATTGTGGAGAAGCGTTTCAAAGCCTCAAATTCTTTGATCTTCACGAATGGCTCGAGTGGATGCTCATTACCAACGGAGAAGCAGATAAGGGCATCAGTGAAATTACAGTTAGTGGAAATTGCGAACCAGTTGGCATTGATGGTTCTTTAGCAGGGTTCTGCATGCCCACATTAAACCACAGTTGCGATATTCCTATCCGTGCTGATCAGATAGGAAGGGCTTGTAAAGTGGTTGCTGGGATTCCGTTTGCTGGGCAGCGCATTGGATACGTCAATAAAGATATTAGTCAGTCTTTGTTTGGATCCGGATCCCAGGTGGTTGTTTTTTCTGGGCTAATAGACTGCTACGCATCTTTCTTTGCTAATTTCAAGTCGTTGAATGGGTTTACGGATCCCGGGAACTGCATGATTATGGTTGCCGGAACGTCAGCATGCTTTTTATCTGGAACTTCGCAGCCTCGCAAAGCTCCAACGGGGATTTGGGGCGGCTTCAGATTACTTCCAGAGTACTGGTTTTACGAAGGTGGATTCAGTTGTTGTGGTGTTCTCATAGATCATCTTTTCCATGACCATCCATGTGGATACACGTCCTCCCAATTGGCCAGTTCAACTTTCTGGAAGGATTTTGACTCTACGGTGGACCGCATTACTCGTGATTATGACAGCGAATGGTTTTTGAATAGAAGAAGGTTCTACAGTGGTGATTACTTGGGTAACAGGACTCCGTACAATGATTCAAGTATCTCTTCTTATCTGATAGGAGACTCGATGGTCCAAGATGAAAGAAATCTCATATCTAAATACCTCCTAATACTTGAGTATATAGTACTTCAAGCAAGGCTTATGCTCGAATGCTTCGTTAAAGACGGCTTTCCTCTTCAAAATATGATCGTCTGTGGTTCTCTAGCCAAAAATTACAGATTGATGGAGTTACTTGAACTCGTATTAGCAGCCACATTTGGCATTCACGTATTTGTTTCAAACTGTGTATCTGACATGAAGTATCATGCGGCATACGGTAGCAGTATGGTAGCAAAATGGGCTAGTAGAGATGATGAAAAGGGTAGCGGCCAAAGATTGGAGCCCTTGAAGGCCGTGAATATCGAAAGGAACGCTAAAGCGACAACAGCTGATAGGGTAGTTTCATTGATGAACATTAAGTATGGGGTAATGATGAAGATGATAAAAATGCAGCAGATTACTAATGATCAGCTCGATGCTGATATAGACATTGAACAACATCATCAATAGTCCATCGCTTAGTTCTTTTCACCAATAGATGATTGACGATTTCTTTTGCCCAAGCAAAATCATTGTTTTGCAGATCCTTATCAGAATCCTTTAGTAGATACCATGACCAAGTGATTGTAGCTATGCGATGAGATGGTCTAGCACTCTTTCCTATAACGCGAGGTTTATTTGGAGGAGGGTCAAAGGGTAGTCTGCTTTCCAGAATTGTATAGAGGAGAACTCCTAATGACCAGCAATCGTTCTGTTTACCATCATATTTCAAACTGAGAAGTAATTCTGGGGAAACATAATCCTCAGAGCCGCATCTGGTGGATAGGAGAGGATTTTGAGGGTCGATTTTCTTGGAAAGTCCAAAGTCAGATAGAACACAGACGGATTGGAGCTCTCTACCCGATTTTTGTACTATTTCGGAAAGATTATAAGTCAATAGCACGTTTTCAAGTTTTATGTCACGATGACAAATATTATGGTGGTGTAAATACTCAACAGCAGAGACAATATTAGAAAAGATGACGCGAATGTGACTTGAAGTGATGGAAGATCGGTTTGAGAGAACAAATGTAAAAAGATCTCCACCTCTATAGTAGGGCATGGCCATAAGCACCTCGTTGTACTTCAAATTCGAATCGCAACCAAGCATTCTGACAATATTAGGATGCGATATATCCTCCAAGAGCTCAAGTTCTTTAATTAACGAGGCCTGTATCCGTATTTTTGTATCTTCATCTTCCTCGTAAATTCTTGTAACCTTTATAGCCACTTTACCATCTGTTGTCACATATACCTTGCTAAAGGATCCCTCTCCTATTGGTTTAGTTTTGCATATCCAAAGCTGACGGGATTGTGAAAGCGAATGATAAGTAACGAAGGTAAGCTCGTCAGACTTCTTCGGGATTTGTGTATCTAGAAGTGAGGATCCTTTATGATGGTTTAAAGCCAATTGACGCTCCCTCACAAAGGGCGATTGAATTGGTCGAGAAACAATACGTCCTACAGGTTTTATCTTAAAGTTCTCACCTCTATGCTGCCCACTTTCGGGTGTGTATTCAGAGAGCATACGCCGCTGAGGAGCAGGCACAGATGGAACTCGGAGAGAATCTGCACGGTATGATGAGAAACATCTGGCGGAAGAAGAAGGGGAAGAAGCCGGCAGCTTGTCTCTAACCTTGGGTAAGTTTAGAGACGTCATTCGATCGGATTCGCTGAGCTTTTCTGGATGCTTGATATCATCGTTGGAAACTTTGTTGCCCTCGGAGGCATTAGAGTTCCCATGAGTCATCAGAAAGAAATATGACAGCCCCCTAAATACGACCTGAGTATGGATATCTATATAGTAAATAAATAACATCACTTTATTTTGGGTCGCTTACATCTCATCGCTTCTCAGGATCCGCACGGCCAATGAGCCAATCTACTTTTGCATGCAATTTCTGCAGAAACGAGTCCATAAAGTGTTAGAATCTGCTGCTCTTTGTACTCTGCACCTCTTCTTACCGATTCATTGCTCCCCTCCTTCTAAAAGCCATCTATAAATCGATGAATCCTACTTTTTCCTTAACTCATTTTCCGTTTTCGGCTTTTCATTTCACCCCAAATTTTTTCCGTCTTTTTTTTTTCCGTCTTTTTTTTCTCCTTCAAGTTCTTCTTAATCGTCTGTCTTCTCTCCTGGGTACCCACCACCACCACATCGTTCTGTTTCCAACTGCTGTTGGCCGGTTAATTGCATTGTCCCTTAGCATTGACCTTTAGCTTTGCATTAGACAACTCTTTTTTATTCTTTTCCTACTTGATTCGTTTTTTTTGTGGTCCGTATGTCGGTTACTGTTCCACTTAAAGCCGACCAACGTCAGCCGTTGTCCAACGGCAAGACTGCTGATAGTACTACTTCGGCGCCTTATATTCCTCATATTACAGACAATCTTACATCATTAAATGTTGTGTTACGAAGGCAGGCATTGTACACTTTCCATGAACTCTCCATATTTCTCAAGTCCCTCGAGTCTTCAACTCTATCTGATAACGAAAAAAAGCGTTCTTTTCTAGAACTTCTCGTCAAGTTTCGGCAAAATTTCTTGAGATTGTATGTTATATCCAAATGGGCTCAAAGATCGTTGTCTGTTCAAACTTTGATTGATTTATTCGCTTGGCTTAGGCAACAGAGTCAGACCATATCGGGTGCCTTGACCCAATTAGGTACCATGAAACAGAGTATGGTGTCTGCAAAGATTCCTAATCCCGATATTTCGACCGCTTTAGAAGTTCTTGTAAAGGGAAGACCTCAGTTACCTGCTCATGGGTTTTTGAAGGAAGTCAAGCTCACTCCTCGGCTCATTCTAAGGACTCTTAAACGACTCAATGTTGCTATTTCCACTCGACTGGCTCTCCAGGAAAATCTACCGTCTACATTTTACAACTATACGGTTAAGGATGGTCGTGCCACATTCAAAGTTGCTGGTTGCTTTCAATGCGCCATTTCTATTGCTGATGATAATCTAAAAGAGCAGACGGATAGTGCTGATGTTCCTTCCTCTGCTTCATTCACATCTCCCTTTTATCTCATGGACTTTAAACTTGGCTTCCGTTCCAAAGACACAAAACTTGTTCCTGCCATTACTGCTCTTCCAGCAGGAACATTTCGTCATCTTGAGCGATTTGCGGACTTTCAGCTTGCACATCATGGACTTTCCGGACTCTACAGACTTCTTCATGAATATGCACTCTCTTGCAAGCTTTACACATTGCATAGGCAGCTTCTTCAACTTCGTGTGGGACTTTGGAGGAGTCATATGGTTCATACTTATGATGCCGAGAGGTGTTTCATTGTAATCACCTATTGGCTTAAACGGAAGGCTCCACGTTCAACTATTGAGATCGGTAAGCTTGGTTCTGACGAATTAGGATTCCGTTGGATTAAGGAGGGTAGACTCTATAAATCGCATGGACTGAAATTGTCTCAGGAGGATGGTTCCATCGATATTGAAGGATTGGTGCGTAAAGTAATTGCGCTTCATATCGAATTGGCAGTTTCTGCTATTCAACAAGGAGTTTTCGACACTGTCGAAAGTGCTGATAAGTTTTGTACTCTATACGGTGGCAGCCAGTTGGTTTTGGGAGTAAATCACACAAGAACTGTCATCTACAGTATTGATCCTCTTTCTGGCGATGGCTATTTCCAAAATCCTACCCCTCTGATGAATGCAATTGCCCGACAGATCAATAGTGACCCTCGTAATACATTTCTGGGTCTATTGAGGCTTCGTCTGGAGACTCAAAAGCAAGAGCTTGCCGGTATATTAAAGACAACTGGTTGGCAACATATTCCTGCTGTTAAGCTGGGTGCTGCTGCCTTGCTTGTTTCCGAAGGTATCAATGATTCCAACGGAAGCACATACAACTCCACTGGAACAAGGACGATGTCGGCCCACCCAATAATGGCCGCCAACCTTGAGTTCCTCAAGAATAAAGCTGTCGCACCTCAGCTTCTCTCTTTAGAATTTTATCGCCGCCGTGAATGGCCTAGGGAATGGTTTCTTGCCGTGGCAGTGCCGGGATACTCCACTCGGCCCCAATTCTGGGTTTCAAAAGTGAGATCAAGTCAAGGTAACTGGACTGTTGATTGGTCTTGTAGTATAGAGCCACCAGCAAAGGGACATTCGCATTATTCCTACTTCAGTCTAATTGACCTGGCTAAGGTTAGCACCTCCAAGTTAGTTTGTTATTTGATAGTCCAAGAGTTAACGGACGAAGGTTGTCAAATTAAAAGCTTGGATAAGAATGACTCTGAAGTTAACGAATTTGTGGAGAAAATTCAGGGCGGGAAAGGCACTGGAGAGATCTCGTCACTTCTTCTTCTCAGTAACAAGTCTCTCTTTGCTATTCCTAACGCACGTGACTCGCTGGTGTTAGTCGCATTGATTGATGATCAAAAGCTCACTATTCGTATCTACGGTAAGCTGCAATCTAGTCTGGCACTTGATGCCACTAGCAGTAACATTGCCAGCTCGGTTGAAGGTACCTCGATCAATCTTAACCGCGAATCAGGATTGTTTATAGTAGAGACCGTTGTGAATCTCACCGAGAGATTCGGGAGTGGTGACAGAAAGAGTGCATCCGAAGGGTCGCCTGCTACTTCTGGCGCCATTGAGAACTTCTCTTCTACGGCTGACAGTCCTCTCGGTGAGGGAAATATCACATCGCGTGGTATTTTATCGGATTCACTTTCTGTGCTTAAGCAATTATCTGGTCTTCTTTCCTTGCTTCAATTGGTTGGCAGAGATTCAGAACTAAAACTTCTTGACGTTTCTCTGGATAAGGTGAGTTTCCAATACGGATCTTCTGGATCGGAGTCGATTTCTTTGCAGGTGATTCCCTCTACCTCTCATAGTTCGGATGCTGTTTTCATTGAAATGCCTGAAAATAATCCACATCAATTATGTTTGCGTCACCTTATTAATATGGTGTCCTCAGACTTTAGTTATCGAAAGGTTGGTGAGCTTATCACATATCTTAAGCTAACCCTTCCGTTGTTCAAAACGTACATCGATCTCACTGATGATAACAAAAAGATTGCCAAAGAATTCAGCGACGCCAACGATGGGCCTGATATTTCTGTGGATAATGTGAAATTAACTCCTGATCACGGGTATAGTTTGTCTTTGTATCATTTTGAGTTGATGAAAGTGCTTTACTATAAGACAATCAGTAAGAAGGTGGATAAGAAACAAAAATTCGAGCGGTTTAGGTATAATTTGAAAGTGGAACTACGTCACAGGTATAATAAACTGTCTCTCCGTGGTTCTGTTTATCTTATATCGCTGGATGATCCATACATCAGATTGGGGGGTGCTGGAAGTGCTGTATCAGCTAACTCAATACAGTTAGGGACAGGTGCGTCTCCTACTTCTTCTCCTGCAACAGATGAACCTATTAGGACTCTTCAGAGTAAGATTTTGAATACTTTAGGGCAGTATTTCAGTGGTGATAGACCAATTGATGGTGCCACTTCATCAGTGGTTTGCTTGAAAAATGCCGTTGCCTGTGACTATAAAAGTGTCGCTGCAGTACTTCAGTTCTTGCACAAGAAGATGGAAGAGGTAATTTACCAATGATTCAACTATAAAAAAATGAGTCATCATGTGTTACTGATGTACTTAATTATGTACCATGATAGTGTATATTAGATGGGAAAACGAATAACGAAACTCCGAGATGGCTTGCATCTGCCTGGTGTAGCGAATTTTTCCATCCTTAAGGGACTCGACCTTTTTTTCCCCCTGTCTTGATGATTCGTCTCCTTTCCTTTACTTGTCTTTTTCTTCTTCACTTTTATGCATAGTATTGAAGAAGTGTCCAACAAGAAAGGAGCGAGAAATGATACATACTTCTCATCACTGTATGTATTTGGGCCTTTGTCTGCTCACATGGGGGGATCAGGTGCATCATCTTCATCATCAGCAGTAGTTAATAGGTATCCAGATGGAAAGCGCAAGAGGGTGAATTATAACGTTAAGAAAATTCAGCAAGCCCAATTCACGCGGAACGACGCTAGTGACGATGAAAACGAAGACGGAAATCATGAGACAGAGGAAGAGAAGATGATGAGTGCCTTGGAATTGAAGAAGGCCAACAAGAGGTTTGAGGAACTTAATAGAGAGAACTATAATGACAGTGTCAAGATTGAAGTGCCAAAGAATCTCACTCAGTTACATTTTATGAGGAATAGCAAACCATCGGTGGCGGTGAGGCGATTATTGAACTCGAAAAAGACGTGGAGTAACTATCTGGATGAGCTTGATAAGAAAGAGGTGAGGAAGCTGAATAGGTTGGAAGTCAGACCGAATATTAGTCGAACAAAGAAGTTGTGCACTATATGTGGTAATATCAGCTGGAGCAGTTGTACGAAGTGCGGAGCTCGTGTATGCAGCGTGAAATGCATGGGGATGCATAAGGAAACCAGGTGCACAAATTTTTGAAACGTAATGTATGTATATTGGGATGTATTTGTTTTACACGAAATACTTCAGGTTAAACACTCGTAAATAAGGTCCACAATCCCTTCAAGTATCCAATGATCTCATCTCCTCCGAGCTTACTCTGTCCATACAATCTATCGACAAATGCAATAGGCACCTCAGCGATAGTAAAGTTTAAGGATCTAGCTCTAACGGCCATCTCCATCTGAAAAACGTATCCTTTGGACTGGGTGACCTCAATAATCTTCGCTAGCACTTCCTTCTTGTACAATCTGAATGAACCTGTCAAATCACTAACGTGAGGTCTAAGTAACTGGCTGGCGAGGAAGTTGGCACCCCGAGAAATCAATTTTCTTTTGAAGTTCCAACCATAAACACCCCCATTTCCGGCATATCTCGTTCCAGTGACAATATCATAATCATTCTCTTTCTGCTTGGCTATGAATTGAGGAATGGCTTCAGGGTGATGTGAAAAGTCTGCATCCATGATAATCACGAAATTTCCCTTAACATAGTCCAAGGCAAACTTGTACGCAGTACCAAGACCCAATTTTCCTGCTCTTGTCTGCAAGTTAATATGGTCTTCACCGTAAAGCTTAACCAATTGCTTGGCAACCTCTTGAGTACCATCTGGGGAATTATCATCCACAATGACAACTTCCCAGTCGAGCTTGTTCTCTTTAAAAGTCTTAGCTAGAAGATACGTGATGATGGGAAGATTTTCCCTTTCATTGTACGTTGGGAGAATAACCGAGTATTTGTTGGCCATGATTAGCTAGAAACTGATGAACAGTAAGTGAACAGAGAAGTGAACAAGAGCCACGATTCAAATTGTTTCTGTTCTCATGTTTTTTCTTCAAATAACAAGTGGACTACGCGACGGCGACGAGTCGACCCAATGGTTATGCTCACTACGATTCTTTTGCAATGGTATATAGCTAAGTACTACCAGCAGGAGGTCAGGAATCTTATAAGATGACTTAGAGATTCTGCTGAGATAAGTGCCGACTCTCAAATGCATCTATCTAATGTCCTGATAGCTAGGAAAATGAGATATACTATACCAGCCAGTTTGGTCGCGCATGGAACGCGCCTCTATTTGACTCGCGCGCGAGCTCGTTATAAGCTTCATCTCTTTATAGGGTATCGTTCTCGTGGTTATAGATGCCTTTCGATAGTCATATTCGGAAAATATTTGATAAGGAGACCGTTGATGTTTTTCATGATTCAAAAGTGCTCCTAGTTGGAGCCGGTGGTATCGGCTGTGAATTACTTAAGGATCTTATCACTATGAACTACGGTGAAATTCACATCTTAGATTTGGATACCATCGACCTTTCCAACTTGAACCGTCAATTCCTATTTCGTCAGAAGGATATAAAAGCTTCAAAATCACTCACTGCCGTCATGGCTGTTCAGCATTTTAGTCATATCTCCAAGTTGGTTGCCCATCATGGTAATATTATGGACGCTGTGCAGTTCCCCCTTTCGTTTTTCCAGCAGTTTGATATGATCTTCAATGCCTTGGACAACCTAGAGGCAAGAATGTACGTCAATAAAGTCTGTCTTTTTATCAAAACTCCACTTATGGAGTCTGGTACTACGGGCTTAAAGGGTCAGGTCCAGCCTATTTATCCCTATTCAACTGAATGCTTTGCATGTGTGCCCAAGTCCACTCCAAAAACTTTTCCACTTTGTACCATTCGTTCCACTCCTTCCAAGCCAGTTCATTGTGTTACATGGTCCAAGAACTTTCTTTTTCCGCAGCTATTCGGTCCAGATACCGTAGAAAACCTTCCCCAAAAAGGTCAAGATGCGGAACAGGACGGTGAAGCTGCAGATAAAGATTTGATGCAGGAGGCAAATGAGTTGTTTGAGCTGAAGAGGAAGGTGCTGGATGCTTCTGACGGTTTTAAAGATGCTTCGTTTGTTGATGATATCATCTTTAAGGTGTTCGCTGAAGATATCAGTAAGCTTCTGCGCATAGAAGACCTTTGGAAAAGTCGAGCCAAGCCCACTCCTTTGGACTACGGCAAGTATCGAGCTGATATCGGCAAAATGACGGATATTGAAAATTTGAAGCTTTCTGATCAAAACATCTGGACAGTTCAAGAGAACTTGGAAATATTCACTAAAGCTACTCTTCGCTTGACGATGCGTTTGTCAAAGGAGAGAGAAATTGAGTTTGATAAAGATGATGACGATACCTTGGAGTTTGTCGTAAGTGCTTCGAATATTCGGTCGTTCGTTTTCGGTATTCCTTTGAAAACAAAGTTTGCTGTTAAACAGATAGCCGGTAATATTATTCCAGCAGTGGCCACTACTAATGCCATTATGGCTGGCTTCAGTGCTCTTTCGTCGATTCACTACTTTATAAATGGTAAGAATGCGGAGGTGGCTGCTCGGGCATCAAAAATGATCTTCGACTCCTCGGTTCCCGAAAGATTCGTCAACTCATCTAAATTAGTGAGAAGTAATTTCAACTGTAAGCAGTGTTCCATCACTAGAGGAATTGCTTGTGTTGATATTGATCACATGGCTCTCGGTGCATTCAGGGATGCATTACTTAAAGAGTATCATAACGAAGATGATGTCTCTATTGCCACAAGTGATTCCCGATTATTGTACGACTTTGATTTCGACGATAACCTCCAGCGACCTTTGAAAGATTTTATCGGGGACGGTGATGTCTTATTGATTTCCGACTCTGAAGAGACATTAGACCATATTGAACTTTTAATAAAAAAAGGAATGCATTGTGTTATTCCACCCTTGGATATCCCGCCATTTAGAGAACAGGCATTTGAAGAGGATGGCGAAAAGGAAGATGCAGAAACAGAAGATAATATGAAGTCAGTGGTAGGTGATGAAGTAGTTGTGTTGGATGGGGATGATGACAAAATATCCAATACCAAGAGATCGTTAGAAGATGATGATAATGGGCCAATGGTGAAAAAGGTCAGGATGTCAGTCAACGATGAGGAAGATCCGATAATTTTAGATTAATATAAACGTTAGAATGAATACAAAGGATATCAAATTAAAAGAAGCAGGACAAATAGAAAGTAAGCAAGCGAACAACTGTATATACACGCACCGTTGGTTGACCTTAGAGGGTCCCAAAAAATCCGTGAGGCAGTTTGAATTAAAGAGTGAAAGATGAAAAGAGTGGATCAAAGTGAGTTGGATAATAAGCATCGGTGTTTTGAAAAATACCTCACAAATAAAGAAGCCATGGAAAGAAGAGAAACGAGAGACATAAAGGAAGAAGAAAATAGAAAACGATCTAAGAAAAGGAAAGAGGTAAAGGTAAAGTAAAAGAAAACAAAGGAATCATAGCATAATTGATAAAGGAGTGTTGGTTCAGTTCAAGATATTTTTTGAATTTGATCTACTTCTAAGCTTGCTGAGCCAGCCCTTATTCTCCTTGGAAGGAGACTCAGTAACGTTAGAGGCAGAAGCATTCAAAAGTAGGGAGTCATCGGAATTCTTTTCTCCTGAAGACGAGAGTGGTAAAGCATTTAAGATATCGTCAGTGGCACTGCTCTGTGAACGCGATTTAGGAGAAGTTCTGGGTGATATTAAAATGTTGAGGGGTTTGGCCAAAGTGTGAAGGAAATGGTGGGAGGGTGAATGGGAATCAGAACTATGGGAATCGGAAGAATGGAGGGTATCTGGAGAGCTCAATGGTTTGAGAGTGTTGCCAATAGAGTGACTTGGGGATTCAGATGATGGCAGAGTAAAGTTATCAACATTGATAGGAGGTGGAGGTTCTAGCTGTAACTGCGAAAGGGTGACCTGTGGATGCACAGGCACAACCACCGCCCTCGTACTGCTCTCTTCTTCCTCTGTCGTCATTCCAAGATCGTCTATACTATCAGTCTTCACCATGGACAATTTGTCCTGAGAGGTCGTGACTCGAATCATGTCTGAAGGGTGGGGCACGGAAGACAAAGATTTGCTATGCTTTCTAGTAGTATAAGAACTCTTTGGAGGTAAAGACTCAAATTTAGAGGAAGCTTCGCTGCCCTTCCTCTCTGTTTCTCCGTGTTCTGGAGCTTGTTCCTCTGCCTCCTTCGGTTTCTTAGCTTCCGCTGCCAGTCGAGCAGATTCTTGCGCAGCAGGAAGAATTTTATGAGAATATTCAATCATAAATTCGACAACCAAGGAGGACAACGCATATTCATCGGGTGATAAATCATGATCGGAGTGTGAAAGAATCGAAGGTTGAAAAATGGCAGCCAAATTTTTGGCAGGCATCCGGTTTTTCTCCGAATGCATATTGAATATGGCCAACAGATCAAGTATGTAGAATAAAAGCTGACGTCTAAGCTCAGGAAGTTTGTCAAGCAAGTCTGCATAGTCCTTTAATGCTTCTCTGCGTTCTCTAATCAACTTCCGTTTGTGCAATTTTTTCCTGTGCTTCTTATCTTCTCTATCTTCTTGTGATTGTTGTTTAGCTGAATCGGTGACAGCCCCGGTCTTTGAGGAATTTTCTTGCTCTTTGATCTTCGAAGCCTCCTTCCCCACATGAGACATACGTTTCTCCTTATCTTTTAGGTACTTCAAAATCGCTGATCGAGAACGAAGAGGTTCTCTGAAATCCTCATACAATGCCAACGGAATCAAGGGCTCGGGCAAAGCACCCAGATATCGCCTTAGAAGAGAGGCAGCGTCATGAACAGTGAATCCGTCCCAATCGATCTTGGCACCGTAATCAGGAGGAGTGGAGAAAATGATTTGTAGTTGTTTGATACGTTTGTTAGAACCTGCCATACGAAAAATTCCTTCTATATCCAAAGCATTCTTCTTGAGATATAGACCGCAAGAAGCAACAACACGCGGAATACGGCCATAGACCACAAGACCATTACTATCGGAGGATATATATATTCGACCTTCGGCAATTTGAACAGACTCTTCTAATGGGACACCAAACACTGGGGAGTTGCCGATGTTATCCAGTTGTCTTTGCAAAATGAAGCTGTCTCTCTGCCGTTTCAATTGCTCTTGCTGATTGCTGTTAACAGAGCTAGTGCTTGAATCCCTGCCAAAATATGATGAAAGTGGCCGGAACGTGTGTGAGGACCTTGACTTATACGTCAGTTTTGGACGAGGCTGAGTAGCGGTGGACCCGTGCACGGTAGTAGACGTAGTAGGTGCATTAGTGGAAGGGGTTGTTGCTATAATAGTAGCAGAAGAATTGGGATTGACAGATGATGGGGTTGTGGCAGTGCTGGCAGCTGGACACTTATTTTTAGGAGTGTTGATAGATGACGTAATTGGAGAGGCCAGTGCAGAAGCTGCAGAAGAAGCGCCTGACGGGCTCAACAACGGGGATTTCAATCGTGGCTGAGACGGCTGTGAGGAAGTGTGAGAGTTGGTAGTGCTACTAGCCTTCAAGCCCTTGAACCAACCGGTAAGGGTAGATTTGTTAGGAGATGATGAAGGAGTAGTCATTGTAGAAGGGCCTAGTTTCCCGCCTGGCTGTTTATCACTGTGAAATGCGGCAAATACAGGCAAGTTGGTAACTAGCCGAAAAAGAGCTGCGGGAACTGTTGACTATTGAGTTGGTTCAAAACTGGAGAAGCAAAATGTTGAGGGGAAACAATGTAGATATATCTCAAGCAGATGGAAATTAAAACAACAGAAGCCCTGAAGCCAGTCAATGTATAACTCAAAAATGAAGGTTAATCCAGTAAACGATAAGATCCTGGTGAAGAGAAAAGCAAACAATAAGCGGCGAACAACAAGAAAGAAAAATATATATATATATATATGTGACAATATTATGCAAATGATGAATGTAACGGAAGAAAAATACAAAAGAAAAAATTCATTATTATGATGGTAAAGAGAGTAACGGGGAAGTTGAGACGGGTTGCTAAGAGGAGGTGGCAAAGAAGAGAGTAATGGTGGAAGAAAAGAAAAAGACAATGATATAACTTTAGAGGGTGATGTCGACTAGCTATTACTAGCGCTAACCACTTCTGACCAGTTCTGACCTATTCTTGATTAGCCCTGTTTAGGCAAGAATTGCGTATGTGTACGTGTGATTTTTAGGTTAATTAGGGAGGGGCCTCTTCTATCTTGCCCAGAATTTTGGGCCAGTAAATGAGATAATCAATTATTGTCTGGAGATACTTTTAAGGTGTAAGGATGTACTTTGTATTTTCTGTTGCAATTAAAGAGGCGGGGCGAGGTTACGCAAATAATAGCAAGAGAGAGCAGAATTGATACAGAATAAGGAGCTTCAGCTTTTTCTAACTTGATAACTGGCTTTAGAAATTTGAGTTTAGTAATGAGTTTTAAAGGATTTCAGAAGGCTGTGGTGCGTGTGCCACAGTCACTACGGCAGAAAATGCACATGGGAGAGCAGACACAGGATCCGGTGTATGAAGATGCAGAGAGACGGTTCAAGGAGTTGGAGGTTCAAACGAAACGGTTGAACGATGAATCTAAGCGGTACCACAGAGCGGTCGATGCTATGTTGGATCACCAAATTGGGTTTTCCAAGGGAATCGAGGAGATTTACAAGCCAATCAGTGGTAAAGCTTCTGACCCCAACAGTACCATCCCAGAGGGTAATCCTGAAGGTATTGAAGCTTGCGAACAGTTCCGTGAGGTTATGAAAGAGTTGAAGGATACTTTGAAACCAGATTTGGATCTTATTGATACTAAGATTGTTCAACCCGCACAAGAATTGTTGAAGATTATAGAAGGCATTAGGAAGATGGCCACCAAACGTAACCACAAGCAATTAGATCTTGATAGGCACCAGCACTCGCTTAAAAGTCTTCAAGAAAAGCGGGATAAGGCAGCTAAAACTGATGAGACCAAATCCTTGAAGTATGAAGAGAAAATATATAAGGCTGAGAATGATTTGGCCATTTCCCAACAGGAATTCGACTATTACAACGAGATGATGAAGGCCGACTTGCCAGCACTGTTCCGAATGGAGTCCGAGTTCATTCATCCCTTGTTTATCTCGCTTTACTACATGCAGTTGAATGTTTTCTATACCCTTTCGAGCAGAATGGAGGAGATGAAAATCCCATACTTTGATTTGTCTTCTGACATTCTCGAAGCTTTCAAGGCCAAGAGAGGGGATGTTGAGGAGAGGGCCGAGAGTATTGGTATTACTCATTTCCGTCTCGGCTATAGCCGGTCAAAGTTGGATGCAACTAAGCGGAGATTGGCTGTTCAGCATGGTGTTGAACCAGGTTCTCCTGGAGCTGTTCCTTACGGTCAGGCTGCTCCTTATGGTCAAGCTGCTCCAGCATATGGTCAGGCTACTCCGGCATATGGTCAGGCTGCTCCTTATGATCAAGCTGCTCCAGCATACGGCCAGGCTGCACCAACATACGGTCAGCCTGCCGTCACACCTGCTCCTGTGTATGGTCAATCTCCTGTCGCAGGCTACGGCCAGACACCTCCTCCTTCCACGTCTACTACTGGATATGGCTACGGCTACGGCGACAAGAAAACGCCAGCCGGTACTTTCGCTCAATCTCCTCCTCCTTCGGTAGCAACAGCCATCCCCCCTACTTATAGCGCTTCCCCAATTGCTGCCGTGGCAGCCGCCATAGCGCCTGGTGCTTCTGGTGAACTTTGTACAGCATTGTATGACTACGATGCCCAAGCAGATGGCGATCTCAGCTTCAAAGCTGGATCACAGATCACTATCATTCAGAAAACGGCCGATCAGAATGGCTGGTGGACGGGTTCTCTCAACGGTGCTACTGGTGTTTTCCCAGGTAATTATGTTCAACTTAACTAAATGAGTATATTTTATGTTACCAATAAATTTATTGTATAAAGAGTAGTTCTGTTTGCCTAAGTAGTCCTGTTTGCGTTTTCTTTTTTCTTCACATATTTCTCTCATCTACAGTTATTATGCCTGCCGGTTCTTTGCGTGCCAAGTTGACGGCAATGTCCCATCGGAAGGGAAAGCGTATAGGTAGCGATACGAAGAAAAAAACGAAAAAGCCCAAGAAACAGATCGGAGAAGCCGATAAGCTTCTGGAACGTGACTATAATGGGATCAATTTGTTTGAAAGATACCCCAATTTTGCCAAGTTGCATGTCGAGAGACTCATTATGGATGAGAATGTGGAAGATGAAGAGTTGGAAGAAAACCTACAGATAATATTGGGAGCCATTCGATTTCTTAATAGTCTCCAGTTTCAGGCTTCACGTATCAATAAGGAGAAGTTATTCCGCAAATTCAATCATAACTTCCCACAGCTCGTCATAGTGGATCAATTGTACTGTATTATGGCAAAAACCGGCTCAGAGACGTTTATAGATCGAAACATAGAGCAGCTCATCACGCTGCAAAAGGTTAAACTGATTGATCTCAACAACGAGAACTTTAACTTTCGATTAATTATTTTGTACGAAGACTTCTTGAAGGTGGTAAAGGATACTTTCAAGGACGAAAAGGTAATGAAGAGGTTCATCAATCTTATAGAGGACTATCCAAATTTGTTGCAAATCGATGGAGCTTTGTTGAAGAGATACGCACTTGATACCACCCAGTTGATCCATCTAGGATTTCTCAGTATTTCAAGAGAACGGAAGGGTGGTGATAGTGAGGCTGTCTACAACATCAGTTTACCCAATTTGGGGCCTTTTTTAAAGATCGTTAATGTAGGCATGCGATTTATTTGCCGAGTGTGTCAAGAATACAGACAGAATCAGATCTTGGAGAAGCATCTGATTGAAAAGTATAGTCATGATACTATCATATACAGAAGGATGAGGGGACTGAATTGGACTTGGTTGCTGAGTGTAATGGTTGGTTCTGGGCGGTTGGAGTGCTACAGTACGCCAGTAGGAAGGGTGTATAGATTGACGGGTAAGTAAATCACATATCGACTGGCAAGTCACAAAAAAAGCTTTAATTAAATGTTCTATCTAATACATGCCAAAGAAATCAGGATCTCACCTTCTGTCTGTTCATAGTTCTTCTCTGTCTTCTATCGCTCTGTCTCTTGGCCAACTTGTCCTGTTCTTCAGGGGTCAACTTAGCTCTACGATCCTTTTCAGCCTCGGCCTTCTTGCTGTCTAGATCCTCCTTACGAGCAGTCTCTAAAGACTTCTTCAACTTGGCGTACTCACTTTCACGCGTCTTCTTACATTTTCTAGTGACCTCTGGTCTGAAAGCAGAATTCTTGCAGACAAAGTCAATGTAAGTCTTTAGCAAAAAGCTGAGAAATTCATTAGCAGCGGCAACATCGGCCTTGGTCTTAGGAACTCTCATCTCTAAAACAAACCTCTTAGAAGGCTTTAACTTCGAAAGTCTGTCCGGCTTCTCCTCTGCCTGATCGGTGACGGCAAAGAATTTGATCAAGTCCTTGCACTTCTCCAATAGGTCTGGGAACTCGCTCGAATAAAGTGTGCTGGTCATCTGAGGAGCCTCGTTCATGAAGACGAACTGAACAGGAAGCTTGTCACTTTCTGATGTCTTGGTCAAGGAAAGGAAATAGTTCTCCTTTCTGTACTCATTCATGTGATCCTTATGGACAATGGCCCATATAAAATCGTCAAACTTGCTAGATCCATCGGCATCGATCTGGAAATTGAAGCTAACCTTATCTTCAGGAGCAGGCAAGGATTCAATGAAAAAGCTGGAAACATATTCCATCACCCAGACGAATGGATTCTGACGAGATTGTAACTCGAATTTGGCAATCATCGATTCGATTCTTAATCTGCCAGTGGCATAAAAAGTGAAATGTTGGGTGTCATCTTTGGCCATCAATCTAGACTTGGTGACACCCACCTGGAAGAAGTTCTCCTTGAAAACAGGCAAAATGGAGTTAACAAACTTGTTTACCAACTTCTCATTGTACTTAGAACCAAGGTAGAAAGTTATCAGGTAGAGAGCAATGAAACTAACTGTGATCATTTCAAGTTTCCATGGATATTTCATCAATCTTTGCTTCAACGGCAAAGCTGCGAGTTCTTGAAGAGTGAGTTTACCTCCAGAAGTGGCGGCAGCTCTGTCTGTGGTGGCCGAAGTGATGGCCGAAGTGGTTGTCTCTGCGGCAACAGTAGCTGCAGCCAATAAAATGGCCTTGATGAAACTGAATGCAAGCATAGTTACGGTGGTGATGGAAGGAAGGAGGTGTTCGTTCTTCGTTGATATTATCTTTCAAGTGGACGTTTTTCGAGGGTGACACCGCTCACCGGGTACCGGGAGCCCTCCCAACGAAACCGCGTGTGCGGGGTGCCCAGCGTGCGCAGCGTGCACTGGGAGCACCGGGAGCACCGGGACCATTTCAATCTTAACCCTTTAGCACATAGCTTAGCTTATATTTACAGGCTTATATGAATAAATATCTCTCTAACGGTTACCTCCAACATCTCCCACGTCCAACCGTGAATTCTTAATGTAGTAATGTCTGTTTCTTGGTCTGTATTTGACAGGTCTTCTGACCACATCCACACGTAGAATGTTAGGGTGGAACACCGGAATATGTATATCAACGCCGACACCTCCCACTTTGTTTCTAATTAAAATGTCGGATGCGACACCTTGTCTTTTAACGGCAAGAATCTGACCCGTAAGAGGCTTCTGATCTTTGTAGACGATGGTAACAATGTCGTCTGCTCTCAATCTTCCAGGGTTATCGAGTTTAAATTGTTTTCTCTTCTGCCCTGTCTGATCCAGCTTAGAATATTGTGCTTCCCTGATATAGCTCATTAATGGCATTCCTCCTCTTTTTGCAGGTATCGGTTCATACACCTTCATTTTAGCTAGATGATGATGTTAGTATTGGCTCCTCAAACAACTTTTTTCAATTAATTTCACCTACCTCCTAAACGAAGAGTAGACTTCGAAAACATCCGTATCTGCTGGGTGAACATATCTTCTTGTCTAGTCAATAATGATAAACTGGTTGGTTAAGGCTTGAAAAAAAATTTCGGCCTTTCCACTCGGCTCTATTTTTTGGGGGGGTGCTTCAAAAAGCCTTATTAAATTTACTTACTCTAAATCACTAACATCTACATCGATCTTATAGCCATCTTCGCCGTTTTCCTCCAAAACTTTGCGGCTCACTTTCCAAACGTGAACAATATTATCGTCAGAACAACTTGCCACGCACCAAGGAATCTCAGTACTGAACTGGAAATCATTGACACCACCCGTATGTCCTCCGTGCATCAGAAGTAGCTCAGGTACACCGTCTTCCATTTCGTCCGGTAATTGCTCCTCGCCAATCTTATTGATGTCCCACAAAATAATTCTTCTGTCCATTGATGATGACGCCACTACATTTTCATGGAATGGATCCCATTCCACATTAGTAATTGGCTTAGTATGGCCCATCATAATATGTAGTTGTCTACTGGTGTCTCTTAGATCGTAGAGATACACGTTAGAGTCTTCTCCTCCCAGTGCGAACAAATTTTCTGAGAATTTCGAAAAGCAGAGTGTATTAAATGACGTATTATCACTTAGAGCAGTGCTAATGGAAGGTGAAGAAACTCTCTTATCCATGTACACGAATTTCTTGTCTTCAGAAACAGATCCAAACGTATTTCCTGAAAAATTATGCCATCTGACATCGTTCACAATATCAGTATGATTATCGTATACATGAGTCGGTTTCAGCATTGGTTCCTTTTTCTGGGTCTTGTAGTCCCACAATGCTACGGTATTGTCATCGCTCGAAGTAAGAAGCTCTCCTGTCACCACTGGATTCCATGAAAGTCCAAATCCATTTGCCTTATGATGAACGAGTGTAGTTTTGAATTCCTCGTTCATTTTACTGTCCAATTCGTAAACATACGTGTCTCCCTGGCCATTGATTGTAGCCACACTGTGGGGATGCTGTGGCATGTATCTTGCACGGTTTATCTCACAATTCTGCTCAAATTTCTTTGAAATCTTGAGTCGTGAGTTCACAGTCTGCATTTCCTCGGGTGTCATCGGCTCTGCTTCAGGGAAAATCGATTTAGGCACCTGCATGGATGCAATTTTTAAATAGTTGATGTCCTCTCCGGACGTATGTGTTGTGAGTAAGATGTTTCTCAAAGTGGCATACTTTGTATCTTTCGTCTTGTTTTCAAAAGTGCCTTTAGGAACCCATTGGATGGATAATGACGGCCAGGTCAATGCAGTCTCGCTGATAAAATCATACATGTAACGACAATTCTTTCGCCAGAGTTTGTACTCTTCAACAATGGTCAGTTCCTCATCTTGGTTTTCATCTCCCGATTGCGGGCTTTCGGTGGCAACTGCCGTTGGAACTGCCGTGGCTTTTCTACTCTCCTTCTCTTCTGAACTCATAACTTGCAAGTATAAGGAGGAAAGAGGAAATGGCGTGTTCTCAAGGGCTGATTTAAGTCCGCTGTTTTTTTTTCTCTCCTTAGTATTTAATCGCGCGGAAAGGCAGCTTTAGACCACTGACTTGGATAGGCATATTCCTATGGTTTCATGGTTCATATCCAATGAATGTGTCTATTGAGTACAATCAGATCGTTCGAGAGTACTCCAATCCTGCCGGAAAGTACTTTACTTCCCTCGCTCTCTCCTCGTGTGCTGATTCCACACTCTCTGTTCGGGCCTGTACTATAGAGGATAGAGTATTTCATATTAGGGTGAATCCAGACGGCTGGTATGTTCACAATTCCCCAAGCATTGGAATCTTTGCGACTTTTGAGGCACTTGCGTCAGAGATTAGTACTGCGTTCAGAGACTCGTGGTGGAACGAACTCAATAGTACATTGGAAAGACTAAGTGATTGATTAACTGCACTAGACATCTTACATAGAATAATCTTTTTACACATATTTCCAGTACTCAGATTCTACCACTGTTGAAAAGTAGGTTTATATGTTGACTTAGGAACTCATCAGTGTAGAAATCAGATCTTCTCACAACTTCCTCGTCAATATTGCCACTCTCACCAAACGACATCGAATCGCTCGACAAGATCTTCAAGTATTCACTGTTGCGATCCTGAATCTTCCTGAGAAAGCCCACAGGATCATCACTGAGTTTGCGGTAAAAGTCATACTTTAGCTTCGAATAATTGAGCATTTGCATGTTCAATCGTAAGTTATCAATCAATCGAGAAAGCTCCTCTGATGACTGCTTGTTCAACACATGCTCCGAAAGTAGTCTGTTGATAGATGCAATTTCTTCCGCCCCTGGTTTCATATGAGGATCTATGAGTTTTGAGTTCACTTTCAAATCAATCACGACATCTCCCAGCGTGGTGCTGCGTAAAGTGTTGATACTGTACTGGATTTTAATTGGCTCGATCGGTTTCAAGAGTTTAGTGGAAATCATTTCCATCATCTGTGGAAGCGTGAGAGTGTTTAGTCCAAATATCCTGTACAATAAGTCATCTGCCTTAATTGTCACGATTTTCTTCTGTTGCTGAGGTGCCTGTTGGATCTGCTGATGTTGAACGTGCCCGTTAGTAACCACAGAAGCTGAGTGTGGAACAGTTTTCACCTCAAACAAGTTGTTAACCTTGATGTAGTTGAAGATCTTGTGAATGCAGTCGGACTGCGTGATTTCAGTGGTTCCCAGTAACTCGATCAAGGAATCTTTCACGATCTGAAGCTTAATGGGGAACATCTTGGGTTGAATCACTATATTGGCAATGACTTCCTTTTCTGATGAATCTACATTTTCTCCCTTTGGCACTTCACTTTGGGGAATTGACGAACCACCACGGCGAATATCCATTCCATCAAACTGCTTTTGAGTTCTTTCAGCCTCTGGCATCTGTGGATCTTCGTGCCACTCAACGATGCGCGTATTGGGACTCTCGTGGCCACCGCCAACGCCAGGAGCTGGTTTAATCACTAAAGTATCATTCTTTCCATCTTTAGCTTTTAGTTCAACGCTCAACGACGATAAAAATGTGCTGAACTTCTTGCGAGAAGGAGAATCTGCAGGTTCCTTCTCTCCAAGAAGGCGACCTTCAACTCGAAGAGTCCACACTGGTTGCTGCTCCGTATCATCGTTAGGATCCGTTTGCCATGGCTGACTTTCTGACGTGTTGTAGATAAAAATTCTCAAGATATCCGTGTCTTTAGCATCCTCTTGAGAATAGCCTCCTGCTATAGATTGTTGATAATCCTGAATATCTAATAGCTTTTTGTTAATCATAAGGTCGAGCTCTCTTTCCTTTGTCTTCAACTTGTTGAATAGTCCCACTTTCTCTGGAAACTTCTTCTCTAAAGATTTGGATATCGTGATGTCTGTTGGCTTTAAGTGAACTGACGCGATAGGTCCTCCTTCAGGACGAGCTTGTTGTGCTTGCGACCCGGCACTGCCGCGATGCGGAGGCATGCTATGCTGCGTTCCGACTGGCTTCTTTGGTCTGTAACGAGAAGACATGGGGATTATGTTTAAACTATGGGCAAAAGAAAGTAGTGAAGGTTGTTATTATGTATTTTTACTATCAAGTCAAAATTTCTGGACCCTCGCGCTTCGTGTAAGGGCTTCGTAACCAAGGTTTTTCACTTTGATCTAAAACGTATTATTAAGAGAGAAAAGAAGTACAGAGATATTGAATATCTAAGCTTGTAGTGATTTATTCCGTAACCAATTCCTCTTCGATGGCAGCCTCAATAACCTTCAATTCTGGAATGTCGATCTCCTTAATTTTTTTAGGCAAAGTTGCCAACTTCTTCAAGTCGTGAGGGAGAACGTCTTTCTCGAAGGAATAGCCGGTAATATCACCCAACGCCTTGTTAACCACCTCTGAGAATTTGGCAGGATGAGCCGTAGATAGAGAGATGTAATTAATTGCAGTATCCTCACCATCTTCTGCTATAATACGTTCAGCAACGGAGATACCAACAGCAGAATGTGGGTCCAAAATGTAGTGGTTGGAAGTATTCTGGTAGGTAGACCGTATAGTACGAACAGTTTCGTCATTACTGACAGAGCCCGATAACAAAAACGACTGGGCGAGTCTCAAAGTCTCCTCAGCCACCCTGAAGGCACCTTTAGAAGAGAGCTCGTTCATGAACTGGTTCATTATACTGCCGGCCTCTCTATCATCTTTAGAGGCAACAGTATCTCTAACCATATACCACAAGAATCTCTCAAAGTTTGAAGAGACACAGATATCCATTGCCGGAGAATAGGTAACCTTAACAGGTGCTTTATCATAGGTACCAGTTCTGAGAAATCTATTAAGAATATCATTTTCGTTGGTAGCGACAACTAGCTGTTCCACAGGTAAGCCCATTTGCTTAGCATAATAACCAGCAAGAATATCACCAAAATTACCACTTGGCACGACGAACTTAACTTTCAAGCCGCTTTTCTGTGCCTCCGGAACTTGTCTTAAAAGTTGGAAGTAACCGTGATAATAGTAGGTAATCTGGGCAAGAATACGTGCCCAGTTGATAGAGTTAACGGCACCAACGTGGTACTTATCATTGAACTTTACATCGTTGAACACCTGCTTCACAAGAGACTGGCAGTCATCGAACGTACCCTTAACAGACAACGTATGAATGTTTGCATCCTGAACGGTGGTCATCTGTTGTTCCTGAAGAGGAGACACGCGACCTGTTGGATAGAGAATAAACACAGATACGTCCTTTTTGTTACGAAGACCATAAATGGCAGCAGAGCCTGTATCACCGGAGGTAGCACCAACAACGGTGATTCTATCGTGAGTAACACCGGCAGCCTTCTTACTGTTCTTCTTCAATAGGAAATACTCAAATAAGTTACCCAAAAACTGAAGAGCCACATCCTTGAAGGCATACGTTGGGCCGTGGAACAACTCCAATAGGTAAAGGTTTTGCTGAGAGTCGATCTTGACCAATGGTGTGATCTCAGGTGAACGGAACTTTGAGTACGACTTAGAGATCAATTCTGCCAAATCAGTGTCGGGAATCTCTTCCCGGCTCACATAGAGACGCATCACTTTGAAGGCTAGCTCCTGGAATGAGAGGTTGGCCCATTGCTTAATGAAGTCACTAGGAACATGAGGGATTTGAGAAGGAACGAACAATCCTCCATCCTCAGCAAGACCCCGAATAACAGCATATTCGAAAGGCTTTGATTGTGACTCCCGCGACCGTGTAGAACGGTATCTTTGTGAAGCTGAAGGCATGCTGGAAAACTTATGGCGAGAAGAGATCAGTTGACGATGAGATGACTACTACTATTCTTGCTCGATCTGGAACATGCGTCATACTGAGGCGGCGAAAAAAAAATTTTAAAAAACGGATTGAGATTCAAAAAAAGAGGTTCTACCCGGATTCGAACCGGGGTTTCCAGAATCAGGATCTGAAGTGATGACCACTACACTATAGAACCAAGCTTAACTAAAATAGTAGCTAGCAGCATGATCAGACAAAACTAATAACAAGGGTCTGCAAAATCAAAGCCAATTTATGGCTTTCGAGGATGATTTTCCACTCAGAATTGCTGCGGTTTATATAAACAGCTTTTCGAAGACTTCTACTATTATTACAACTACAGAATAATTTTCAATCACATCATTCAGAGATCCAATAAAGTGTATTCGACGTAATTCTCTAATCATCATTTATGTCAAGGCTTAATTTTGCTCCCAGAATTTAAAGCAGTAGAAATATCCTTACAAGACTTGCTTTGGAAAATAAGTGAAAGGAGTAAATTAATGGAAACAAAATTTATTTGAGTGATGCTGTAGTAACAATGAAATGTTTATAGTTGTATGTATATCCGCCGTAGAAGGAAACGAAGTGCGCAAAAAAGCTCCCAGATCTAGAAATCGATTGGAAACCAAACCAGCTGAGAAATATACCTGGAAATCCTTCCTTTCCTGTCCATTCACTCATTTTTTGAAGTTAATAAGTTATAATGCCTTACCCCTATCAATTCCTTAAGTGCTCCGATAAAAAAGAGCTTTTAGATGCCTACATAGGAAAACATGTGAAAGATCTTCCTACTCCTTCGTTGATCATAGACAGAAGCCAGGTGAAGAAAAACTGTATGGCCACGTTTGAAACGGTAAGAAAACTCGGGTTTGAATTCAGACCTCATGTCAAGACTCACAAAACTACCGAAGGAACCCTTTTGGAGCTAGGTGAAGGAACGGATTTCAGTACTTCTCGGATCGTTGTCTCTACGCTTACCGAGGCTTGGAACTTACTTCCTCTTGTTAAATCAGGACGTATCGATGATATTTTATTCAGTATGCCAGTAATGCAGTCTCGTCTAGGAGAAATGGCGGATCTATCGAAGTTTGTCAAGAATTTCAGAATGATGCTAGATAACCAGAAACAAGTGGATGCCTTGGTTGAGTTTAGTAAGAAGAACAATTATGCCAAGAAATGGTCGATCTTCATCAAGATTAACATGGGGTCTAACCGCGCCGGATTTGAATTGACCTCTTCAGAACTCAAACAAACTTTGCAGCAGATATTGACTACAGATGCCAGGAACTATATTGAAATATACGGCTTCTACTGTCACGCAGGCCATTCATACGGCTGCCATAGCCTGGAGGAGGCTGAAAAGGTGCTTGTAGATGAAATCAGTAGTGCCAATTCGGCCGCTAAAATGGCCCTGGAGATCGACAAATCCCTACAATTGGTTCTTTCTGTGGGTGCCACACCTACCGCGCATGCAGCTGGATTGTACAACTCCGGTCAACTTGACTCGAAGCTCTACGGTGAAGTGGAGCTACACGCTGGTAATTTTGCCTTCTGCGACTTGCAACAGGCTGGTACTAATTGCTGTAAGCTAGAGAGTATTGCATGTACGGTGCTAGCAGAAGTGATATCGGCCTATCCTGGTAGAGGTTCTCAGAAACCCGGTGAAGAGTTGGTGAATGCAGGCGTTTTAGGTATTGGAAGAGAGACAGGTGCCATTCCAGGATTTGGCAAAGTGTGCTGGCCAAAAGAATACTCGAATTGGATAGTAGGAAGAGTGAGCCAGGAACATGGTATTCTTACAGTGCTAGACCATCATGAACCTACGAAGATGATCCCTATCGGAACCAAAGTGTTAATATATCCTCAGCATACTTGCATAGCTGCTGCGTGCTATCCTTGGTATTTTATCGTGGATAATGTAGACGAAGTGGTGGATGTTTGGGTACCATGGAGAGGATGGTAATGAATGACGGAAGCCAACTCCTTCAATTCCGCTTCATCGCATCCGAAAAAGGAAATTTTCAGATTGCGAAATTTCGCTACCATGTATTCTTCAAGCCTATGGGAGAGAGTGCTCACTACTCGTTTCCCGGAGGATTGATGCTAAGAGTAACTATATAAGTAGTGTCTCATCAGCAGCCGTACTTGAGTTTATACGTAAAGTTATTTTAGTTCACTCTCAGCCAAGTTACCAGGACCTTATTCTCTTTCCAGCTACTAATCAGTAACGAAAAAAAAAACCAAGACGGTGACAGATTTTTACTTTGACTTCACTACCGTTTTACGACTTTTCTGATTCCTGTTTTCATCTTTTCCAACATGCCATCAGTTTCTCTGTCGGTGCCCAACTCGTCCGAACTTTCATCATTGGATTCGGTATCTTCCAATATTGAAAATACCCGAGATATAACGGGAAAATCAAACTACGAAAGTCCTTACACCGCAGGACATAATGACAATGCCGATAACATAGATACCGTTGACAGCGCTGACCAAAGTCATGATACAAATATCTTATGCTCTAGAAGACCGTCAACAAGAGTCACGTTGATTCAGAAGGTCACTACCATCAAACTCGATGACTCTAAAATAGTTCCTAAAGATAAGAGACGAGGTCTTTTTGCTCGGCTCTGTTTGTTGCCTGAGTATCAAGATGCGAGAGAGCTTCCAGGCAAGCTACGGCACTTTTTTGTATTTATCATTGCTTTTGTAGCCATGGTAGGTCCCATGGGAACGTCTATATTGTTTCCGGCCACAGATGACGCAGTCGAAGACTTGAATACCACTGTTTCCATATTCAACGTCGCTGTGGGTATCTATTTAGTGACTCTAGGCATTATACCCATGTGGTGGTCTAATTTTAGTGAACGACACGGCAGAAGATCCATTTACATCATTAGCTTCCTTCTTTACATCTGCTTTACTATCGGTTGTGCTCTTTCTATCACGATCAACCAACTTATCGCTTTTCGTGTCTTGTCTGGTGGCTGCGCGGCCAGTGTTCAGGCTGTGGGTGCTGGTACAATCTCTGATATGTATCCCATCACGGAGAGGGGTATGGCTATGGGCATTTTTTACTTAGGACCTTTGGCAGGCCCTTTGCTTGCCCCCATATTTGGAGGTGCCATTACCAGCAATAAGAATTTTGGATGGCGTGGAACTCAATGGTTTTTGGTCATCCTTGCATTCTGTGCAGTCATTTTAGTTGTTTTCTTTCTTCCAGAGACTCTTAGAACTCAGGATAACAAGGAAGCTATCAGAAAATTTCTTAGAGAGAGGAGAAGTCAGCGCCCCAAACAGGACATCGAGTCACAGGAAAGACA
The DNA here is from genome assembly GCF_011074865.1 of Brettanomyces nanus. Classification (NCBI taxonomy): domain Eukaryota; kingdom Fungi; phylum Ascomycota; class Pichiomycetes; order Pichiales; family Pichiaceae; genus Brettanomyces; species Brettanomyces nanus. The sequence goes on along the minus strand of NC_052374.1, from coordinate 3,298,325 downwards.
TATCTCGTCTCCAGGAGATACGGCTATCCCAAGCTCAGAATGCTCTTCTGAGTCTGTCTCTTTACCCAATATTCACCAGCCTTTCAGAAATAATGAATCACCAAGATCTGACCTTTCATCGCTCTCGGACAATTCCGGGGAATCTGATGAAGAAGAGGTTGAAAGATTGGATCGAATCGTCTCTAGAATGTCCAGACATCCTTCAGTAGCGGCCGCAAAAGATGCAGAAGAAATGCCTATTGATATGGTGGTTCCTCTAAGCAGAATTCGTACTTCCGTCTCATTCAATCCAATGAAGACCGAGAACGATAGATTCGCAGACAAGGTGAATAAAGCTGATCAAAGGAAACACGAGGATATCGGCTTCTGGAAGAAAGCTCAGTACTATTTCAAGATATATGGGTGGGGGCCCATGAAGGCATTCTCATTTATGCGCTACCCTCCTGTCTTCTTGAGTATCGCCTACTCGGGGCCGTGTTTTGCTGCATTGTACGTTGTTAACTTGTCCTTGACGTACTGCTATTCACGACCACCCTACAATTTTGGACCCATGTCGGTTGGTTTGGTGTATATCCCTAACTCAGTGGCATACATTGTTGCTTCTATATGGGGTGGTAAGTTTAATGATTACTTGTTAAATAAGAAGATAAAGAAGTACGGCATTGTGGCACCAGAGGCTCGGTTTGGTATCAATGTATTCTTTGCGGCAGCACTTCTTCCTTGCTCGCTTTTGATTACTGGCTGGTGTCTACAAGAGAAAGAGCAGTGGGTGACACCACTAATTGGTACTGCATTGTTTGGATTCGCTCAGATGATTGTCATTGGTATCACCGTCACCTACTTAACAGATTGCTTACCTGGAAGGGGTGCCACTGGTGTCGCTTTAAATAATTTTATCAGACAGTTAATGGCTGCTGGGGTGTCATTTGCCACGGCCCCTCTTATCAAGGCTATTGGCATAGGCCCATTGTTATCCATATGCGCTGGAATCACCGCAGTTCTTTCTGTCATCATGGTGCTCATTGTTAAACGAGGAGATCATTGGAGAGAAACCTATAACCTTGAGAAACTTTACGATATAGTGGATAGTTAAACACATACAAATAGATTTTTTTTCATTCGGTATCACTTTCGTACTTATTATCCTTCAACCTTTGGGACCAGACATTCTCTGCCTCCACAATCGTGTTAATATTGGCCATCATCTTGTTCATAGTCTCTATGTACTCATCGTGTGGGTCAGAATCATATACTATACCACCACCTGCTTGCAAATAAGCCACACCATCCTTAACCACCATAGTTCTAAGGGCAATACACGTATCCATTGTCTTTCCATCATAGGACCAGTGACCCACAGCACCTGCATAAACACCACGTTTCTCCTTCTCAAGCTCTCCAATTAGCTGCATGGCCCTCACTTTTGGAGCTCCGGACACAGTACCAGCAGGGAAAATCGATCTGAAGGCATCGAATCTAGTTTTTCCCGGTCTAAGGGTGCCGCTCACTTCAGAAACCAAGTGCATAACGTGCGAAAACCTCTCAATGGTAAGTAATCTGTCGACACTGGTTTTCTTGGGCTGACAGATCCTGTTAACGTCGTTCCTGGCAAGATCAACCAACATTACGTGCTCTGCCCGGTCCTTCAAAGAGGACCTCAAAGTGGCGGCAAGACGGTCGTCTTCTTCTGCAGTTTTACCACGCATAATGGTACCCGCAATAGGCCTGGTGATAATCTTATCGTCAAAGTCAGATTTAACAAGCATCTCAGGTGATGCTCCCACCAATTGATAGTCCAGATAGTCGATATAAAACATGTACGGAGAAGGATTAACGGTTCTCAAATGTCTGTAAATATTAAAGGGATGCACAGTAGTTGGTCTAGCAACTCTCTGTGATGGAACAGCCTGAATGATGTCTCCCTTAAGGATATGCTGACGAAGCTCCCGTACAAACGTTTCATAACCTTCTTCTCCAATATTGGACTTAAAATTGTTACCCTGCTTAATCGGTGGCTGTGGAGGATACGGAACTGGCAAAGAATGATCCGTCAACACTTTTTCAACCTTACGAAGCTGCTTTTCGGCGGCAAGATACTTCAATTCAATGTCTTTTTTGGTATCCGAAGGATTAATTCTAACATTATCAATCGCCTGGAACCTCTGGAACGCATTATCAAAGACCAAAATCTGATCGAAAAGCATCAACGCTGCCTCAGGCAATTTTAAAACGTCTTTCAATGGCCTTCTGGTAGTAGGCTCAAAGTATTTGATACAATCGTATGATATGTATCCAACTGCACCACCGCTTAGTATAGGGATACCAGGTAACTGTGCCTGGCGGACATTCTTCAGCTCCTGTTCCAGAAGAATTAAAGGATCAATCTCTTTTCCTTGTAGAGGACCAGTTGTAATAATCTTTCTAGGGTTGACTCCCATAAAGGAGAATCTCGACACTTGTTCACCATTCTTTGTACTTTCAAAAAGGAAAGACGGAAACCTATGAGCAGAACTGTCTCCTAATTTGGTAAGTTTAAGATATGCCAAGTGCGGAGAAAGATACTCAGCGGAGAAGTAAGCATATATCGGGTACAGATTAGGTACTGTCTGGGCACTGTACGACTGTCTATCTGCTTCTATAATCTCATAGAGTTTCTCGAATGTGGGTTGAATAGGATACTAAAAGACTTCAGTTAGTAACAAAGAGTCAACGTGCATATGATTCCAGAAGTACTTACACTCATTGTCGGAGAATTGATTGGAATAAGGATAAAGATGAGTGACTAACTTTTGATAAAAAAGATCCTTGGGCCTCGCGCCGGATCTTCAAGCGATGACTCTCGAGGGACAAAAATTTTGAGAACAGATAAAGATTAGGTCCCTGAATTAACTAGTGGCAACTAAAAACAAGCTAGATTATAATATATTTGTGTAGACTTTCCAAAGATTATATCATCTCCATCTTTGCAAAATAACAGAATTGGCAAGCCCAGCCTCTCCAATAGTCTTCTCCTTCATGTCATCTATATATCTCAAGGGAAATGCAAAGGCAAGGCTCCATGTTCTGGAATCTGTAGTCTTCGAGGCCACATAGTCAAACACTGCAGAAACTTTGTCACTAGAATTGAATCCATGCACAAATCTCTCGCCTTCTGCAAGGCGTATCTGAATTCTAGCGTCTCCACCCTCTTCCTGAGTTTCTTCTTTCTTCTGCTCTTCCTGTTCCCCATTCTTCTCGAGCTCGTCCTCTACTTTCGCCTCTCCTCTATCTCCCTCGACTATGATCGTTTCTCCAGGAACAGGAGATCCCAATCTTTGACCTTCACCTAAGAATCCACCTAACTTCCGCTTTGGTGGCTTAAACGAGTCTTCCAGCTTCTTGATCACGTGAACATCAACATCCTGAAACATCTCTACATTCAACAAGCTAAGCGGAGCTCTTCCCTGATTCAATTGCTTCAAATACTCAGCATTTTCAGGATCATCGTACCGATACAATTTACCCTCATCCACTTGAAATCCTTCCTTCCAAAACGTGATAGTTCTAGTGATTTTCTCCGGAATTTTCCGTTTCAGTCTCTCGTTAGGATCCGCAATCTTAGAAGACTCCACGCTGTTCTCTTTGGATCCCAACATATATCCAGTACCCTTGAATTTGGGCTGTTTAGCTTGAGCAATTGGCTCCCTTGTATCAGGTTCTCCGGCCTCTCGTTCAGCCTTTTTAAGAAGATCCTCCACCAAATTCATAGGATTCTTACTTCCTGAATCGGCCGCTCCACTGCCATTGCCCCTGCCACCGTTGTTCTTATTATCAGGGTTCTCAACTTCTAATCCTGATTTCTCTCCTCCTGTAAACAAATTAGTCTCGTCATCATCATTATCGTCATTGTGATCAATAACATCCATCATGGTTCTAAATTTAGAGTCAGAATGTCTCTTCTCCGGATGGGAATCAATGGCAGGAGTAGGCTCTCTTCCCGCACTATCACGATAATAGTCATTAAGTGCATTCGTAAGATCATTACCATTACGTGCCAAATATTGTTCCCCAAGATCATGGGTGGCACCAGTTACATCAGAAAACTGATGAATAAGATCATCAGACATCTTGAAAATAGCTTTATATACGTAAACGTACAGATACACCTAGTAGACTGAGTTCTTTATCGATCATCCTACAAAAATAAATTGCCTTCAGAGACTGGTGCACGGATGGTGCACGGATGGTGAACGGAGAAGGCATCCAACCAGACGCCTCCAACACTCCAAGATATCTCCTCTCCCACCCTACGGTTCGTTCAATAAATCCGATGTTGAAATCCCATTAATAGTAGAAACAAAGCAAATAGTAATATATATTCAAAAGTAGTCGGGACCTCATTCTGAAAGGTCCCTTATAATTAATCACGGCATTAAATGTTGAATTAAAATGCCGTCTCTCTTTTTTTATGAGATCTTAGTCCTTCTTAGCGTACTTCTCTCTGTAGTACTTGGCAGCAGCAACCATGTTAGTCAAAGAGGCAGTAGTCTCTTCCCACTTTCTGGTCTTCAAACCACAGTCAGGGTTACACCAGAACTTCTCCGCTGGGTAACTCTTCATAATCTCACCAATTCTAGCAATGAATTCCTCCTTAGAAGGAACTCTTGGAGAGTGAATGTCGAACAATCCAAGACCAATATGATTTGGATAGTTGGCAAACTCCTGAATATAGTTTGCATCGTCCTTCTTGGAGAACTCAATGGAAACAACGTCGGCATCCAATGCCTTTATGTGGTTAGGATCCAAGTCAGAGTAGCAGAAGTGAGAGTGGATCTGAGTGGTGTCCTTAACACCAGAGGTAGCAACTCTGAAAGATTCAGCAGCCCACTTCAAGTAGTCATTTCTCTCGGCACCAGCTCTCAATGGCAAACCCTCTCTGAGAGCAGGCTCATCGACCTGAATGACATGAATACCAGCAGACTCCAAGTCTTGAACTTCGTCTCTCAAGGCCAAAGAAAGCTGCAAAGCCTGTGTCTTTTGTGGAACATCATTTCTTGGGAAAGACCATCTCAAGATAGTGATTGGACCAGTAAGCATACCCTTCATTGGCTTTTCGGTCAACGACTGAGCGTAGACAGAAGTCTTCACGGTCATTGGAGCTGGTCTGGAGACATCACCGACAATAATAGGTGGTCTAACGTATCTGGAACCATATGACTGGACCCAGCCGTTAGTGGTAAAGGCAAAACCTTTCAATCTCTCGCCAAAGTATTGAACCATATCATTTCTCTCAGGCTCACCGTGAACCAAAACATCTAGACCAACCTTCTCTTGGAAGTCAACAACACCCTTGATCTCCTTCTTGATGAAGTTGGTGTATTCCTCCTCAGAGATTGTACCCTTAGTGAATTTACTTCTCATCACTCTGATGTCCTTGGTTTGAGGGAAGGAACCAATAGTGGTGGTTGGGAACAATGGTAAGTGGAATTCGCCCTTTTGAACAGCCAATCTCTTAGGGAATGGAGAGCTTCTGGTAGCCATAGCATCATCAATACCACTCGTTCTCTTCTGAACAGCAGCATCGTTATTGATTTCATGCTCCTTTCTGTTCTTGATAGAGAGAGCGTTGGCTGCCAACTTCTCGGAAACATCTTTACCGGAAATAGCATTGGCGATAGTCACAACCTCATCAAGCTTCTGAGTAGCGAAAGAGAACCAATCCTTGATCTCTGAGTCTAGCTTCTTTTCGTTAGTCAAATCGACTGGTGTGTGCAACAACGAAGAAGCAGTGGCCACAATAACTCTATCAGCACCAATCTTTTTGATGGCTTTCTTGACCAAGGCAATAGAAGCAGCAAAGTCATTCTTCCAAATGTTTCTACCGTCAACAACACCCACAGACAAAGTCTGCTTGTCACCCAAGATAGAGGCAACCTTTTCCAATTGTTCGGGATCTCTGACAAAGTCGAAGTGGAATCCAGCAACTTTTAAGCCCTTGATAGCAGACAAATTTGGTCTAACATCACCAAAGTATGTGGTAAGAATCAACTCGGGAAGACCTTCCTCGGCGGCAAACGCATCATAGGCGGTCTTGAAAGCGGCTTGAACCTTTTTAGGCATATCTAAAACTAAAGTTGGCTCGTCAACCTGAACCTCCTTGGCACCAGCAGCAGCCAACTTCTTCAAAAGCTGGATATAGACGGGTAAGAGACTTTTCAAGAGAGCAATTGGCTCCAAATCAAGAGAATCCTTATCTGGCTTACCCAAGAACAAATAAGAAACAGGACCCAAAATGACAGGTCTGGTCTCAATACCTTGAGCTTTAGCCTCCAAGTACTCGTCAATAGGCTTAGAACCAATCAACTTGAATTCGGTAGAGTGAGAGAAAGTAGGTCTAACGTAATGATAGTTAGAATCAAACCATTTCACCATCTCCAAGGCAGGAACATCAACAGCCTTACTATTTTCAGCGGCCTTTCTTTGCAAACCTCTGGCCATAGCAAAGTACGTATCCAAAGAAGGCAAGTTGTACTTTGTGTATCTGTCAGGGATGACGTTAAAAAGAAGAGACAAGTCTAAGACCTGGTCGTAAAACGAAAAGTCATTGGATGGAATAATATCGACGCCAGCGTCCTTTTGCAACTTCCAGTTGTGAGCACGAATCTCTTTACCGACGGCCAATAACTGATCAGCACTGATCTTGCCGTTCCAGTAGGCCTCCGTGTTCTTTTTCAACTCTCTGAAAGCTCCGATTCTTGGGAAACCTAAAACTGCGGATTGAACCATGATTTATTCTGATTGAGTGTGGTGAACAGAGAAAAAGAGAAGAAGAAATCGTAATAAGGGATGAAGAATGAAAAGAAAGAAATCGCGAGGCTGGAAATACTACTCTATTTATTCAATGTAACTTGGTTCTCCTTATTTTCCCTGAAAACTTTCGTACTCGAGAGATGGCTTACAATCGATTCAAGTCAAAAAAAATTTTCAACAAATGGGGGCCTGAATATGCGGTTGGATCTCGTTCCGAAGAGACGATGGAAAATTTTTTGAGGTGGGGACTAGCGAGGCACCGGGATAGCAGGGACACCAGGGTGAGGATAGATAGTGCTGAACATAGGAAACGACCTAGTGGAACATGAACGACCAGGGAGAGTGAAATAATGTCCACGGCCTGTACGTTCTGTGGTTTTTTCCCGTGCTCATCGCCATTTTCCATGTTGATGCAAACGATCCAACATCGTCAATTTTGCATGTGACATGGTGAAAATAATCTCCGCCGCAGGCCCGGTGTAGATGGGGACTGGGACGAAGGCATGCAAGATAGAGGTACCGCGGCTGAAAAATTGACTCTTCTCCTTCAATCTAACTTCTGATGTCATACAGCTAGGTTGTAGTTAGGATACAATGGAGGATGAGGAAGATTACAACGCAACGTTGAAGAAAGAAGAGCTTGAACTTATCAAGGACAAAGAAATCCAGCGGATTTTGTCCTGCTTCAGATTGGATTACTACACTATTCTTGACACACAGCCCGGAATCGCTAAGAAAGACATCAGTAAGATCTACAGGAAGAAATCTCTTTTAATTCATCCTGATAAGACCAACAACCCGAAAGCAGTGGATGCATTTGATTTACTACGTAAGGCTTCTCGTGCTCTAGAAGACGACAAGGAACGACTGCCGCTTGACAGTGCTTGGACTGATGCTAGAAGAGATCTCATCCAAGAGAAAGGGTGGACGATTAGCGACGATCGACTCTTGAAATCCGATTTTCTAATAGAGTGGAGAGCCAAGGTAAAAGAGGTTTTGATTGAAGAAGAGTTTGCCAAAAAAGTGGCCTTGAAAAGAGAACAGGTCAATGAATCTCGTAAGAGGAAAATGGAGGAAGAAAGACAGACCGAGAGACAAGTACAGAAGGAAATAGACAAAAATTGGGAAAGCCATAGATCCGATCGAGTAGAGAGTTGGAAGAAGTTTTCTAAAAAGATAGATCATAAGAAATCCAAGAAGAAGAAAAAGAAGGCCAAATTGTTGATTTAAGAGAAAGAAGGCCAACTTGTTGATTTAAGAGAAAGAAGGTCAACTTGTTGATCTAAGTTTTCTTCCTTTGCTAAGCAAATATAATAATTCAATCCTTCTCCGGTTCACATGCATTTCCTGAATCAGCTGAATTTTTCACATCCAGAATTTTCACTTTACACCGCCTTGAGATAAAAAGAGTAACTGGTAAACTTAACTGACTGGACTGATCTTGCAAATAGATCTCGAATCTTATCGTTATGTCTACATCTCAGCTGGTTACGATTGCAACTGTGTCGTTGTTTACAGGTTGCTGTCTTGGTGCATTTTTAGCTCTACCGGTTCATTCTGGCGGCTTGCAGACCCCTACTCTTTTCGGGCTTCATCTTCCTAGTAATGGCAATTCATCTACTCCTTCTTCGACGGATTATCTGTCTGATGAGGAGCTCTCCGAGGAGACAAAACTCAAGGATGGAAAAAGTCAGGAAGAGGAAGGGAATGATGATGAAAGTCTTGTTGAGATCAATTCTTCTTCTTTGAACCAGGTGGGAGGTGAAGTCAGGATGGCTTTAGTGGTGAGAACAGATTTGGACATGACAAATGGTAAGGTGGCTGCACAGTGTGCACATGCTGCAGTTACATGTTACAAGATGATGTCAGATTCTGGATCGGAGGCCCGAAATTTGCCCATGCTAAAAAGGTGGTATGGTGGAGGCCAGGCCAAAATAACCCTCAAATGTCAGAATAAAGACCTGATGGATCTTCTCTTTGCCAAGGCATTGAGTCTTAATGTTAACGCATACGTCGTTCATGATGCAGGAAGGACGCAGGTGGTGTCTGGGAGTGCTACCGTACTAGGATTAGGACCTGCACCAAAAGCGGTGTTGGATCAGATTACCGGTAAGTTAAGGTTACTATAATACATACAGAAATTACATAGTTACATGTCACTACTTTATCACTATTTTGCCTGCTACAGGATCTAACTCCAGAATCTCAGAACAGATCAATCTATCTCCCACCATGATATCATATGAGAGTTCCTGTTCGCCAACCTCAACGTCCACCATCAAATCGAACTCCATACAATATGCCTTTGCGTTTCTATAAATTGCTTTATCGTTGATTATTACAGCTGTAGGCGGGTCCACAACAATACATCTTAACGCGGTTATGGTGTGTTCGGAATCTTCCAACTGTTTCAATGTCTGGTATCTCTTCAATCTTCTCTTTAGTTGAAGAAACGCATTCGAATTGCTACCTATCTTAGGTATTAGCTCTTTTAAACTTAAAAGGGTCTTCCCAGAAAGATGATTAAGAAGCTGAAGATTGTTCACGTAGCTTTCCACATAATCCCAATCATTGAAACTGGCATAGCTTTTTAGGCCAAGAGGTTTGAAGCCGGCAACGGGTTTAGAGCCAACCTGCAATTTCATTGGCTTAACATACTTTAAGCTGCCGATGAAGTTGGTCATATCCATCTTCCCACTCTGGCGGAAAGTTTCATAGGAGTTGGCATACCACTTGAAAATCTTGAATCTCCTAGACTTTCTGGAATCTGTAGATTCTGTCCGATCCACTTCCATTACTCTATGAATCACCGAAATTCCTTGCTTTTGACAATATAACGAAAGATACTCATCCAACAGCGCCTTAGTATCGTCTATAAACATGGCTCTACTGTCAGCGCTCACAGGATCGTCCTTTTCTGGCATCAAAAGTCCCTCCTGAAGTCTTGCTTGCTCCTTTTGCTTCAAAAGGTTGCGTAGTTTATCGACGGCCAACATCTTGCTGAACACTTTCTGTCCAGATTTGCTGTTATCTGTATTACTGAGCCTACTGTCAAAAAGGTACTCCTCAAGCGTTTGAGTATGCTTAAATTGATCCAATGCTACTTCCACATCGGGGTTGGAAAGAGAGTCTGATTCAAGGTAGTCGAACACAAACGAAATCCTAAAACACGTCCTTGGTTGCGATTCTCTGTTCTTGAAAGTGACATAGGTAGGTAGCTGATCAGGAATTTGAACCAACGATTCAGCAAAGAGTTTGGAGAAGCTTATTGGATTGGCAATCATCCACTTGGTAAGCTTCTGGCGAGGAATTGGAAGGAAGAAGTTGAACCTATACTGAGTGATGCTAATCTTACGAAGTGAAAAAGCGAGTCCTTTGGTGATTTGGTATATTGGAGAAACATCAACGGTCTCAGCAGGAATTGATTCAACCACAGAAGGTATTTCCAAATCTCGATTCTCATCTTTATCATGAAGAATTAATTGACGAAGACCGCAAAATGGTTTCAATTCACCAAGGGATTGACCAACCATTCCTGAAAGCTTGGATTGCTTGATCTGACCATAGATCTCACTAGAAAAAACGGGATTCGTAGTCTTGTTGTAGACCCCAAGATTGACCAGAAACTCATAAAGAGATTTGGAGCCTATGGCAGATTCCAAGGGTAAATATAGTGTATCCAATTTAGCCAAGATCTTGATATGAGGGTATTCAATGGCATACTTAATGAATTGGATAAGACTTTGGAAAGTAAGGTCCTCGGATAGCAAAACAAAGCATCTATAGCGTTCGTTGGCACCCAATACGGCGCCGTATTTGTTCAACAATATTCGAGAGTCTGTTTGGTAGATAGAGAGCAAAGAACAGGCAAGATTGATGGGGTTAAGAAAATTCTGGGTGGTTTGATAACTGAGAGGATGCAAATAGGAATGAATATCGTCCATTAGCGAAGTCTGAGGAGCAAGAAATCTGAAATGAATAGGGTCATTAACCACGAAAGAATGGGTAATATGCAATAAGGCAGGAGCCGCTAGAGGGTTCGATCGAAAATCAAGAATCTCTTTGACTGCTTTGCTGTCAGCGAATAGAGATACAAGATCTGAAAGAGTGGCAGAACCCTGCTTCTGAGTCTGAGCCAACTGAAAGTAAGCCTTACGGGGTAAATCCCGGCGAATGAGCTCGTTGGCCATTCCGAAGCTGAAATTGGTAAATACATTGAGGATATAGGACAATTTAGCTAACTGTTCAGATGAAGAACCTTCTAGAGAGGGAATAAATTCTGGAGATACGAAGTTAACAATCTTGAAATTGATCAGGTTGGGTGTAATCTTCTCTATAGTGGTCTGTGGAGTCAATATATGAAATACTTGACTCGAAGTAAGATAATAGTGCTGATCGTTAAGCACTATACCTATATGGGGTTTAGAACCCGGAATGGTATGATCATCAATCGAGTATTCAACAAAAGATCCCGCTTTAGGATTACCTGAGATATTGATCGTATTAAAGTCGTAATGAGGAAATAAATAGTCATGAAAATTGATCTTATCTAGCGAGTAGGTGTCTAGTAAATGCTGCGCGGTATCAATGGGATTAACAGTTTTCTTGTATTCGAAGGGAAGGTATACATTTGAAGAAGACAATAAACGTACTAGAGACGGCTGGATGAGACGAAGGGGTCGTACAAGCATTAAAAAGTTTGAAATGAAGCCTGAAAGGTTGAGAAGATGGAGAAAGGTGAGACGTTTTAGTAGGAGATTATTCGATGACACTTAGCGAGAGATTCACTAACATATTTAGTAAGAGAATGGGGAATTTAGTGAGATTGACTTCAGAAATAATTATGACGAACATTCATACGGAATGGTAATCATGGAGAATTATGGTCGGAATGGAGGGCCTGACTGCTGGGCTTCTGAGCTCTTACTGAATATTCCCAAGAAGGAGTCTTGTAGACGTTCATAACCAATGCTCATAGCTCCAGGTGGCTCCAAGTGGCTCCAGGTATTATCAGACTGGCCCTGGTGATCTCTGGTGTGGGATGGTGGTAGACCCCTGTTGACAACGGCCTGCCCCTGGTAATTTCTCCGTAGATCCCTGGCCCAGATTCCCCCTACTGAACTGTTCTTCCTGCCGCCAGAAAAAAAAATTTTCGTCAATTTTTTCTCATCAATTTTTTCTCTTGCATTTTTTTTGCTGACTTGATCTTTTTGGGGCCAAAAAAAGGAAACACCAAATCCCAAGAGACACTATCAATGTTAACCAGTTTGAAACGTGTATCTTTTCTGTAGCTTAAGGAATAACAAGCGGTTAGAGGATTTTTTTTCTATCTCAATACAGTTTCATCCTTTCCAATCATCCAAGTCGATTGAATTTGTTATGGGTCAAATCCTTTCACAGCCAATTACTGAGAAGAGTAGTGAGGAAGGTGGCGATAAGTTTCTCGCCTACGGTTTATCTTGCATGCAGGGTTGGCGTATTTCCATGGAGGACTCTCATTCCACCATTTTGAACATGAAGAGTGTTGAGACCGATGCCGCTGCCGCTGCGGACGGGGCAATGGGACAGGAGGAAGATATTGCTAAACAGATAGCTTACTTTGGCGTGTTTGACGGTCATGGAGGAGAGAAAGTGGCACAGTTCACGGGAAGGAGTATTCCTCGCATCTTGAAACTGACCAAAGCTTTTGGTAATAAGGATTACATCAAAATGTTCAAGGACGGCTATCTAGCAACTGACGTGGCTATTTTGAACGACGATGAACTCTCAAAGGATCCATCCGGTTGTGCTGCTACATCCGTTATAATCACGAAGAATGAGATAATCTGTGGTAACGCTGGAGATTCTAGAACAGTTATGTCCATTTCCGGTAAGTGCAAACCATTGTCTTTTGACCACAAACCAACCAACGAGGGTGAGAAAGCGCGTATTGTTGCTGCAGGAGGATACGTGGATCTGGGTCGTGTAAATGGAAACCTGGCATTAAGTAGAGGTATCGGTGATTTCGAATTCAAGAACGCTGCCGACTTACCTCCTGAAGAGCAGGCTGTGACGGCTTTTCCAGATGTGCTTGTGCACGATGCAACCAGCGAAGATGAATTCATAATACTCGCCTGCGATGGTATATGGGATTGCCTTACGTCTCAGCAGGCTATAGATTTTGTTAGACGCGGAATTAAGCTAAAGCAATCACTTACAGAGATTTGCGAGACTATGATGGATACCTGCTTGGCCCCAACTTCCGGCGGTTCTGGTATAGGGTGTGATAACATGTCCGTCTGTATCGTGGCTCTCTTAAAGGGTGACAGTTTAGAACGATGGTATGATAAAATTGCTGCTAAACTCACCGATGAAGATCTTTCACAGCTACCTACTCCTGACAACTTGTCTCTTGATCTGTATAAGGTGGACTTGAAAACCAAACAGCAACAGCAAAACACCAAAAGTGAGGAGGCAGCTGCGGCAGCGGCTTCCCGAAATTCATCTGTCACAGATTATGACGACGAAGAGGATTCTGTGCTGAAGACGGGCGCCACAGGTGGTGCACCAAATTTGATTCAGCAGCTATTAGCAGCGTCCAATATATCCACCAACAATGATATAATCTATTTGGATTCTTCTGCTTCTTCTATTTTACAGTCTTTGGGTGTTATGGAAGAAGATGAGGCTGACGCTGATGGCGACAAAAAGATGGAAGAGATTACTGATGATGATAACGACAAGAGCAATGACGACGACGAGCCATCCGAGAAGCCCGAGTAGCTTCTTCTTGTCTTCAAATGGTTATTTTTTTATCAAATTCATTCATCTCAACTGCTTTGCCGGTGCCATCATTTTTGTTTTCTATCTCTTCATTTTTGTTATACTTTATTTCTTTCTTTTATTAGCTTTGCTTTGCAGTATGCCATATAGAAGCTTTACACCCACTTTTATTTTATTTTCTTGCTGTTTGATAGTAGACACGCAACAATTTGTTCTTCTTTTATATCTATTTTCTATGTGTCAGTATAATACAAATGGTTCATGAAAGATCTGACTCTTTTCTACCCAAATAGTGCCTCGCTGTTCTTATAGCAGGCCTCTATAAGTTTGTCTGGATCACAATTCTTCAACCTACTCATGACCTGAGCAACAAAGCCGATCATACAGGGTTCATTTCTGCCCTTGACTAACGGTGGAAATGCGTACTGCTTTCTCAAAAAGAATTGATCCAATTTCTCTGGTTTCAGAACTGGAACTCTAAGAAAGTCGTGGAGAGTTCCCGGCTGCTCTCTTCCCAACGGCTCGGCATTATAATCAACAGGATAGAATGTACTGGGACATTTGGTAAGGTACTGATATGACCAATGAGTGCGTTTAATCTCGCACCATGGAGCATCTGTTTCTAGCAATAGTCTCTCCAACGGAATCTGACTGGCCACTCGACAATTCTCCTCAGTTTTGAGAGAACATCCATTGACTGATACTCTAAGAGATTTATGCTGGAGGATTCTATCAAGATCCTGGGAGGTTCCCGAAAATGAGTGAACCAAGCAATTCTTATTTTTAAGCTCCAGTCCGTCGTCACGAGTGTGATCGATGAAAGGGATAAGAATATCTAAGAAGTCGTCGCAGGCACTTCTCATATGTAGAAAGAGGGGCAAATCAAACTCGCAAGCCAACTTCAATTGCAGCTCAAAATATACACGTTGCTTATCGGCAGGTGCATAATTAAGACGGTCATAATCGAGGCCTATTTCGCCAATGGCTCTAATAAGTCCCGTGTGACTGTACTCGGTAATCAAATTCCTTAATTGGGACAGATGAGATTCAGGATTATCCTCAAATTCCATTACAGTGCAAGGATGTACACCAACGGTAGCTGCCAATTGGGGATACATCTTGAGGCCATCATCATCCTCTAAGCCTTCTTCTTTATACTTCAGCGCTTGCTGCAAAGTCCAGCGTGATTCCATAAGAGATGAACCAGTAAGTAGCATCTTTTCCACATGGAAAGTCTTTGCTCTTTGAAGAATCTCATCCATATCATTGTGATGTTTTGGCTTATCTCTATAGATACCTCTGAACATATCGTCGGAGAAGTTCATACCGACGTCATAGTAACGGGGAATGTAAGTGCTCATCTTAGGCTTCAATTTTTCAAATCTATGTACAACGCCACTAACTACTCTCATACAATAATATACCTATTTAGAATAGATAAGATACAAATATATCAAAAGAAGAATATGTCACACTGAATTGTTCGCTTTTTCTGCACCGGGCAGCTGTGAAAATTTCCAGCCGAGCAATTCACCAGGGATATTCATAGCACTTGGTCTCAGTAAGTGCCTCAGATTTGGCAGCATAGTACGGAAGAAGAAGAAACAGTATCTCTTGATCTCGGGGATGAAGCAGTGGGCCGAGAATTGGTTAAAGGGAAAAGCTTTGGTAAAGAGGGTGGAGTAGTTGCATAAAGCGAGGGAGATGTCGAAGCGACAGAATATAAAGGAAAGTTTGTACCAAAGCTGCTTGTGCTGGAAGTAGCACTGGGACTTCTGCTGGAGGAAGGAGGAAGAAGTCCGGGCATAGAGACCGATATTGGAGGAAGTTGACGGGGGTTTCTTCCGACGGGGTCGATGGCAGCTGTCGCAGTACCGGCTGCCTGTATTGCGCCAGTAAGAGATGCGATACTTAGCCTTCCCTTCTCTAAAGTCTGTATTCTGTCGCGAATTTGGTAGTCGGTTTTTGAAGGCAGAAGAATGCATAACTCATCGAAGCTTAAATTCTTGGGAATTCGATTGAGAATAAGCTGATCCTCATCTCTAGTCCATAATGGTACAAGGGAGACAGGGATTTCCGCAGCACGATTTGAATGACTGATGGCGAGAGGGGCCGTGAGAGAGGCCGTAACTGTGGCACCCAGTGAGCGAGCGGAATCCTGATGTGAAAAAGTAGAGGTGGGCACCTCTGTGGATGAGATTTTCTTCATTCTCTCGCGGCGGGCATCGAGATCGTCTAATAGTAAGGAACCAGTTTTCCGGTTGCGGACTTTTCCGAGATATTCAGGTTGTAACTTGACCACTCCATGAATATTATATGTCTTCAGTTTACCTGACTTGAGTCGCCTCCATCTAAACTGGCAAGCATTTGATGTTCGGTTGTGAAAATAATTGGATATCTGCTTCCATCCCATACTTTCAGACTCTTTGAGATGCACTAAAAGAGCATCGTCTCGAGGGTCCCATGACTGTGGGGAGGGTCGAACAGGTTTTTGCATTTGTTGAAGGTGTTGAAGGAAATAGAACAAACAAAATCTAAGATTGGAGAAGCAAAAGATGAAAGTGAAAGAAAACAGGACGACCAACTTTTTTACTCATCCAGTATATATAAAAAGCCCATCTCGATCTGCTGCTATCTTGACTAATCCCAGAAATTCGACAAGCCAATGTTTGAAGGAATATATGGATGCAAGTTTTGCCGCAGTCCAGTAGAGGAAAAGAAAAAGAAAAAGAAACTCCAAGAGATAAGAGAAACACATTTTATTGCTAGATAGCGGTAGAGTCTCCCAGCTACCCCAGCACTGTGGCGCCCGGTGGAGTAGGCAGAGATGAGATGGCAATAAACAATAGCCGAGAAATTGTCGATAAAAAAAAAAGGAATGTCGTTATCCAATCGGGAGCCGAGCAGAGCTGTGATTTGACGTTGTTGTCGATGGCATGGAAAATTTTTTAAGAGATAGCGGTTAATAAGATTAGTGTCAGCCTGCCTAGCCATGAGCTGGCCATGGTGGCCATCGCCGTATGTATTACGTTATCTGGCTGTATATATTATCTATTCATAACCCTTGAAGTATCTGCTCCACAGTATCGTGGAAGTTGTCCGGGATGAGCACCACACCGGACTTACCAAAACTTAAATAGCTCATCTCATTTAACCCCGATTTGACAAGCTTCGATGCGACACCGGCGACAATACCTTTGAGATCTAAAGGAAGGTTGCTGAGATCAATGAAGACAGGATAATAAGAATCTTGGAGCGAACCCATAATGGTGCTTTTATCGTAGTTTAATTTCCTCATTTCATCTGCTTCCTGCGGGAGCATAAGACTGATTTCCCCTGTACAAGTACGCGTAATGGCGAAGTATGCCGGAAAGTTATCGTCCTTATTTTTGCCATCTTCCACTCTGTCTGTATTGAGCTTACAAAGAGCCTCTGCTGTTCTTTTCAGTACATTGCCACAGTCACCTGACCTAGCTCCCGTGAGAAGAAGCTTCACCTTATCTATCAATTTGGGTTGGATTAGTTGGGATTTGAAAAGCTCAAACGTTTTGCTTTCCAAATCCGGCTTCTTCTCTGGCTTCAATTCCTCCTGAATCTGTGTCTGTTTCTTCGATATCCTATTCAATATAGTCAGAGCTTTCCTCCTGTCTTTGGCAGGTATTAACACTATATCTGAGAAAAAATTCGAGATAAAGAACAATGAAATACCATCCAAAGATAGCGGTTCCGTCAACTCTAAGATTTTCTTTCCAATGTTCAGTCCATCACTGAAAACTTGAAGCATGAGAAACTTCTCTTCCAATAATGTTGGCTGCTCCGAAGGCTCTAGGCATTTCCGGCAGAATTCCATAGTCTTCCCGAGGTATCTTTTCATAAGCTTGTGCGAACACATAAGCGTCACTTCTTCCATAGCAAATGCTAAGTGGAAAAATAATCCATCGTCCTCAACTTGAGCGAAGTCTTCAAGTTCCAAATAGCCAAGGTCAAGCTTGTTCGAATTGGAACAAGCAGACGATGAAGAACTTGACATAGACGATGCGGAGAGGTCTGTGTCATATTTCATATCATTTCTTGTTCCACCGCCACTTCCTTCGTAATGCTCGGCTAACTTATATATAATTTGTAGAATCCCACTTTTGAAAATCCAAAATTCCCGTCTGGGGATTGTCAGTATAGACACTTTCGTCGTATACAGCTGCGCTTCGCTAGGATCGAGCATAATAAATTAATCGGGAATTGATTGTAAAATTGTCACTCTATCCAAAAATTGGACAGCAAGTGTAACTCTTGACGTCAATTAGACTCTTTAAATACCCGTACACACCTAATCTCCCTATGAATCATAGTGCATATTTTTGACATAAGATTTTTTCAATACAGTTTTTTTTTTTTTCAACATATAAAAAAAATTGTAGCATTTTCCGTCCTCGGAGTCAATTAGGTTCCATATGGAAATAGAGAATTGTTCCCAGAGCAGGATTCATCCAATTCAATTGCTTGATATCTTTTAAATTTTCCTTGTTACTCTATGCCACGCTACTGTCTCACTTTCCTTCCATCTCTCGGTGACTCACTATTTATTATGTCCTCGCGCCGTCATATCTCAGTCACTTCTTAATCGAGACAATCCTGAAACATCAAAAAAAAGGATTATTCTATCTTTACGCTTGACACCATTTCTATATCCCAACTTAACTCCCTCTTCTTAGTAAAAAATGCACCTTAGAAAAAGCCTCCCATCTTCTTCCCCTATCGTTCCTAAACGTTTGAATATAATCGCTGCCTCTAAATCCAGAAACAATCGTGTACCCCATATCCTGTTGGAATGCTCCTTGGAGGGCTCCCTAGAGGGCTCCCTAAAGGGCCTGCAAGGGAGCTCACAAAAAGCCACGTCAAAGAAGTCTTTTTCAAAGACTATTATACGCCTATTTCGCTCTCTATGTTTACCGAACCATCAATTTGAACATCAGCAAACTCCCACCATTATGTCTTGCGATTCCACTGAATACTCGAGTCTCTTCGAAGGCTTGAGTGCCGCAGAGCTGAATGAATGCCAAAGAGTCACCATTAAACGAATTGTTTGAGCCTAATATACAATTATCTAAATACATTCTACATTTATTCTATTCGAGATCCTCATCTCTATAATCATCGTAGCCGTCTTCATCCTCATCCTCATCCTCGTCGTCATCATCCAATTTCTCCTCTTCTTCCTCCTCAATTTCATAATCTTCGTCGTTGTCACTATCGTCCTCAACCTCTGGAGGTAGTATGTCTTCCTCTAGACTAATTATATCATCTACAGCATCTACAACAGCCATATTTGCCACATTCTTCTTTCGTCTACCCTCATTCAACTTTATGCCTGGATAGCAGATCCTGTACCTCTCAAACTCAACTTCAGTTTTGGTATCCACGCTTTCATTCTGCTTCACCACTTTCTCTAAAGTCTGAATCTCTATATCACGGTCATCCTCCAAGTCATCCTTCAAAAAATTTATAATCAATGAGATATCGGACATTAATTGGTTGCCTTTCTCGTCATATTTCTGCCCATTAACAGAATCTGTTGTGGTAACCACCTCAGAGTCTGTCTCAGGAGCATAGTATTCATCTTCCCCATTTTTCCCATTTCCGGCAGTGACAACCATTTTGGTTGTAGTATTGATACCTCCAGAAGGTCCAAGAATCATGGGCTTCCATATCAATAGATCGGGCTTGATTGTGAGGTACTCTTTGGCCTCCCAGTGTGATAAAAGTTCGTCAATCACATCCATATTCACCAAAATGCCGAACTTTCTCGTTTCCTTGTCATACAAAAGGCCATTCAACTGCTCCAATCCAACAATAACGTCGTTATGAATCATTCCCGTCATATTGGAGATGTTATCTATAGAGAGTAGTTTCAATTGACTAGCAGCGGCATTGATGCGGTCCACAATCTTCCGTATGCCCCTTGCTACAGAGATTTTCCAGTAATTTCTGTAACTGAGTAAGCCCAAATCGCTGAGCGGCTTTTCAGGAGTGCCCAATTTGAACTCTCTACGACAAAGTAGGTAGCTGAAATCAATAAGAAAGTTACCGTAACCCTTTCTTTGATAGATAGGAAGAGTCATAATACAACTTAAGTTGTAATTGGTTCCATTCAATTTCTCCTTGGAGAAATAGCCCACAAAATGATGTGTATTCCAATTCTCGTCAAACTGGCAAAGAACATAAAATATAAAAGGCTCCACATCGTAGTACAATGTCTTGGAATTGAGGAATAACTTAGCAAAGAGGCACAGATTCTGACAATACACAACATCTTTCCTTCCATCAACTTCGAACATCGACAAATGACCATCTCTGTATATCTCTCTACCTGGAGGATGATGGAAGCAGGGGCACTTCAGTCGATGCCTATTCAGTGAGAAGGACGATGCAAAGTACCGAAGACAGTATTCGCACACATGCAGTACATAGTTGCTGGAAAATTCTGGGGGATACGGAGATTTGAACCAGGTGTCAATCTCATAATTGCCAAAATGAACGCATCGAAGCTTTGAAACAGTCAATGTTTGAGCTTCCCAGTCATATTCCTCCTGTTTTTCCTCCGCCGTGGGCTTTTTCACCAATGTCTTATCTGAATTCCGCAGCCTATCTCGCTGACTTTTCCTATTTAGACTATCAAACATTCTTCGGGAATCGGTATCAGGCTGAGTGTAAAACGTATTTCCATCATCAAAGGAGAACAATCCTCGATAAGGAAGCTCTAATTCCGCCTGATCCACCTCAAAATCATCCTGTCTGGATGCCAGTTGCACTTGGTACTTCAATTGTCCCGTTCTGCCACTTGCACGATGTTGCTTACCGTTCCTCTCTTCCGTGCGCGGCTTACCGTCAAGTCTATTTCCAAGCTCGTCGTAGATACGCGGCCTTCCGCGTTTCCGTTTCTTGATCTTTACATTGCTATGAAGCTTTATTATGGTCTTTGTCGTGGTTTCGGCGAACGGCGGTGTCATAATTGACCTGCAAATCTATATCTTGACCGAACGGGATTTTAACAAGATATGCGAAAACATGTTTACCTGTTTGTCCTCTATTTTTATTTTCTAGCATTTTTGCTCTTGCGAATTCTCCGCAGGAGCATCTCTCTCACTTAGGGCGCGATAGTATTGGGGTGGTAGAAAAGTTTGATATAGTGGTACATAGAATACGGTATTATACGGTTTATAGAGTTCATTATAAAGAATTGTTGTCTGGATGAACCAATTTCAACGGTCTAAGGCCCTCGAACTTGTTTGTCCACAACTTTTCTTTGCGTTGGGGAAAGATTCTGGTCAGGAGATATGCGAAGTGCCAACCCGAAGACGATTCCAAGGAGTTTTCCATTGTAGCAGATCTTGTAGCAGACCTTGTAGCTTGTGTTGATATATTAGTTGAGCTTTCCGAAGTTGTAGGAATCGATGGGGTAACTGATGTCTCGGCTGAATAGTTCTCCATAAACCACGAAGTGAACCTTGGACTGTTATCACCAGTAACTGCATCGGCCTCGTCGAGAATGATACCCGAAGTGTCAGTATCAGCTTCATCTGAGTCGACCAAAGTGGAGTCGCTGAGTGTAGATTCGTCGCTACTTGCATCTTTCAGTCTCAAAAGACATCTCTCTATGGCCTCTCTAGTCTTTTTGCGAGCTCTTCTTGTAGTGGAAAGCCGAAAGAAATTTCCACTAATTGAACTTACTGGTTGAAACACTTGTATCAACCGCAACTGTTTCTGGCCGAGTGATTTCGTTCGATGCTGATCATCCTTATCTACCGAAGTCGGTACGCTTTCAGCATATCGGATATAGTTCGCCACCATTCCAACACCTGTCAAGGTCAGAGCGCCCAGGATAAATGCTTGATAACCATACAGTTTTCCCTCGATGATAGTACCTACTAGAGCAACGAGTACAGCCATCGCTGCTACCAGCATTGCCTGTGCCACAACATTAGAGCTAAAGGGGCAAGATACATATAACATCGGTGCTAGCACATTTGAATGTTTCGGGGTCATCTGAAAGAGAAAAATATCAACTAAAGAGTTCAGTGAGAAAGACCAACGCTGATGCCAGTTGATCGCTGGCCTCGCGCCTCGCATCGCGCCAACTCATCTTCTCCTATTTTCACCTATACAAAAAGCGAGACTACCAAAGGACTTAAACCCAAAAAGATTTCAGGATTCTATAAATATAGATATATTAGTAAAGGGTATGTATCATACGGGTCATTTCTTTCTCGTTCCACGCTCTTTCACTGCATTATCAAGTAATCTCTCATAGACTAGTTCTGCGTGTCCTTTAACGACCAACTCGTCAATAGAATCGTCCTTCTCAGAAGGTACGAACATAGATAAAAAGCCAGTACCTTTCGTAGAAGGAGCCGCATCTGTTTCAGTGGATGCGCTTCCAGAAGTTTCTTTAGTAGTAGTCATGCTTGCTGCAGTTCCCTGAGGACCTCCAAGATTTTTGGTATTCTTGACTCCGGTGCCTCCTCCGTCAGCACCTTCGCCCTCGCCCTCGTCCTCTCCACCAGAAGATAACTTAACCAATGGTGTAGTACCAGGCGATTCGCTCTTGCTAACTTTATTGATCAAATCAGATATGCTCTTTAATCCCTTGGCCTTCATGACCGCCTCCCTCAAGGCAGTACCCGAAGGAATGTTAACCCGCTTCAACCTGGCCTTCTGCAACTCAAGTGTATCTGAGCTTTCCAGCTTACTTCCACTATCTTCACTGGAACCATCGCTCTTCTTATTGACATCTCCAGTACTCTGATGCTGCACAAAAAATCCCCACTTATGGAACTCTCCTTCTTCCTCCTCCAACTGCTTGCCATGTATGGATGTCTGCGAAGCGCTTCTCATCAGCACGGGCTTTCCGGTCCAGTTATCAACAGTGTTCAGATTAGTATCCTCCACAACCTGATGAGGCGCAGATTCTTCCTCTGTTGGTTTCCCAGACGTGTCATCAACGACTTGAGAGGGCGACACTATAGGACCAGTTGAAATAATGTCTGTCGATGCCTCATGCAGTGGTGCTTGATTAGATATCCGTCTCATCATACCAGGACGTTCTGAAGTACCTGATAACACGTCTTCTGAAGTATTTGAAGTTTTCAGAACTTTATTCGTTTCCTCGTGGAAGATTCCAAGAATATTCTCTAGAGAGTCATCCAAAAGACAAAGACGAAGTAAGTTTTCTTTACCTTCAATCGATAAGGTGCCATGCTCTCTTCGCTCAAACAATGTGTCAATGGTATGATGAATTTCTTGTCTCAATCGGATCGTTCTGTCCGCCAAAGACTTCCAAATCACGGCCGTTTCCTCTGCGCTCTGCTTATGTTTACTCTCTAGCATATCCTCAGCGGCACGTGCCAACATCTGCCCGTCAAATATTAAATCTTCATCATTAGAAGGTGATTGTTCGAGCTCAGGATTGTTGTTCAAGAACTTCTCCATGTTCCTCATCAAATAGAATGCCATCTTGGAAGCAAGTTCATCTCCTATAAGGTTGTAGTCCAGATCCAAATTGTAGATACCTGAGGATTTCACTGCGCCGTATAGAGCCACTGACGATTTTGGCGAGAATAAATCGTTGCCCAATAACGAGACGTGAACTAACTTGGGGCAATCACGGAAAATAATGGCCAATTGCACTATAGACATCTCAGAGAGATCGTCAAACTCAAAATGAATGCGCCTTAATTCCGGAAATTTAGGTAAGTATTCTTGTAGCGTGGGAATGATTCCAGGGAAAAGTTGCGGATCATTACCCAAATCCAAGAATCGCAAGCATTTGAGGGACGAAAGGTTCTTGATGGTTTCTTCCGCCTCCTCAACAGTGATATTTGTCTTATTCAACGAAAAAAATACTAGTTTGACTGTCTCAAACTTGTGCTTGAAAGCATCATTAAATGGAATCAATTGGCCGTCGTTCAAATCGTTGAATGCAATATCAACGCCAACACAAGTAGTAGAAGGAGCACTAACCCATCGGGATAGAATTGTGGATTTTTCAACGTCCAATCCAGTGGCAGCGACGCCAAGTCGCCTCGTACCGATGGAAAGACCATCTTCAACTAGCTTTCTAAAGTGTGCTGTGCTTAAATGGCATCCATTAATGACCAATTCCTCGATACCGCCTCGGATCTGAATGCAATTGCAAAAAACGTCCCAATCCATATGCGAACGACTGCAATTCTCTGGAGTATCTGCTCTGATCTTCTGCTGGGAAATGTCAAGCTTAGATATGTCCTTATTTTCGATGAGGAATTTACAGAGCCATTTCCAGCCCTCGGGATCAATCGGCATGTTTCTAAGAGAAAGCTTTTCCAATGTACTAGAACGGGATAAACTCACAAGAACAGTTTTAAGCATCTCCGTGGTTAGCGTCACGTTGTCAAATATAACTGTAACAACTGGTGCAAGGGCAAGGAAATCAGAGAATGATAGCACATCAATAAGGGTCGGCCTTGGATTGAGCATCTTCAAGACATGCAAAGGTCTGGTCTTTCCCTTCAATTGCTTCAAAGTAACTGGGATTGGAAGAATTTCCCGAAGATGACAGCAACGTGAGTATAACTCTTCTAAGGAAAGTTCCCGATCTTCATCTTCACATTCATCTTCCCCCTTGTTCTTCATCTCATGATCTTCTGCATCGTCAAAGTAGTCAACATGCTGATGCAATGGAGTGTCTATATCCAATTTACCTGTGACAAACCTTGCGCCAACTTCGTCCTGATATGTGGTGGAACTTGTAGCATTGGCAGATGCTGGTATCTCGCCCTTCTTCCACTTTTTGTAACGGGACACCTCCTTAGCCAAGCCAAGAGCGTTAGAATGCGCTTCTTCAGCGTGTTTCTTTGCTTCGATGCTGAGGTACTTTTGCCTTTCCTTGGCTTCTTTCAGCTCCTTCGGATCAACTTTTCCTGTTCTTTTGACCTCTGCGCTATCAGCTATGCCGATGGACAGCTTTGAAGGAAGTGCAGTCAAGTCTTCTGGCATAACCACATTACCTTTTTGGGGCCGCCTAGAAGGAATCTGCTGTTGAGGTTCTTTAGGGATTTTATCTAAAGCGAATATAACTCTTCTGAAAGAAACTGCTTCAAGTTCACGCTTGGTTGCCTCTATAGGATCAAGCGTCTCTGAAGAGGTCGATCCTGAAAGAGTAGTTGTTTCAACATCCTGATCATGATGATGATGATGATGTACATGGTGGTGATGATGATGATGGTGATGATGATGTCCGGGCTCATCAATACCGTCGTTGGAAGGATCGCAACCTTCGCTAACAGTCGGCTGTTTCTTTTCATTGGAGGTTGATGACGTAATGGATGATATTGTAGCTCTTCTCTTTCTTATTCCTAAGAAACCCTTGGAATCTTGTGAAGAACGAGAAGATCCTGCAGGTTCGGGGGTTGAGACAGGAGGCGATACTGGAGTCTGAGCCTGGGTATCCGTGACCGGTGCAGTAGCAGGATTGATACTCGTGTCAGGAAATGCAGTATCGTCAACGGCATCTTCGGAGCTGGTTGTTTTACCCTTGAGCTTCGATGAAATGGAAGAAAAGAACGACTTTCTTCTGGAACCCGAGCTACCTTCGGATGTCGATGTGCGCATCTGGACACTTTTAGAGCCGGAATTTGCCCTTAGATGGGTGAACTCAGACTTCGAAGGGGCCATCGAAGTGGGTTTGAGAACAGGTGGAGACGAGGAGACAACTGAAATGCCTGTCGCCGATGACGGAGCCTTCAGTGAGGGTTTGAGAGGCTGTAAGGGTGAATTTTTAGAAGGTAAGGGAAGATTGGGACTAAGCGGACTAACGGGCTTGGTAGTAGATTTTGTAGTGAGTATCGGAGAAGTCTTTCTGGAAGAACTGGATAACTCTAGAGAGGACTTGCGAGACTTGGCTCTCTTTTGAGCCTTTTCAAGCTGCGATTGTGCATCGGTGTTAACGGTTTTCACCTTTTTTTTGAGCTTTTTCACTTCTCTACCCCTAAACAACCAATCGACATCGCCATTGGATACACCTGGATCATCGAATACCGCAGTGTGGAGCTTGATGAGAGACGGTTTCTTGTCTGTCTCTTCAATTGGTGACTCGGCCATTGATTAAATGCAAAGAGGGAAAGAAGTAAGAAGGAAAGGAAGTGAAGACAAAAAAAAATGAGATCAATCAAATACAAATGCTCCGGTGGAATAATGCAGAAAAAAGTGGGTGACACAAAGATACAGAAATCGGGAACCTGCTGAAATCAGAGGTGGTGGCTTAATTCCGGATCTACCGTGCACTACTATACGATATTACCAAGTATTGCAGCCCGCGTCCGGGTGCTTTACTTTTTCCGTTTTCTATTCATCAACCTCATTTAGCTCGGTGCCAAGCGAAAGCGGAGTTACTTCGCTACCCCCCGCCCCTTAGTTTTCGAGAGCAAATACAGCCGCACGTCGTGCATACCGAACTTACCGAACTTCACTTATAGCTTATTCAATCTACATGCCCTTCAGTAACCAGTCTTCAAATTATATGATACATATATATATATATATATAAATAAGTCAAAAAGGATAGCCACCAAAATTACTGCACTTAAGCAGAGGTCTGAGTCTTGAAAGAAGCGATCTTGGCAGCAACATTGGCCTTTCTCTCCTCGTTGGTCAACTTCTTCTGTCTGTACTTTTTAGAGTTTTCAGCATATTGCTCCTTGGTGAACTTCTTCTCAGTTGCCTTGAAGGTTGGGTCCGCTCTGATGGCTTCGTGAGCAGCAGTATAAATCTCCTCAATAGACTCGGAATCGATACCGTCCTTAACGTAGGACTTGAACAACAACTGGTATCTCTCCTCATCATCATCAATCAAATCATCCATGTACTCAGAAATGTAGTTACCAAAGATGTATGATCTCAACAACTCGTCATCCAACTCATCAACCTCAATATCCCAACCTGGGAATCTTGATGGGGAGTGAGGAATATAAAGGCCACCGTCAGATGCACCTTTCATAGCACCAAACACCTTGGCACCAGTAGTGGTTCTTTGCAAACCAACATCGAGGAACACCTTGAATGGTCTTGGACCGTCTTCAACAGCCTCAGTCAAACCAAATTCTCCTTCAGGCACTTCAACACCGGCATAAGTCTCATCTAAGCCAAGCTTTTGCAAAGCTCTTCTGGCAACCAATAGACCAGTAGCGTAAGCAGCAGGCCAGTTAGTCAAACCGTGCTTAATTCCGTATCTTGGCAATTCGTGAGAGTAAGCAGCACAGAAAACCATATCTCCCTTAAGAGTGGAGGAAACAATCTGACAGATAATGTCCTTATTGGTGAATCTGACCACAAGTCTGTACTTTGGAGTGTTGTACTTAGCCTTGTGTTGAGTGATCAATCTCTTTCTGGCATAGTAATCGGTCTTACCTTGTCTTCTTCTTCTAAATGGAGTCTGATATCTAGATAAGTAGACGCTTCTGTGTGGAATGAAAGCCATTGTGTTATATTTTGATCAATAGATAATATTGTCTAGAAAGAACAAAAAGAGATAGGTTTATACAGTATGAGATATCCATCGTCTGAAAAGTTTTTTTTCCAACGACGGTGCACGAAAAAAATTTTTCATTTCTTCCGGTTTACGCAGGTTTCAATATTAAAGGTGCAAGAGGGTTACCCGGATAGAAGCGTCACACCTCACTTACTCGCAATACTTATCAAGCACACCCATCTCTAAAAACTCTGTCTTGTTCTCGTACTTGGGGCACCATCTACCCGCAAAAATGCAGTGTACGGTCATCTGATCAGAGTAGTAGAGTCCTGTAAGTAGTTTTGGTGTGATGAGAAAGTACTGGGAGGCATGCTTAGTAGTGATAGTCTTCTCAACGATCATCTTATGCACCAATCTCTCATTGTTTGAGTCCATACCCTGGTTAATCTCGTCTACAATTCTAAATGGGGTGTTGGTCAACCCTTGTAACGAGTTAAGAAACACTGCCGTGGTCACAGACTTTTCACCACCAGATTGTTGAGCCGTATTCAACTGTACCAGATCCTCGTTGTCTCGGAAACTAACCAGAATCCGAAGCTTCCATTCTGCATAATTCTCTGATTCACAATCTAATTGCACATCTCCACCACTGGCAACATGCCGGAGGTTCTCACCAAAGTCTGTAGCAATGATTCTTACAATTGACTCGAGTTTGGGCTTCCACCCGTCAACAATCTTATCAATCTCTTCTGTGCGTTTGGATGCATTTATTTCATGCTCGGGAACGCTCTCTTCAAGTTCTTTGATGGCCCTCTCGTTCTCTTCAAGCATTTCAATAGAAAACATACCACCTCTAGCTCGTTGAAGTTTCATACTTGACTTGACACGATCGATTTCCGCTGCAACACCTTCCTCCGACATCAATCCTTGTGATTTCAATTCTTCAACTTTCTCTCGAACCTCCTGCTTCTTCTCCTCTGTGTAAAGCATTAGTTCTTGCTTGTATTTGTTCAACGCTTCTTCGTAGTTCACTTTAGCATCTATATATCTCTTTTTTACGTCAGTCTTCTCCATCAGCATCGAGTCCAACGTAGAAGTTATCGAACTGCTTAACTGCTCAATTGCAGTACCCTTGTTTTGCTCCTGAAGTTTCTTCACCTCATATTCCAACGTCTTCTCGTCCAGTTCTATCACTGTTTCCATCTCTGGCTCAATTCCAGCAAGTATCGTTATCCGTTCCTTCTCCAACTCGTGCATTTTGTTCAAAGTTTGTGACATCTCGTCCTCGTTGCCATGACGTTTCAT
This sequence comes from Brettanomyces nanus, assembly GCF_011074865.1. Lineage (NCBI taxonomy): Eukaryota > Fungi > Ascomycota > Pichiomycetes > Pichiales > Pichiaceae > Brettanomyces > Brettanomyces nanus. Next base: position 3,269,971 of record NC_052374.1, on the reverse strand, counting down.
CCGCTTAATGGCGCGTTTCTCAACTTTCATAGCATCTTTAAAAGTCAGTATCTGTGTTTCATACTTCAACTTTGCCTGCTGCTGTTTCGAATGATGACTTATTTTCGCACGAACCGCCGTAAGTTCAGCATCTAGCGAGGTCTGTTTGCTCTTCTGGACGGCGAGATCATCTGATAGCGAGTTCATTTCCTTTTTCAAATTCTCAATCTTCTCATTCAACTGGCCAATCCGAGCCTCCACTTCCACCCTCTGATCTTCTGATATACTATCGGTGAAAATTGTCGATTTCTTGGGAACCGGTCTGATCATAGTAGTCACTTGATGGGAACCGAATGAAGATCTCATAAAGTTGTAGATCGAATCTCCTACAACTATCCTCGTGAAATGGTACTGACCACTCGACACACGGTCCACAATCTTCTTCAATTCAGAAGGTGAAAATTCTCCAAACATAATTGGGGTATTATGGAAGTTTTCATTCTCACAAAGCATACGGATCACTTCCTGCGGTCCGTCAATGAAATCTGTAACATAACCATCGAATCCCATTGCTATGATGGCTTCCCGAGGAACGTACGACTGCATATTAAAATGAAGACCCAACGTTCTCACACCAACACCTCTGCCTTGTTCATAGTGATCATCATACAAATACCGGGTCAATTTATCATATTCGGCCTTGTTGGGGACCGTAAATGCAGACAAATTGGTACCTCTAATTATTCTTTCGAGCACTGGTGCGCATCTTTCATCCTTGACTCTTAGAGATACCACAGCAGGTTCAAAGCATTGAATGTGCAGCCTTGGGGCATCTGCACGTAGTAATTTCACACTTTCTATGAGATGATGGAATCTTCTCTGATCCAATGTGAAAAGTCTATCTGTACCGTTGAGACTTTTTCTGAGATCATTAAGTTCCTTTGCGTAGCCACTTATCTCTATCCTTTTGCCGGAAATCTCCTCAGTGACGGATTCAATAGGCTCAGAGAGTTCAATCTGTTTGTCGTGAAACCGCTGTCTTTCACTTTTTAAGTTCTTAATTTCGTCGTCGCTGAGTGGATTGATGCCGTTCAAAGCGTCTGTGCAACTTTGGTACTCTTCAGAAAGTGATTGAAGCTTCCTAATTCGACTCTCAAGTCTGGTAGAATTGTACGCCTTATCGTCTTGAAGCTTGGATATAAGCTTTTCAACCTGCTCGATCTTCTGGAATCCCTGTTCAACATGACGCATACACTTCTCCTGCTCGTGGCTACATTCATCGATCTGTTTCTGGGTTTCAAGTACAGCCTGGTCGGAATTTTGAAGGGATTCTTGCCACGGAGCAATTTCCTTCTTATAAGACTCTACTTGCTTAACCTTTTGGGAATATAGCTGATGTAGCTGTTTTCTTTTGGTCTTTTTGGTGTCCAAGGAGGCATACGTCCTGGCACTTTCGAGTCTCTTCAACTCATTTTCTAAATTCTGATACTCTTTCATCTTTTCAGCATGCTGCTTCAATGTTTCATGCTTCTCTTGTAATCCCTCTAGTCGATGATTGAGTTCATCCATCGTTTTTAACGTATCCTTACGTTGATTATACAACTCAATCAAGTGCTCATGTTGAGTCAATAGTTCACCATCACCATGGATCTTCTCTATTGCCTTCAATAGTTCCTCCGGCTTCAATGAAGCAAATCTAGCAACACGATCCTGAGGAAGAAACTGGCATAAATTACCGAGCTGAATATTAAAATGTTGTAGTCTTTTCTTTAGTGCTGTCTCTCCGCATTGTTCGCCGTCAACAGACCAAGTGGACTTCGAACCCAATGTGAGTTGTCTTTCAATAAGCATTGTATCGTTTGCGTGGTCACCTTTTAACTCCAAGACGATTGTGGCGCTCTTTTCTCCTATTTTTATGAACTGATCTAAGGTCATAGAGCTCTTACCCAAGAATTCTAATCGTCCTGCCAACGCTATACAAACAGCGCAAACAAAGGTCGACTTACCTGATCCGTTGGGACCAATAATTAGATTCATCTTTGGACCGAAATGAAACTCCGTGAGAGCATATGACATAAAGTTGCGAAGCTTGACACGAATAATTGATCCAGCCTGAAACTGGCTAAGGTCAACCTTTCTCCGGGTCTTCAATCGCTTAGGAAGAAAATCCTTGAGATCTATCTGTGCCTCTGTAGCTGTTCGTGACATGATTTAGAATCGTGAACACGTATTCCTGAGGCTCCGTTTAATGATCGTGTAGGTGATGAAGAACATGATGTACTAGATGTTTTTTCCGCCGTGAATTGACGGCCTTCAGAATTCTCCCGCACGCGGGTAGAATACTCAGCGGGATGGCACGGAGACGCGCTGGGGAACAAAAAACGTCTGCCGTACACCATACACCACCGAGGTATTTGATCTGACGTGCTCTCTTTATTCCGTTTTTCCCCCCATTTGTCATGACAGGCACAGAAGGAATGGTCCAACCTGATTTGAATGCTGAAGGTGGTTCTGTTGGCATCGTCGTCAAGGATGAATCGACACAGTCAGTTCCTCCTGAGAATAAAGCCCTCACTCCAACTCCAATTGAAGCAAGAGTCAGCAGATCCAATAATATTGTTCTAATTCCTCCGCTGGGAGTGGTGGATACTGAGCTAGCATATCAGCAAAGGCTTAATCGTCCATTCAAGGTGGTTCAAAGTCTTCCGTTGTCTGTTAAAGAACCAGATTATTCGCTGTTGGATCACAAGTTATCAATCAAAGATAGCGGAACTCTCTACAATTCACTTCTAGTATCTAGGCATAATTGGCTGCACAACTTTTTCCATATTTGTTGGTCCAGAAGGGATCAGTATGTTAGTATATCCAGTGATAGAAAGCGAGACAAAATGAGTAAACTATGTGACGTTAAGCTGGAATGTGGCCCACATCTTCTTGATGCTAAACTATTCATATTGAAAGATGAAGAAATAGAGAAGAAGCATCAAGATGAAGTACAAATGAAGCGTGAAGAAAGGCAGAAGAGGAAGGAAGAGCGTGAGCGCGATAGATTGGAACACGAAAGAGAAAGACAGCAGAGAGAGAAGCTACAAGAGATCCAACCCGAGAGAGCATTACAACTACAGAGAGAGCAGATGGTGAGAATGCAACAGCAAGCGGATACTTGTCATGGAGATAATTCAAAGACTGTGACTCCGGGCAGTGCTCCTAGGGTTTCGCTTTCATCTACTTCTACTCTCACTCCTACTTCTGCTCTTACTTCTGTTCCTACTACCGCTACTGTTCCTGCTCCTACTAGTGCTCCTACTTCTGCTCCTACTTCTACTTCTGCCCCTAATTCTACTTCTGCATCATCACTTGCTAAGCCTTCTGGTTCTTTTCCAAAGTCTGTTCCCGCCAAGACGAGCAACGATATTATGGCAAACCCTGAAAACGCTATAATGATCCATAATTTGAACAGTATGGCGCGAAAAGACTCACATTTGAGTACTTTGATGCAAACAGTAGCATCTGGGCATGCTGGAAAGGAACAAATTACGGAGTTTCAGGGGTTTATAAGGAAGGCAAGAGAGATGGGAGATGTTGATGGATATCTAAAGAAGTATGAGGCAGAAAGGCTGAATAAATATGGCAGCAAAAACTTGAAGGAAAATAAGCAAAAGCTGAGAGAAGAGAAGCAAAGGAGGAAGATGCAGGAAAAAGCTGAGAAAGATCGAATGAAGTTGCTGGAGAAAGAGCATAGAGAGCGATTGAAAGAGTTGAAGAGGCAGCAGAAGATGGAAGAGAAATTGAGAGAAAGGGAGTACAAAGAGAAAGAAAGAGAAGCAAGAGAAAGAGATAAAATGGAGAAGAAAGAAAGAAAAGAAAGGGAAAGGATAGAAAAGCTGCAACGAAAGGAGGAAAGAGAAAGGGAGAGACTTCTGAAGCGGGAAATGAGTGTGGAAAGGGAGAAAGAGATGGAAACGTTGAAGCAGTTAGAGGAGGAAAGGGAGAGAAAGGAAGCACTTGAAGGTAAGCTTACTTCATTTCAAAAAAGGTATGCAGAGGGAGCTACATTAGTGTTTGAGTTCTATGAAAACACATCTGCCAGATTTTACATTCCTCGTGATGCCGTGATGGAAATTATAAATGATGAGGAGGTGGATCCCACTTCTGTTCAAGGTATCACCAGGAAAAGGCCATATGTTGATATACTCATGTCGGTTGTGCTGGTACACAATCAGGTTGAGATTGATTTATGGGAGGAAAAGAAGAGATTGAAGGAGGAAGAGGTTGCTACCAAACAAAAGGAGAAAGAAGAAAAAGAGAAAGCTGATGAAGCTGCAAAGGATGATGTCAATAAAGTACAATCCAAAAAACGGAGGCGAAAGACGAAGTGGGGACCTTCCAAGCGGAGAACTCGAAACTCTGTCAGGCAGGAACGTGAAAAGGAAATACGAAAGGAAGCAGAATTGACATATGCCTCTGATGGTGAGGGAGAGGAAGGTTTAGATGCAAAGCCTACTCCTGTTTTTTCAACAACTACTGTAACATTGAAGGGAATTCCTGCAAAGTTTGCTGATTTAGTGAAGAAAAGTGGGGATGTCCCAGAAGAATCGGTGTCGAGAATGAAAGAGATTATGGAAACTGGACAAAGAATAGATAAGCAGCATGTGTGGTATCATTTGGATGGTATTAAGGATGAATTATTGTCAGAGACTCTAAGATTCAACTTGAATAGGTTGGACTATGTTAATGGAGGAGGTAAATTGAAGGGAAGAGCCATGTTGAAGAAGATTGTTGAAAGAACAGGTTCGGAGGCAGAGGTTAAAATAAGAAGACAGAGACGAAAGTAAATTTTTTTATATTATCTGTATATGGATAATATGATATGATATATGAATGCAGATGAGCGTCCTAAGAGAACGCAGGCGGACTGTTGTCGATTAAATATAAAATGGCAGGTTCAATCTTCAAGCTGTCGTCAGTCTGTGGTGGGTTTTCATGTTTAGGCTTCGTAGGTGTGGCAATTGGATTGGACGTCACGCTAGTTGTCATTGTGGTTGTTTGGGTAATCACAGGCAAGGCTGGAGATGCAATTGAAATCCTATTGATAGGATTAGAATCTTGAGATGCTCGTCGTGAAGAGATAGTAGATGCATCTCCTCTCGTTGTCGACTCCTCCGACTTTAATGTCTCTTTATCTGACATGTGATCTAATAGGCTAGTCAATGTGGAAGTTCTATTGGTAGGAGGACGGATGTTGGAGCCAAAGGGCTTTTGCAACTGTGCCAAAGGAATTTTAGTGTTTATAACATTTCGATTTGGTGCGAGCACCGAATGGGGTTCAGTAAGAGGTGATGAGGTGTCTATGGTGGTGCTGGTGTTCAAAGGAACGTTCACCGAACTTTCTGGTCTCTTTTTTGTGTCTCCTTTAGTGGGCGTCGCCGTCATCGTCGTCGTCCTTATCTTTGAAGGCGCCTTCAAAGACTCAAACTTGGAGACAGGCTTTTCCTCCAATTTGTCGTTCATTTTATCAGCCTCAGGTTGCGTTCGAGAAGTCATCCCGCGCCTACCTGTTGTCGTTGTCGTTGTCATCATAATAACCTTGCGAAGGTTCATGCTAGATACACTAGCCGTCATTTTACTGATGATACTAGCATCCAAAAACTTATGGAGCTTTATTTTGCTGCTCTTGGGGTCTAGAAGCAGTCGACTTTCAAAAATTCCTGGCCTGGATCCGTCGATCTTAACATTGTTTGAATAATTGATGCCATTGAACAAGTTGAAAAGTTCCATCCGATATCCTCTATTCGAAGAAAGCGGATTACCCGCCAAGTAGACTGCTTTAAGGATAACTTTGTTAGAGCCAGTCATAAGTAACGGCTTGAGGCCGGCTATCTTTTTGAGTCTGTTCTGGCGGATATCGAGCTTCTCCAAAGACTTCAGTCGGTCGATAGACTCCAAATCGACCAAGCGATTACCACGGAGGTTCAATATAACAAGCTTATTCATGTTGGAAGGAAAATCGTGTGCGGATATAAGCCGATTGAATGACAAATTGAGCGACTTTAGGTTGGGCAACTTGGAAAGCGCCTCCGAAGGAACGGATGTCAACCGATTATAAGATAGATCTAAGGACGAGAGATTGGAAATGTGACTGAAGGATGCCGAAGTGATCTTTGATATGCAGTTTTCTGTAAATGAAAGGTGTTTAAGCAGTTTCCAGTTGTTCACAGAATGTAGCTTTGTCGTCGTGCCCTTTTCGGAAAATCTTTCGGGAGAAAGAGCAGCGGTGGTAGTTCTGTCATCACTGAAGTCCGAAATAAGAGAACGGCGACCTTCACTAATCACGGAGTTCGATCGATGAGGCCTGCGGTTGCGAGAAAGCTTCTGGTAATAATAATACTGTCTTCGGTTAGGATCCTCTATAGAACTATGGATTCTGTTGACACCTGAATAATAGGAAGATGGAGTAGAGGAAGAAAGTGTAGAAGAGGTAGCGACTGGTTGTGTGGAAGATTGCAGAGGAGTCAACGGCTGATAGCGTAATGAAACAGAGGATGAAGATGAGGATGGAGGTGGTGGAGACATGGAAATCTTGATAGCAGTGGCAGCTGCACACCCAGAAGGTTGTATAATCGGCGAGGGGTAAGACTGCCTAATTATTGAAATGGATTCCGGAGGTGGCATATCGTCGACAATGGCCGAATCTGCGGAACGGACACTTCCTGAGCGTTTTTCAGCATCCTCGTTAACCAAATCAATAAGAATGTCCTGAGGATTGGTAATGCCTGCCTTTTTAACTACAAGATAACGAATGTTTTCGCTTAGAAAGTCCCATCCATAAACCTCTTTCGGGTCTATCTCGCAGATTTCGAGCACGACTAAGTTCCGGAAGATATTGATGGGAGTAGCTGTTTCGAATGGGTACTCTTCATGACCCTCGATCATCTTAGCCTTGGGATCATTGGCGAGTCGAAGACATGGTAGCTTAGTAAATGCAGAATAAAGATACTCAAGATCCGAAGAGATATTATTATATTTGCCAGAAGAATTACCGAGGCTATTCCATAGAGCAGATACACTGGACATGACAGACTTCACACTGGACATCGAATGAATAGACTGTGTATCTGATGAAATCAGCTTCTTCCGTTGAAACTCGCTCAAAAATGAGACATAGTTGCCGGAGGTCTCTGCATCGATGTTGTCTAGACGAATAGTCATGGGTCCGACGTCGATGCCCAAGTCTTGGAATTTCCCCAAAAGGAAATAGAGGTGATGAAGAGACATTGAAAGACGAACGGGTTTAGTAATTTGAAGTGCCGTAGGCGCCGTAGCAGTGACACTGGCGCTACTATTATTACCACGAGTCAAATTCTGTTTGCGTTTATTGGATGTTGTACGGGAAGATTTTTTGTAAGCCAGTAGAGCATTTGCTAATTGACGCTCATGTGCACGAATAAAGGCAGCGAGGTTGTGGGCATAAGCGTCACCATCGCAGGTATTTGCAGTGCCCATGATCAATGGGCCAAACTATGAAGGGAATATCACTGGGAAAAGACGGTATGGTAACCCTTTGGCTAAAATGCTTTTAGACTCTCACAACTCTTGCCCCTATTTTATTTGTTTTGCTTTGTTTTGTTTACCTCTACTAATTGTTTTTTTTTTTATGATCTCAGAAATTAAAGGAGTCAGAAAAATAAGCCTGAGAAAAATGTACGGAAAGAAGTACAATAAATTAGTAAGAGTCGCGTAGAATGCACATGTTTAAAGATCACTCACTCATTCACCCTTGATAGAGCTGGAGGCGGGAGTGCTGGTACCGGCTAATCTCTCCATAATACTGGCGGGAGGAATGGCTGTCATTGATGCGTTGGTGTCGATACTCCTTCTTCTGCGTTTGTTCCTTGTAGAACTGGCAAGGGTCACCACTGATGCGGTATCTCCTGTATTTGTAGCTATTGTACTTCCTGTTGCACCTGTTCCCTGCGTTAGACACCTGGAAGCAAAAATGGACACTGGAACCACGCCGTTTCCAAAACTACTGTGGCCGCCAGCGTTCGTGCTGTATGTATCTCCTGTAGCAAGGCCTCCAAGGCTACTTGGACTGCCTGCACTATCTGTACTACCTTGACTTCCTTGACTGTCTGCAGTACTTTCTGCAGTACTTTCTGCAGTACTTTCTGCAGTACTTTCTGCAGTGCTACCAAGCGTGCTTCCTACAGTACTATCAACAGTACTGTCAACAGTACTACCAATTGTGCTGCTAAAGGCACTTCCAATAGCACTACCTTGAGTTTCCTGGGTACTACGTGTGCCATGTATATCCTGGATGTCCCTATCGCGGGTATCGCTGGTATCCTGGATGTTCTTCTGGCTTTCCTCCTCAAAATCAGAGCCGTGTAGAGAGTACAGGGGCCTCGTGCTCACTCCATCTGACAGTAAGGAGGCTTCGCCGTTGCTAATGAAGCTGCCTATATCGCCAGTTCGGTAGGCAGACGCAGTTCTGCCTGACTTGATCGATCGCACAGATGCGGACATGGAAAATATATCCTCCTGCGTACTTTCACCAGTATTACTACGACCTCCAAGACTTTTACCCCCAAAACTGCGACCTCCAGTGCTTCGGCCTCCAATGCTCTTTTGTGCCTGTAAATCGTCAATAGCCTTCACTCTTGCCAATTCTTTTGCCTGAGCTCTTGATTTTGTTCGAGCCCTCAAATTAGCCTCAACGTTAGCCCTTGCCTTAGCTTCAGTTTTCACCGCTGCCTTAGCTACTGGTTTAGCGCCTCCTGCTTTCGCCTCTAAATCCACTCCTTCGTGCGATTGTCTCCGGCTCGTATACCGTTGTTTTTTCTCCTCAACAACTCCACTTTTACCATTGTTCATCAACTTTCGCACCCAAGAAAACCTCCCTAATTTGGAATCAGATGGCCTGCGCTCATACTGATGGTTACGTTGGTCATGCTGATCATGTTGCTCATGTTGGCTGTGCTGGTTATGCTGACCATGTTGACCAGGCAGAACATGTGGAGACTGCTCGTGTCCTATATGCCTCTCTTCTTGGTTATACTGGGCATTTTTCTTCTGCTTTCTCTGCTCACCTTTCAACTCGTTCTGCAAATTGTTAACAGGCTCTGTCATCAGCTTAAATAATCTTGAGAAGAAAAAACTGTCATCCTCAATCTCCAAATAGATATTCAGCCCAGAACTGATTTTCTGCTTGATGATCGCGGCTGAGCAAAATTGTTGGAGGATGGATCTCATCATCTTGACAGCTGGGGCGAATTTTATTTACGCCAGCTGCTTGTTTTATCGTCTTGCTATATCGATAGATCCTTACTCATGACAGAAAATGTTCATTACTACCATTTCTTTGGTAGGTACTTTACTAGTTCCGATATGGTGCTAGTTCTTGCTGCCTTTTTTTTTCCTCCACTTTCTGTGTATCTTCAGAAAGGATGGTCTAAAGAATTCTTGGTCAGTTTCATTCTTACAGCTCTGGCTCAGATCCCTGGATTGATTTATTCTTTATACTTGATATGGGATTCTAGACATCCCGATGTCGATTATCATCCTGTGGCCAATGATGTTGAAGCTTCTCAGACGCCCCCCTCTACTCCTCACGACTCTTCTGACCCTGCTCCATTTAAATCTTCCAAACCTGCCTACTCAGATAAAGGTGGTCCATCTTCCACCGGCTCTTCCAACACCCCGGCATATTTACCTCCTTCCTACGATGAAGCTACTAAAAATGCAGAACTACCTCAAACAGGTGACTTCAAGGTTCAGAAATAAACTTAGTTTCTGTCATCAGTTGCTGTCATTATTTACAATCGTAACCACCAATCGATAACGCTTCTTTCTTCCCTTAGATAATTATTCTCTTCACAGGCCCAATGTGCGCATTTGCAAATTTTATTATTACAAAGGAAAAAAAAAAAATAAAAAAAAAATATCAAAAAGATATGGATCTACCATAATCGGTAATCCTTCTTTCTTTCCTTTCATTAAAACGATGAAGATCAAAACTATCTCAAGATCTTCCGATACGTATATACCGGTGCGCAATACGCAACAAAATGCGATTCCAAGAAACTTGAACCCTGCTTTGCATCCCTTTGAAAGGGGTAGGGAGTACACAAGGGCATTGAATGCTACCAAACTTGAACGATTATTTGCCCAGCCATTCATTGGACAGATGGGTAAAGGTCATAGAGATGGTGTCTATTCTTTGGCAAAGAACTTTAAAAGCGTCAGTAAGATTGCTACGGGTTCTGGTGATGGTATCATCAAGTACTGGGATATCACTTCTAGAGATGAACTATACAGTTTTAAGGCACATTATGGTATGGTAACTGGATTGGTGGTGACTCCAGATAACAAGATGTTATCGTGTGGTTCTGATAAAACTATCAAGTTGTGGGATGTTAATGACGAGACTAGTTATGGACAGGATTATGATGTTGATTCCGAAACTGAGACCAGCGAGAAAGGTTTGGTGAAGACATTTTTGTCAGAGTTTGCGCTACAATCCTTGGATCATCACCGAGACGAGCACCTATTCGTCACTGGAGGAGCAGAGATTAATTTATGGGATAGCAGCAGAAGTCGTCCAATCTCTAATCTATCTTGGGGTGCGGATAACGTAACAGCGGTGAAATTCAATATGACAGAGACCAGTGTCATTGCCAGTGCAGGTTCTGATAACTCACTTATATTGTACGATACAAGGACGAACTCACCTACACAGAAAATCAAAACAAGAATGAGGAACAACGCCATCTCCTGGAATCCTATGGAGGCATATATGTTTGCTACAGCAAATGAAGACAACAATGCCTATCTATGGGATATGAGGAAAATGGATCACGCATCGAATGTGTATCAGGATCATGTGGCTGCGGTTATGGATGTTGATTTCGCTCCTACGGGACAAGAAGTGGTAACGGGATCGTACGATAAGACAATAAGAATATTTGGCAACAGAAAGGGGCATTCCAGAGACGTCTACCACACTAAGAGAATGCAACGTGTTTTCATCACTAAGTTTTCAATGGATTCCAAGTACATATTTACAGGATCCGATGATGGTAATGTGAGAGTGTGGAGAACTAAAGCCAACGAAAGATCCGCACCGAAGTCCACTAGAGAGAGAAATAAGTTGGAATACGATGAAAAACTTAAGGAAAGATATGCCAGTATGCCCGAAATCCGGAGAATCAAAAGACATAGACATCTACCAGGTGTTGTCAAGAAATCTCAAGAGATTAAGAGGATCGGTATTGATAGTTTGAAGAGAAAGGAGGAAAACGAGAGAACACACTCGAAGCCGGGCAGTAAGCCTTATAGAAGTGAACGAGAGAAGCCTGTGGTTGGACAGGTTCATAAGCAGTAGAAGGGTCTCGGTGATGATGATGCACCAAGATATATAAATATGGCTGATATCGGAAATTAAAAATACTCGGCTTTCAAACTCCTTAGAGTTCTTAATCTGTAACCAATCAACGCGCTCCTGGTATCACCCCCGTACGAGAGTAACCAACCGTGAAAATATTAGGCGACGGGAGTTCTTTTCCGGGACGAGACTGGAAATCATTGTTCTTTTTTTGCATGCGAACGGTAGTTAAAACCAGACCTAATTGCACATACACTGTGGATTGTTGTACATTCATCGAGTTAAATCTTGTGATGGATCATCAGTTACTATGGGTGGAATAAAAATTGCCATAGATAGGGGTGGAACTTTCACTGACTGTATCGGTAATCCCGGCACTGGAAGGGCTGAAGACGATGTGATTATCAAGCTCTTATCAGTGGACCCGCAGAATTATCCAGATGCCAATTTGGAAGGAATTCGCAGACTTTTGCAGACTTTCCAGGCCAAACAGATCCCTCGTGGTCAACCTCTTGATACTTCTGGTATTGAGTCCTTACGTATGGGTACTACTGTCGCCACTAATGCTTTGCTTGAACGTAAAGGTGAACGATGTGCCTTAGTTACAACCAAAGGTTTCAAGGATATATTAACCATTGGTACACAGGCACGTCCTGATATTTTTGACTTATCTATTAGCAAGCCGGGTTTATTATACGACATCGTTGTCGAAGTTGATGAGAGAGTTACACTTGAGGACTTTGTCGAGGACCCTGATCATAAAGTGACGCAGCCTGGCGAAAGTGAAGACCTGGTTCAAGGCCTTTCTAAAGAGACTATTCGAATTCTTAAGAGACCTGATCCAGAGGCAGTTCGTTCCACTTTACAGCTTGTATATGATTCCGGTATTAGATCCATTGCCATTTGCCTCATGCACTCATATACATTTGCAGATCATGAGAAATTGGTTGGTAAGATCGCTGAGCAGATCGGCTTCACTCACATTTCTTTATCCAGTCAACTTACTCCAATGATCAAGTACGTTTCCAGAGCCAATTCGTGTGTTGCCGATGCCTACTTGACTCCCGAAATCAAGAACTATCTTCGTGGTTTTGAGTCTGGTCTTGAACAGGGTATCCAACGCATCTCTGAGGGTAAGAGCTCCGGTCTTAGTTGTCAATTCATGCAATCCGATGGTGGTTTAGTCGATGCTTCCTCGTTTTCCGGCTTGAGAGCCATTCTTTCTGGTCCTGCCGGTGGTGTTGTTGGCTATGCTAGAACCTGTTATAATGCAGAAAATAATATTCCTTTAATTGGTTTTGATATGGGTGGTACTTCCACTGATGTCTCCAGATACGGTGATGGCAAATTTGATCATGTCTTCGAAACCACTACTGCTGGTATCACTATCCAGTCTCCCCAGCTTGATATTAACACTGTCGCCGCTGGTGGTGGTTCCATATTATCCTACAAGAATGGCTTACTACAGGTTGGTCCTGAATCGGCCTCGTCCCATCCAGGTCCCGCCTGTTATCGTAAAGGTGGTCCACTTACCGTGACAGACGCTAATTTGTTTTTGGGTCGCTTAGTCCCTGAGTTTTTCCCGAAGATATTTGGTCCTCATGAAGATCAAGGTTTGGACTACGATGTTGCTCGCGCTAAGTTTGAAGAGATGACTGAATTGGTGAACAGTTCAAATCCCGATATCACTCCAATGACTCCCGAAGAAGTCGCCTATGGTTTCCTTTCGGTTGCCTGTGAAAACATGGCCAGACCGGTTAGGCAACTTACTGAAGCCAAAGGTCACGTTCTTGCTAAGCATAGAATGGTTTCCTTTGGAGGTGCCGGTGGACAGTGTGCTTACGCTGTAGCCCATCTTTTGGGTATTGGAACCATTTTGATTCACAGATACTCCTCTGTTCTCTCTGCCTACGGTATGGAACTTGCCGATGTCGTTGAGGAGGTTCAGGAACCTGCTTCTTATATTTTAGGCGAAGAGTCTAGATCCCAGATTGAGGATGCTCTGGATGAACTCAAACAAAGAGCGTGTGAAGCTTTAAAGTTACAAGGATTCAAGAATAATGGTGATGTTGTCTACGAAGAATACCTTAACTTGCGATATCAAGGTACTGAATCATGTATTATGGTTCCAAGAACCCCTGGTTCTAATGAATGGACATTCAAGCAGAGCTTCTGCGAGATGCATAAGAGGGAGTTTGGTTTCTTGTTTGATAAACCACTCATTGTTGATGATGTCCGTGTTCGTGGTATTGGTAAGGCTACGCTGAGAAATGATTCATCTGTCGATACTCAGATCCTGGAACTTCGCCAGAAGGATCTTATAAAGCCTGCTAATGAGAGTCAGGTTAGTCTTACTAAGGAGGTATACTGGACCCATCAGAAGGAAGTCACCAGAGTTTATCGTCTTGAAAACCTACCCATCGGCACCGAAGTGTATGGTCCTGCCATTATTGCTGATGGTACTCAAACTAATCTTATTCCTCCTGAAGGTAAGGCACTAGTGTTAAAGACGCATTTATTTGTTAGCCTTGATTTGACCAAGAAGTCAAAGAATGCAGCAAATGGCTATCACAAGATAGAAGATGGTGTGAAGATTGAGCCTGTCTTGTTGTCTATCTTTAGTCATAGATTTATGGATATTGCCGAACAGATGGGTAATTCTCTACAGAAGACATCTGTCTCGGTCAATGTCAAGGAAAGGTTGGACTTTTCTTGTGCTCTTTTCGACGCTGAGGGTAATTTGGTGGCGAATGCTCCTCATGTTCCTGTTCATTTGGGCTCAATGGCTACATGCATTGTTGCACAGGCCGAAATCTGGAAGGGTAAGTTGAAGCCTGGTGATGTTCTTATTACCAATCATCCCTCTGCAGGTGGAACACATTTGCCAGATATCACGGTAGTCACTCCTGCTTTTGATAAAGGTGAGATTATTTTTTATGTGGCTGCGAGAGCTCATCATGCCGATATTGGTGGGATGTTGCCCGGTTCAATGCCTCCAAACTCTAAAGAGTTGTGGCAGGAGGGTGCAACTTTCTATTCCGAGCTTCTCGTCAAGCAGGGTGTCTTTCAAGAGGAGATGGTGGTGAGAAAACTCTTACATGATCCGGCACAATATCCGGGATGTTCTGGTTCTAGAAGGATTTCCGATAATTTGTCTGATTTGAAAGCTCAGTTGGCTGCCAATCAGAAGGGGATCACACTTATTGACCAGCTCGTTGAGGAATTTGATCTCCCAACTATCATGGCTTATATGCATGCCATTCAAGATAATGCCGCTGAGACTGTGTCCAGAATGCTTGACAAGGTTATTGCTGAGCATGGTATTGAGACTTTGCATTGCGTTGATTACATGGATGATGGTTCGCCTATTAAACTACAGGTTAGGAGAAGAAAAAATCCTGATGGTACCGAAGGAAAGGTGGTGTTTGACTTCACTGGTTCTGCTCCTCAAGCTTACAATAATTTGAATGCCCCTCATGCTATTACCTTCTCGGCCGTTATCTACTGTTTGCGTTGTCTTGTTGATGAGGATATCCCCCTTAATCAGGGTTGTATTCGTCCAATCGATGTCATTATTCCTAAGTCATCGTTATTAGATCCGGATAGTGGTTGTGCCGTTGTTGGTGGCAATGTTTGTACTTCGCAGCGTGTTACTGATACAATTTTGAAAGCATTCCACGTTATGGCCGATTCTCAAGGTTGTTGCAACAACTTTACATTTGGTAGTGATGGTTTCGGTTATTATGAGACCATTGCCGGTGGTCATGGTGCCTCTTCCAAATGGAATGGTGTTTCGGGTGTCCACACAAATATGACCAATACGCGTATCACAGATGCTGAAGTGTTTGAAAAACGTTACCCGATTATTTTAAGAGACTTCTCCCTTAGAGAGAATTCTGGTGGTAACGGTTTGTTTAAAGGAGGCAACGGTGTCAGAAGGGAGATCGAGTTCAGAACACCCGTCAGCGCTTCAATTCTATCAGAGAGACGTGTTATCGCTCCCCATGGAGTTGCAGGCGGCAAAGATGGTGCTAGAGGTTTAAATCTGTGGATTCGAAAAAATAAGAATAAAGAGCAGCTGATTAACATAGGCGGCAAGGCCAGTGTTGATGTGGCTGCCGGTGATCGAATTGTTATTTTAACACCCGGTGGTGGGGGTTGGGGTAAGCCATCTGATAAAAGTCGAATATCCCGTCGTAAGGCTGTCAACTATTCCATTGGAACTGGTTCCCTCTCTTCAAGAAAGGAACAGCAGTATCAAAACTAGTCTAAACACATATATACAGATGTTTATATACTTAAACTACATTTAGTTAGTCAAATACTTGTAGTGTGCTGTCCATTTTGATGTTCATCTCTTTCCATTCCCCTTCAGCAGTGCTCAGAACTGTAATTGCTCCACCAGCTCCACAACGCATACATTTTGTGTCCTTTGTATCTTCTAGGTCATCCTTATAACTGTACAATGTTCTAATAATGACACTCCAATCAGCAGTATCGTTAACAGACCAATAGCCAACAACTCCTGAGTATATTCCTCTTCTGTTATCGTCCTCAATCTCTTGAAGCAATTCAACTGACCGCTTTTTAGGAGCTCCTGTCATGGAACCCGGAGGAAGAGCTAGATGAAGAAGATCAATTCCTCGGTACGGAGAACTTTCAAGGTCTCCTTCAATCACCGAAACTAGCTGATAGACAGTCTGATACTCCTCAACTCCCATAAGTTTGGAAACCTTCACATCTTTCAAAAGTGTGTACAAATCGTGCCGTATTAAATCCACTATCATGAGGTTTTCACCCATCTCCTTCGGAATAAGTAACTCCTGACATGCACTTGCGTATCCTGTCTTCTCGGTCTTTTTCACTGTACCTTTAATAGGCCTCATTTGGCATCTTTTATGATCCCAATAAATGAATCTCTCTGGGGATGTGGAAAGAACCTGTGCATCGCCAAAGTCCATAAAAACAGAATAAGGTGAGGCATTCTTCAATATCATATTCTTGTATAGTTTCCAATACGAAAGATCTTTTCTGGCAATGTGCACTTTAGTGGTAGTAGTTAGGCAGAGTTCATACGAATCACCGGATCTAAGATACTTCTGGCAGGCCGCAAACTTACGAAAGTATGTCTGTTTGATTGGCAACTCAATTCTGATTTTCTCAATCATCTTTGGTTGTATTAAAGTACTGGTAACCGATTCCAGCACATGGGAAGTGGCCTCTATCCATTTTCTATCATCAGGTCTAATACTAACCACATAGCAATGCTGTGTCTCGCGTTCAATGGCAATAAATCTCTCTATGAAGCACATTTTAGTGTCTGGAATATCACTCTCTGTGATCTTCTTTAGACGGTTTATGTTCACGTATTTTCCTTCTTCGTAAGATAAGAACCCAACAAGGCCTCCTACAAATGGACATTTCCTTAAGGAACTATCATCAATGCAAGGTTTAAAAAATCTCTCTGCCATGTAGCTCGACAAATAGGTCCATATTGATTCATTGTGTGTCAAACAGGTTTCCTCGAAATCCTTGTTTCCCCATGTGGAAGTCCTCAGGATGCTGGGGTTTTCTGTAGAATGGGTTAGTACATCAGACATTTCTTTGATTGGGATTCCAATGATAGACCAATTTCCGGGATTGGCAGCACTGTTCAATAAAAGGAAATCCGGGCTCAGGTTATCGCAGATAGTTATGGTGTCTAAAGAGACGTTCAACTTTTTATATTGGTAGAGAAACCTATTGTTAATATTGTCCACTCTAGGTATAAGTGGCTGATAAGATATAGCCCTGGGAATTGAATTATGGTCAGAAGAAGCTTCTGGTCTGACAGTTTGAGCTATTTTCCAGAAGTTCTTGATTAGTTGATCACCATATTCCGAGCAGATTGATTCAGGATGATACTGAACACCATAATGAGGGAATTTTTTGTGTTTTGCAGCCATCAGTATTGGTTTCTTGGCAGAATCGCAATCACTAGAGAACGCTAGAGGAACTACATCTGTGTCAAATGCTCCATCAATATATATAGAATGGTATCTGACGCTTTTGAAGTCATCGGGTATAGATTCGAAGAGAGCATCTATCGGAGTGCACAGATGAATTGCATGCACTTGACCATGAACAGGATCATTCAAGTATTTCATAGTGCATCCATATTTCAAAGAAAGGCATTGAAAACCAAGGCAAATTCCAAGAATAGGCAAGTCCTTCTTCTCGAATATGTATGGAATAATACCGACGTCATCGGGATTCTGAGGAGAGCCAGGTCCAGGACCAATCACAACAGCTTGAACCGAATCTAGGATATCATCCAAAAGCTTTTTGTCTTTCGGTAAAGAGAACGAGTCGTTTCTTATAGTGAACACTTTGATTCCGGTGGCCGTTTCGAGCAGATTTTCGAGACTAAAAGTGAACGAGTCATACGAATCCACAAGAAGGATACCCATCAAGATATGTTCTTCAATTAATCAAAATATCTGGTCTTGAAGAACTTGTTCCTCGGAGATAATGTCGAAAAAGCTTATATTTGACAAGATAACCAAGATTCAATGAATCATGTTTGAGTAGCCGGCCGATTCGATTCGCCAGCAATGGACTCTCAAATTTTTCAGGACATAAATATTTCGAAGCCTGGCTTATTGGTAACTGTTCCTCGATCTGTGTTGTTAATAATAATTATGTCAACGTCGTCTGGGCCGTCTTCAACGCTGACCATTGCCACTACTGTTCATCCTTTGATGACAGAACCGTTTCAGGTTCTTCTTACAATACCTCACAGAAGGCCTGAAAAAAATGCTCCTAATGTGATACCTTTTACTCTTCACGTAAGTAAAGTGGGCGGTAATGCACCACTTGGTGCTTATGTTTACTCCATCGTGGATATTCGTGCTTCCAATGATAAAGTGTACCAAACACTACTAAATAATGCAACGGAAGAATTATTGGATCTCACCAAGAAGTTAGGTAGTTTGCTTAGTATGAAATATAGTGTTCCAAGTTACGTGAGTATCAGTGGTGATATCTCTTTAGAAGAGTTTGTTCCATTGTCCAAAGAAGTATTTGAATTAATAGAAAAGAGCTACTGAAAATCGAATCATTTAAAGTCTTTATAAGACCATTTCTCCGTGATCTTCTTCTGGCCTTCCTTTTTAGCGGTCTTCCTCCAGGCTTCCATCTTTCCGGTGGCTACAATCTTGTTCATTCGCTCAAGGAAGAGGTCTCCTTCTGGCTTCAACTTTCTCAACGAATCTCCCAACTCGTCACTCAATTTCACCTCCAATGGTCCCTCTCTAATTGTATATTTGCTTCCAAGTTTCTTCTTTCCCTGTTCAACTCTTCTCTTTTCTCTTTGCTGAGCTTCTAATTTGAAATCTCTTTTCGCCTGCTCTTTCTCCCTCTCTTCCTGCATCTTCATAATTTCTGGTAAATGTTCAATCTGTTTAATAGTATCCTTCAAGCTGCGGATTTCCTTCAAGAGTTTATTCTTTTGCTTAAATCTCTTTTCTTTATTTCTCTTGGCTCTGGTCTTAATTTTGGTCTCTGTTACAGCATTGACGGAAAGTTTGTAGTCAGTTTCATTTTCTGGCTTCTCCTCTTCACTATCACTCACAATATCTGCTTCATCATCAAAGTTATCAATCAGATACTGGATTCTTTTTTGTTCTTCCTTCAAAGCTAACCATTGCTTCTCTTTAGAACTCTCTTTAAAAGACTCCCGGTTGATCAACTCTCTCCAACTATCGAAGGCTGGGTTGTACGATTTACCCTCATGCGGTATTATTTCCACCTCTCTCACCTTAATTGGAGGCATTTTCATCGTCTCTGGAACAACTGTAGCATGTGTATAAGAGTTTCCATTAAACTTCCTCAAGATCTCAGGAATCTTTCGCTGCTTCTTCTCGGATGGCTGCAACGAAGATTCTTCGTCTTTTCCCCATAGGTCATAAGCTTTCATATTGATCAATCCATCCTTCTCAATACGAGCCTGTGCACTACTTACTCCCAATTCTCTACCTGCCAATCTCATTAACTTGTGAATCTCTCGCTTCGAGATCCCCTCCACTTTCCGCTTCCTGCCATCGGCACGATTATTAGCCACTGCCGGCACTTTCGACTTATTGCTCAATATTTCTGTTGACTTTAGCACTTTAACGTGATCTCTCTTCATCTTTTCGCTAATTTTGTCATCCGCTTCATCGTCAATGTAGAATAACTCATTTGATTCTAGTTCTTCCACAGGTTTCCCTTGTTCGATCAACTCAACTCTACGTTCCTCAAGTTTTTTCTCAATATCATCTAGATCAATGTTCTTTCTCCATGCCTTACGGCCTTTCTTGGAGGGTTGTAAGTTTTTGATTTGCTTCTCTGTTGCTGACATTGTAGAGGTTAAATCTATTGAGAAGAAAAGAATAATCAATGTGAGGCTTCCAACAAAGGGGATTATCTCCGATAAGAATTTTATAAAAAAAAAAAAAAAATTCTTTGAAACTTCAGTGAAAAGTTTTTGGTCGAGTCTCTCGAAGTCGATTCTACGGGTCGATTATACGGGTCGATTGGTGTACTGATCAATTATTATAAGACACTAAGAAGGAAGTCAACGGAGAAGTAGGATATCCTTCCCATGTAATTCAATGGGTTTGCCAGATATATTGATAATTCTTCCATGCCATTCAATTTACAAGCCCGAGTTGTACTCCAGAGATAGCCAATATCTCAAAGAGCCTGACGATGAAGGATCCGGTACGAACCAAGATGACTGGGAGATGGCATCGTTCCAAATGGAATCTCAAGACCAGATCTCTTTTCTATACCACATTTACGAGTCCATTCATCTTCTCAGTAAAGATTTATTGCACGCCAGGCTTGTCATCTCAGGTGGATACACCAAAGAAGGAATTCGGAAATCAGAAAGTGCCAGCTATCTTCAAGTAGCCCGAGAGCGTGGCTTGTTAGAAAATAATCAACTTGAGGATGCTATTCTTTTAGAAGAATACTCAAGAGATTCCTATGAGAATGTTCTTTTCTCATTATGTCTATTTAGGAAGGTGGTTGGTCAATGGCCAAAATCCATCAAAATAGTAGGGTTTGAATTCAAGCGGTATAGATTTCTCCAAGAGCATTTGAAGATCCTACAATTTCCTTTGGACAGAGCTGAATATATTGGAATTGGTCCGATATATCCTTCAAATTTTCACTTCGGGATAACTGATGATGTAGAGTATCAGGCTCGAAAGAAAGCATTCTATGAAGAACTTGCAATATCTGAGCGAAAGCATGCCGTTGACCTATTCAAAGAAAATCCCTTTGGGTCTAAAGGTTCCAAATTGTATGAAAAGAAGCAGGGAAGAGATCCTTGGAAAAGAAAATCTCAAATAATGACCACTTACGAGAACGCTGGTGAAAATTCAATGAACACAATGCTTAGACTGGATGAGCTCTCATACGATAACGCAATTGAGGTTTACAACTCAAAGTGTAAAAATAGATTTCCATGGGCTATCTAATTTCCCACTATTTCTGCAGCCTTCTTTTCTGCTCTGCAAGGTTCACCGAGTTCTTGGCCCTTTTCATGCTACGTTTATCTTGGATTGTGTCCTCTGCCCCATCCTCGTATCCATTAAGTAACCTTTGTAATTGTTCCTTCCTCTGTCGAAGCTGTTGCATCTTTTTCAATTCTACCTCTAGGTATTTAACTTCACTGTCGACGCTCTCAAAATATTTCAAGTACTCCTCGTCTATCTTAGAAAACTTCACATGATCCGCATCTACAAGATCTAGTAGATAGTCATGATACTTGATAAGAGAATCCCTGTTAGTAATAGTAATGAAAGTGAAACTCTTCTTCCGCATAAGCTCAAACAACATATCTTCGGAATCATAAGAAATGGCACTTGTGGGTTCGTCCATCACCACAAATGGCTTATGATGGAAAAGAATTCTGGCGAACGCAATCTTCTGTCGTTCTCCTCCACTTAATAATGAGAACCAGGTCTTTTTTCCTTCAACCAGGCCTCCCATATTACTATCATAAACTTCTATTGTAACGCCATTAACGACAACTTCGTCAATAAGTCTATTCTTTCTTTTAGCTTCGTCTTCATCCTCATTTCCTAAGGTATCAATTCCAGGATTGTAATCCAATGATCCAAATCTCTCCAATAGGTAGCCCAAACCAACTTCGTTTAGATAGCCAATGATATCATCGTCTGTGAAGCCCTTTTGGAGCATCTGAATTTGGCTCAATGGATAAATAATCTGATCTCTAAGGGATCCACTAATAAAGTAGGGTCTTTGAGAAGCATAGTAGATATCACTACTTGCAGGCTTTGAAAGTAATCCTGAGTAAAGAGGCCATAATTCACTGATGATTCTAACTATTGCCGTCTTTCCAATACCATTCTTACCAAGAATGAGTAAGTTTTGGTTCTTGGCAATGTTAAATGTCAAATTGTTAAGTAGATGCTGGCCATCCACTCCATCTAAAGATGGAACAATAACAGGAATTTTCTCCATACGTAAACCAGGATATGATCTTTGAATTGTGCCATCTATACCCTTTGACGTATTAGATATAGCGTTGCCACCGTAACCAGTTGACAATTGAGCGTGAGAGACAAATGAATTGATCTTGAAATTTGAGGCAAATCCGTTTCCTTGAGAATTGGTCACTCCATATTGAAAGTTTGCATCATGAACCTGATGTAGGTTAACAAGAAGATTGAACACAATATCTGTAACGCCACTAAGTCGATTAATATTCTTGATGGAATACATCATTCTTGAACCAGCATCGGCCATACTCAAGATTAACCGCTTATTGACGACAAAGGATTTCATGTTGGAAGTTTCATCATGAACGTAGCCGCTTTTAGGGGATTCAAACAAAATAGGGATTCCCGCAAAGACGTAGCCGAATGCAGGCCAGGTGAATTTCAACACATAATCCTCAAAGAGCTGGTAATTGAATCTCTCTTGGATTTCACAGACTATATGGTTGGTCAAATCTGAAAATATTCTGTACACTTTGGATTTCTCAAACTTAGTACCCTTATAAAAAGAGATTTCCTCACAGTTGTTGACCAAATTCAAGTTATAATTGTAGTAGATTCCTTCCAAATGAGTTCTCTGCTTCCAAAGTCTAT
Organism: Brettanomyces nanus; assembly: GCF_011074865.1. Taxonomy (NCBI): domain Eukaryota; kingdom Fungi; phylum Ascomycota; class Pichiomycetes; order Pichiales; family Pichiaceae; genus Brettanomyces; species Brettanomyces nanus. Next base: position 3,247,465 of record NC_052374.1, on the reverse strand, counting down.
TGAAATTAGGAGACTTGTGTTTAAGCATGATGCCTGTGATTAAATAATTGAAAAGAATAGCCAAGATACCAGGAGTACCAATATTGTCCCTCAAATAAATGGCAAAGAAGACTAAATCTATTGCTGGCTTTCCTATATTAGCAAATAATGAAGTCAAGGAGTCACTAAATTTCTGTATGTCAGCAGTCATATTTTGATCGATGGTCTGATATGAAAGTTGATAGTCTGGAGATTCGTTTTTATTGAATTGAAGCTTGTAGTAAACAAGTCTGGAATTCATATACATGTCATGGCAATATCTCACCAAATTGGTTCTAAAGTTAAGAGCCAACCGTTTCGTTAGAAACTTAATTCCCGAATTGACGTAAGATGCTGGAACTGCAAAGAGAAACCAATAAACCATATCCCTAAGAAACAACTTAACATTAAAACCTATCAAATCTTTCATAATTTGACCATCTAGCTTAGTCACAAGTAACGTAAGCCAAGTTCTGGCGATAAGAAAACTGATATGAGCAAGAAGAAGATACGTGTTTTTGTGAAACACTCTAGGAATGAGTATCATCTTCCAAATAATATAGATTTTAGTAAGGAATTTGGACTCCACTAGGGATTTCACAGGTGCTGGTTTGGTTCCGTCCGGCAGTTTTTCGTAATCCTTCATATATTTTTTGAGCACCAAACGGTCATGTTCGTATCGATCATAGTTTATCGGCTCAAGATTCACTTCCAATCGACGCCCTTTGTAGGGAACAAAAACGGTTCTCAGTCTTTTGGGGTCTTGATGATAAAATCTCCACTTATCCAAGCTGGAGCTCGAGTACTCTTTGAGTTTCCTTTTCCGGATTCGCTCCTTGGCATAAGATATGAATTTAAACAGGTAATAGGTGGAAATTGCAGATGCCGTGGATAAAACGGTAAGAAGAAATAGAAGAACTGGCTTGGAGTACAATTCCAAACCTAGAAACTGTAAAAGCTTTGTATACTGGATGAGAAGTGTGGAGATAGATTTACGCTTTCGAAGCGTGAGCATATAAGGATTTAGTGTTGATAGAGAGGGCATGGTTTGAGAGAACCAATGTATAAGGAATATGTGAACTGTTGTATGGATCTAAAAGCATATGCTTATATATGTATATATCTGCCCACTACATAGTTTTCCACTTTGCACCTAAACATGTCTCCGTCTTTGGTATTGCTCCCCCCTCTTTAATGTGGGGTAGACATTTCCCCGAGATCTGTCCGCACGTGAAAATATATTTACGGGGTATTTATTATACCAAGAGGCGGTGCAGGGGTAGGCACACACCTCTGGAAGCCGGAAGGAATTCAGCAGTAACTCTGTCAGGTGGCCTCGCTGTCATACAACTAGTGAGGAGCAAATACAATCTTAACACTAAATTCAATTTCGCCCCAGGTTTTCTAACTGCAGGTACTTTAATTTACTCTCCTTGCTCGTTCCTCTGAGAGCACGCGTCAGCCAATACGATGACGTTCATTTATAAGGGTGTACGGGTGTTGTCATACATTTGCTTTTCCGACCTCGCGCAGGCGGCACTGGAAATAATGATGACTCCACATTATCGTTCGTATCCCGAGAACTAAAAAATTTTAGTTAGGCTCCACACAGTATGGACTGAGAGCACCACTATCTATCTTTCTGCTTTGACGTTGGTTTTTTTCTTTCAACATTACTCGTTCCAATGACTCCGTTCAAATCAACGCTAAGGAAGACCATTTGGCCACACTCTCGCATGTTCACTTTAAGTCTTAGCGTTTGTCAGCACAATAGTAAGTCGATTCTTACTTCTGGCCTTATACACACACAGCGATCTCTGCCCTTATCGAGATTCTATTCTTCTCAAGGGGTGAGGCATCTATTTACACAGCAGCAGGAGATCAAATCCGGTCCCGAAGCTGCCGTTGAAGAGGCAGAATCCGGTGTGACCAAGAAATGGTCTAAGCATGTGATGCCTAGTCAGTCTATACTTAAGGAACAGGTCAAACAAGAAGAAGAAGAAGAAGCTAATAGAGAGGCAAGCCACAGAACGAGAAGAAAAAAAAGAAGAAGAAGAGAGTTGAAGCCGTTGAAGGCAGTGCTCACACTCACGCCTAATGCATTGTTGCACTTACGGAAGTTGATGGATCAACCGGTGCCGAAGTTGATCAGAGTCTCAGTCAATAATAGAGGATGTTCTGGTTTGACATATAATCTCGAATATGTAACGAAGCCTGAAAAGTTTGATGAAGAAGTGATTCAGGACGGGGTGAAGATTCTGGTCGATTCCAAGGCATTGTTTTCCATCATAGGATCAGAGATGGATTGGGTTGACAATAAGTTGGCCTCTAAGTTCGTGTTTAAGAATCCTAACAGCAAGGGCACCTGTGGCTGCGGTGAGTCGTTTATGGTGTAAATCAAGCCGTCTTTTCTATTCATACATGCATTATTTATCCTATGAAATTTATGTTCTTATTTAAACTTTTAGATAGTATTTGTTTCTCTCTTCAACCATTGGTATTCCCAGCTTCTCCTACTGAGCTTGTTACGATACAAATCCCAAATGTCTCTATGAAAGTTGTTGATCCATTCTTTCTCCTTCTCTGTCAACATCTTCACATTGATCAATCTCCTACAATATGGAACTTTGGTCACTGTTCGAAACTTGAGGAATCTTTTACCGTTGAAAGTCTTTGGATCATCGTCATACTCGCAAAAAACCATGTTCTCTAGTCGGATACCATAATATCCTGGTTTGTAGTAGCCTGGTTCATCCGATATCAAATGTCCTGCCTTCACCGTATTGTCGTTACAGTAGGCACGGAATCCAATGCCAACTCCCATTGAATGAACGGGTCCATATGAATCCACGCCATGGCCTGTACCGTGTGCATAATCAAGTCCATTAGCCCATAGGAACTGTCTGGCAATACAATCGATTTGCAATCCAGTCAATCCTTCAGGGAACTTCAATTCAGCTAAAGCAATCTGTCCCTTGAGCACTAAGGTATAATTGTCTATTTCTTCTTGCGATGGTTGGCCAAAATGTAACGTTCTAGTTGTATCCGTGGTACCTTCAAGGAACTGGGAGCCAGAATCGCATAGATACAATTTGTTTGGGTTGATTAAAGAGCTTTCCTCAGATTTTGGTGCATAATGAATAATGGCACCGTTAGATCCCGTAGAGGAAATGGTTTCAAATGAAAGCCCCTTAAAGTTGTCTAGTTTGGACCGGAATTCTAGAAGTTTCAAGCCGGCATCGTACTCGTTGATGAAATCGTTATCCTGTGTTAACTTCTTCTCCAACCATGAAAAATACCGAATAAGTGCAAGGCCGTCTTTAATCTGAGCTTTCTTTTGGCCCTGTAATTCCACCCTGTTCTTGACCTCCTTCATCCCCTGAATTGGAGATTGTACAATGATGAAATTCTCGTCTACAATGCAGTTCACCATCCTCCAAGAGCCAGATCTTGTCAGAATAACATTACGATGTTTCTTATTCAATTCAGAAGCCACGTTTTTAATGTCAGACCAAACATCATCATAATATTTCAATTCGCACTGAATAGAAGCCAAATAATCTTGGTACTCATCAAATCTCTCATGGTTGTCTGTGTAAAGAGTCATTCTGTCTCCTTGAATCATCAAATAACTGTAGAACAAAGGATTGAACTCAATGTCTGTGCCTCTCATGTTTAAAAACCAAGCAATTTCATCCAATGCATTCAAAACCATTGTATCTGAGCCGTATTCCGTCAAATGTTTTTCACGTAATCGAGCGAACTTGCAGTTTGTGCCCTCTCCAGTATATTCAGGTTTCAAATACAGCACCGATTTGAACTCACGCTGAGGTCTTTTTTCGAATTCCGGCCAAAGTATATCAATTAGGTTATCTCTCACCGGAACGAGTTTGACAACGGAATTTGGGTGGGATGAAATGCTTTCTTTCAATAACTTCTCAGCACCTTCAATGTCTGCATAGGTGATCATCCTAGGATCGAATCCAATATGAACCTCTTTTCCAGAATCTAAAGACATTTGAATGGCTTCTTTAATAGCCCATTCTTGCCATGTTGGTTCTCCTTCGACACCCTGTTTCAATAGATGCCAGTTAGCATCCAATTCACTAGCTGCCTGTGTAAAGTATCGACCATCTGTAGACAAGGCACCAAGTCCCTCAGGAATGTCGTTCATGCATGTGACGTCACGGGTAATGACAGCCACACCTGCCGATCCACTAAATCCACTGATAAAGGCACGTCTCTGATCAACAGGGGAAGTATACTCAGACTGGTGGGCATCCTCGGATGGAACAACGTATACTCCTAAGTCGCGGGCCTTCATCTCCTTTCTAAGCCTTTCTAAACGCAAAGAAGTGTTGGCTTCAATGGCAGGGCTGCCAACTTCAGAACTGCCAGTTCTGGTAGGAGAACCTGGACTGAGCGGCGTGTTAAGGCCTGAAGAGGATATAGTACGCCTTTGAGGAGAACCTCCTGCAACAGAACCGCTATAAATAGATGAACTTCGGTGAGAATGAGACTCCGACCGACTGATAGTCATTCGCCGTAAATAGATAGATGAGCGTCTATTTTGTCTGTACTGTAAGCCTGGGGTACACGTACAGTTGTGGTAAGCTCTTCCCCCGGGTGGAATATGATGGTCACTATTCGCCTCGCGAATGGTAGTAGCCCCGGGCGTACCATTGGACGATATCAACGAGAACATCGAAGTTTTAGTTGTCACTGGATGGGACATGATGTTGAATATGCGATACAATTTTGTTGTTTGGACACGAGAATAACGCACGGAATAAAGGAAGTACTGCTGCTGCCTGTTCATCTTTCCCGCGTCTTCTCCCAGTGACCCCGGGAATCTCGAAAAGATTTGATGTTTGCATCCGTGCACCATATAATAATAATGTGACGTAGTGCGACGGCCCGATGGTGGTAAGAATAAGAGGAAGCCTGGGTACAAAAGATCAAGAATATAGGCAAAATGTGATGATATATGCATAGAACCGATCACCAGGATTTATAACTATTCAGGCTTGATTTTGAATACATGAAATCTTATAATTGTTAGAATTCGTAGGACCTTTTCCTACTCATAATATACGTAGTCCTTTTTGAAGTATTTTTTCTTAGGAAGGTAAGCCGAGGACCGAATTACCGAATAGGAAACTTAAAGATATCCACCAAGGAAAAAAGTAATTTAAGAGTTATATCTTAATTGCGTGAAAAGGCAAATGCCTTTGTATATAATAAGAAAACAGACTGCTCTGTGATCCTATTGGGGAAGTCTCGACTTACCGATGTTTGACATAGTCCTTTTTCAACTATTCTCCTAGAGAGAACACTCCGGAAAACCAGATGTTTCTAAATTTCATAAAATTAGTGTATGTGCGAACTTAATACTGCGCAGTTCTTATCACCGCTTTCAATACCAAATATCCCTGCATCCTTCTGTCTTCATTTACTCGATTGATCGAAAACCCTTACTTAATTTCATCACTTTACCCTGGCAAAAGAAACGCAGGGACTTGAACAAAATTTTTTTTCGCGCAAAAAAAATTTTCACCACTCATTATATAAAGAGATCTGATTTCCTCCATATGTAAAATCTGACTTTTGTTTTCTTCTTTCTTCGTCGACGTACTTCATAGGATCATTTCTATAGGAATCGTCTCTCTTTGACTCTTCAAAAGAGCCACTGAATCCAACTTGGTTGATGAGGAAGATACCTTTGTGCCCTAGAGTGAGAATGATTTATCTTAGTTTGACCACGATCCTTAGCGGTCTGGTCATCTGTTTACTGAATCTATTCCTTTCCGTTATGACTTTAATCTTCGGATTATGGTTTGTTTGAGAGGAGCGATGATCTCGACTCTTTGTATGTACTTCTTAGGAAGGGATACTTATGGGTGGGTGCAAATGGCTGTCTGACAAGTTACTTTCTTTTTTAAAAAGTTTGTTGGAGTACTCGACCGTGTAGTATATAACTGTAGAGAGTAGTGCTTCTGTAAGATCTCTTGAAAGTTTCGTTTGAATCGGGTTTGTAGTTAATTCCGCTGTTCCTTGTAGGCTGGCTCCTATCCTAGCGAGCAAAGTTTAGGCCATCGAGCTTTTTTCTTTTTGTTCTCTTTCTTCTTCTTTTCTCCTCTCACATGGCAATGTCGATGTCAATTGACCAGGTTGTTGTCCTCGTTGAATCGTTGTATGCTCCCAGTAATGATTCTCAGAGTATTTCTCAAATTCAGACTATCCTCCAGAATATACAGAAATCAGATCATGGCTTGTCGATAGCCGATCAACTGCTCGAACAACCTTCGTTGAATTGCAAGTTTTTTGGTGCTCTTACATACACTGTCAACCTCAATCTACAGCTCCCTGGTCTGGTGAGTGATGATAAAGACGATACACTGACTTTGCTTACAACCAAGTTACTCCAGCAACTACTTGTACTTGTATCGGACGATTCCGTAATTCACCATGGTGGTATGTTTGTTATAAAGAAAATGCTCTCAAATTTGGCTCTTGTATATGTATCCAACTACAAACACTGGAAGGAACCGCTAACGTCCTACATGTGCAGCATAATTAATAGCCGGGCGATGCTGGTTCCTGATGATTCTTCTCTGCTCAGTGACAACGACATTACTCATTACTTGTCCAAGATTCCGCTTGAGCTATTGTCTACAGTGCTAATGCTATCTCAGATTATAGTGGAAGAGATAATTAAGAAGGAAGTTACCAATGCCAATCAAGTAGAGATGCATAAGGTTGTTCACGACTATCTATTTGGTACTACTGAAAGACTTCTTATAGGGCTAACAAGACTCGATAACCCTCTGATACTATCCTCCTGGCTTGAATGCTTTAGTTCTTGGATAGTGTATGCGTCAAAGGCGGAATTTGATTCAACTATTCGATATAACATGACTCCACTATTGAAATTTACCATCAATTTAATGGCTTTACCTACTCCTTGGCAGTCTCCTGTGCCGGAGAAAGCCATGGATACTTTGATTGATGTCTTGGATACCAATTACACATTTTTCAATGTAGATACCAGAAAGCAACTCAGTAGCTTGATTTTTGGGCCCTGGAGCTCCAAGTTCCTAGGAGATATGCCCGAATTGGCAGACCAATATGCTAGACTCTGCATTCTCTTTTTAGAACCTGACACTGTTCACCTTGCTCTGAAACTTAATGATGATGCTAATGATCCGAACTTTGACTTCCTACTGAGACTTACAGATTTTCCAGGACAGGCTGTGGTGGAGGAGACAATTTCCAGCGATTTCATTGATTTCTGGATGCAGCTTTCCGACTCTCTCCTCAACGACGATGATCGATTCTCCCTAATGTTGAAAGACGATAAAGCAAAAATTGAAAGATTCAACGGTAAGGCCAAGTCCTTGTTTATCAAAATCTCTCAAATTTATTGGAATAAAATCCACATTCCTCAAGACGTAGCCGAATTAGAAGGCTACAACAACGAGTTTAGAGTGTATAGACGAGACGTCGGTGATCTTTTTGAATCAATCTTTCCCATAGTTAGGACACAGCTTTACAAGAACCTCGTCGATAACGTCTTGATGAATGTTAACGGCTCTTCACAGCCTGCATTGAATGACATCGAGGCTTCATTGTACCTTATCAATGCTGTCAGCGCAGATTTCAGCGAGAATAATGTCCAGAAGGAGATCTTAGACGAAGTTTCCCAGATTTTGAGCTCGAACTACTTGGAATTGGTGACCGCCTATCGAGATCCCAACAAATTCCAGCATATTGTATACACAACTATACGTTTTGTCAGCACCATCGATTGGTTCTATAAAAGCTCTGCCGGACTTCCTTATCTTCCACAAATTCTTAACTTTTTGTTTGATACGTTGGTGACCTGCTCTATGTATCAATTGATAAGTTCCAAAGCTATCGCCGACATATGCGACAATTCGCGTTTGTCATTGCAGGACTCCCTTCCTAATTTCAAGGAGATTATTCCTCAGATGATCAATGAAACCACAGTTGAGCCATTAACAAGACAGAGAATTGTCAATTCATATGCATCGATCGTTCAGGGAGTGAAGGATCCTCGAATTCAGGGTCAGTATTTGCACGACATATTCTCTCTTTTAGGCAAGAGGTCGTACGAGGTGATACTATCCCTTGATAGCGCAAATAATGATGATCAAGATAAAATGATGGATTACTTGGTAAGTCTTATTAGCTCTGTTAGTGCGATTGGTAAGGGAATGCAACTACCAGACTCTCCTGATGAGGTCTACACTCCAGAGGAATTAAAGGCTGTTAACAGCTACTGGTCGCAGGATCCTCTTAAGATCCATGCAGAGATATTAGAGATAGTCAACAACCTGTCTATGCTTACTGACAAATTGGCAGACAATTTAAGTGTTGCTGAAGAGATTACGAGCATTTTCAAAAGTGGTATGACCGAATCTGTGGGAGGGCCGTTTGTAATCGATTATAGCGTCATTGTAGAGTTTGTTGTAGCCAAATTTCGTACACTCAAGACGACAAAGACGTATCCACTTCTTTATGGCCTCTATAGTAACGTGATTAAATCATGCCATAGGGAGATGAATTCTGAATCGGTTTCACAAACACTTCAAATCATCTACTTAGATAGACTGGAAACGATACGCAGTGATCCTGATATCATCCAATCAGTGATGAAGCTATTTGGCACCATCATATCAACTACACCCTCATTGTTGGTTGGCGACTCTAATATGTTGGAGAAAGTTCTAGAGTTTGGTATAGAACAACTACAGTCAAACGAGAGGTTTGTTCTCCAATCACTCGAACTCTTCTGGACAAAACTGATTTATTTACGTAGAGGAAATCACCAAAACACCATGGCAGTGAGACGGCTTTTTAATGAGACCAAGTTGGGCAATATCGTCATTTACAATGTGTTGAAGTATATGCTTCTAAGCCAGAGATCAAACTTGGAGTTTTTCACCGAGATTCTTAAGAGTTTGGTAGCCAAATACCCAATGCTGATTAAGCAGTGGCTCTTGAACTCGTTTAAAGAACTCAACTTACAGAGAGTGCAATCAGGACAGAAAACAATAAAGAATTATGAGTTATTCATTAAAAAGATCTTGATCACTCGTGGCACCAGAGCTGCAAATGGACTAATTAAAGACTTCTGGCTAGAAGTAAACGGATTGGTTGATTACAATAAAAAATTGACGGTATTATGATAAACAAAGAAATTAACTTTAACTAAAAATAACTAATAAGAAACTTCCAGCTTACAACTTGATCTCTTCAAAGTGATCCACCAAAGCATCTGCCTCATTGCTGAAGTCAACCTTAGCGAGACCAACAGCATTAAATCTTGCCCGATCGATTCCGTTATAACTGTCTTTTCTTGCTCTCACTCTAAAGTTATATTCGTTGAAAGCGATGTTGTCGTTGATGTATTTTTTCAGAGAATTATCAGTCTCCGCACTTTCTTTCAGTTTGAGCAATTCCTGGGCACTAAGACCAACAAGAACACTGGCCTGATCATCAAACAAAGTCATCCACATTTGACCAGTTTCATCCACAACGGAAATCGTCAGGATGTATCTGTAGTTAGGCTCCGGGAAGCTTTTGTTGCATTTCTCACAGCGCCATGTACCGTCACTCTGCTGGATCACTTTACGATTGCATCCCTCAGCTTGACAAGCAGCATAAGAAAAATTATCAGTCTTCACAAAAGTCACCACAGCTTTCAAGGTGAAGTAGTCAGGCTTTTCGTTGAAGCCCAGCTTGCTATCCTGAGCTTCTTTGATAGTCTTCCTGGTTGCTATAGAATCTTTAGATTGAAGATTGACGTCGGCAAATCCGCCAGATGAACGCATGGACGTAAACTTGTCTGCGGAGCCGCGGGTATCGTACCAGCCCTTTAGTTTGTATGCCTCAGGAATATCTGGATTGGCCACGATAGTGGCAGAAGGAATAAGTGAGAGCGATTTACCGTTGTAGTCTTGTACTCTGGCACCTTTGAAAGCCACTACAGTACCAGTGTCGAGACTGAAATCACGGGCATGCTTGTTCCAAAGAGCGACAGTAACAGCAAAATGAGTGTCATCGACAATAACAACATCCCTCCTGTCAAAGGGCTTACCCGTAGATCTGGCAACAATTTCTTGCTTCTCGTGGACTTCAGTTAAGATGCCAATGACATCAATGACGTTACCATTTTCCAAGTTTTGCACCTCATCAAGCTTGACAAAGTCGAAATGTAACTTAGGCACATCGGCGTCGTCATCACATTCTTCAATAACGGTATCTCTATCAAATTGAAGTTCATACTGATGCTTCAAGTTAGAGTATTGAGGTTTTGCCATCTGCATGGCACACTTGCTCACGTAATAAACCTTATTCTCCTTCAACAAGTCATAGTACTTCTCTGCCACAGTGTTGAAAGCAGTGGCACGGATCTCTCCGGTTTCATCGAGAAAGTTCACGTTGAAAAGCTTACCTTCACCCCTTGAATTAGACCAGGTTCTCAAGTCTCCCTTGTAGGAAACACGTGCTTTAATAGTCCAGTTGTTTTGGTAAGGGGAAAGCTGATCAACGGAATACAAATTGGCAGGCTTTGACGTCTTGTGGGATTGAGACTGTGCCTGGGCACCTGTAATAGTGGTAGATTTCTGGGCAGGTGCAGGAGGCGGTGAAGGTGAATGAGACGAGAACTTCGAATCGGAACCGTTTTCAACGTTTTTGCCCTCACCTTCCTCGGCCATACGCTTCTTACGTTTCTCCAGAAAGAAGTTTTCACTTGGATGTGTCTTGAAGTAGCCATCGACGTTTTCGAATTGGATTTGAGGTTTGACACCTTGAGCGAGAACCTCCGCACTATCAACCACCAGAAAGTTCTTACCTGCCTGAGTAGGTGTGATCTCATACTGGGTAATTTTCAAGACGCAAAATCTCTTGAAATTCTCAATAACAGGCTGCTTTCCACTTGGTTTGAACACTCCATTGATCATGTATTTACCATCGTTGAGCATCAAACGTAGTCTTTCTCCCTTAGGCTCACTGATTGTTTTTGATTGATGTGCCTGCAAGATGAGTTCCGAAGGAGGATTACCCTCCTTGAGGATTTTCATCAGAATTCCAGGTTTAAGCGAATCCATGGTATTATTTGTAGTTGTAGGAAGAATACCAGAGAAGTGGGCAATTCACACTAACAAGGAAGAGACGCGTTTTGTGAAGGACGGCGAGGAAAAAAACTACTAGAAGAAATTGAGAAGAAAAATTTACGCGTACGCGTTCAAGTCGATCGACTTGATTCGACCCATACGAGATGCAGCTACCATGGATTTACGTCAGATCAACAGGTCATCGTACCACATGGAGACGGACTGTCTAGTCACTTTTTTGTCATGGAGTCATCCACGTCATCATCAATTATCAACTATTGTCATCATCCATTATCATCCATCATCATCCATCATCATCCATCATCATCCATACTCAGCCACATACTCAGCCATGTTACACGTCAACTAAAGTCCTTTCAGCAATCCGATTGCCCTATTGGCTTACGAGGCTTACATATGCCACCCTTATGCAGAACGGGTCCAATAACCACAATCAATCTGCACGCAACTTGGTTACGATAACCGAGTTTGTTTGGACTCAGCCTCTATTAAACTTCCTTATCGGGAAGTCACATACACCGACAAACAATCACTGACGTCGGACAATTTCACCAGGGAACGAGGCGCAATGAACGAAGAAAAAAAATTAATGTAGCTGCCACCGGGGATAGCAAAAGAACTAGTAGCAACCACCAGGGGGGGGGACCTGCGGCATTTGAAGGCTGAGAAATTGATAGAACTCCATAGAGATCTCATAATAATGCTACCGGGAATACTACCAGGGATAGCCAACAAAAACAGACAGGGCCCAGTAGGAACTAGCAAGGGTTCGAGCCGCGGCCTTAGCAGCAGGAATTTACGAGGCGCTTTGCTCTACGCCTATCGACACCTTATTGATTTAGTGACTCGTTTAATCCTGTTGCATCTGGGCGAGACTGAGCGGCTAACAGATAAGAAGGAGATTGAGGCTACATATATATCATCAGCGAAATACGCTTTGTTGCTATCTTATACATCTTCGTATTTCATTTATTCTTTACGATATGTCGCCAACCCTGCATTCTTCTACGCTTCGTTCGCTTCGTTCGCATGGTTCACAATTGTTGCATACAATGAATTCGAGCGCGGGGAATCAGTTCAAACTTGATCCTGCTGACTTGGAATCCATCTATGATCCAAAGTCTTTGAGAACTCTCATTAATCTGGGTGGAATCGATGCTATCATAAAGCAGTTGAGTACCAGTTCAACCTCCGGACTCGCAGCTGGCAACACAGCCGATTTCAACAACAGAAGAGCACGATATGGCTCTAATACTCTACCCCATAAGGCCCCTAAGTCTTTTCTCAGACTTTGTTGGGAGCAGATGCACGATAGGGTTTTAATTATTCTTTCAGTGGCCGCCGTGGTCTCTCTTGCGTTAGGCTTGTATGAGACTTTTGGCCAGCCTCCTGTTTATGATGCTGAGGGCCACCCGGAACCCAAAGTGGAATGGGTCGAAGGTGTAGCTATCATTGTTGCCATTCTAATTGTCGTTCTTGTTAGTGCTGTCAACGATTACAACAAGGAACGTCAATTTGTCAAGCTTAATGCTAAAAAGGAGGATCGTCAGATCGTTGTCTATCGTTCGAGCGAAAAGCATTTCATTTCTATCAACGATTTACTTGTCGGCGATTTAATTAATGTGGAAACGGGTGATGTCGTTCCTGCAGATGCCATTCTAGTATCAGGTAAATGCGATTGCGATGAAAGCTCACTTACTGGTGAGACAGGAACCATCAATAAGTGTCCTGCCGATAAGGCTATCGAGAAATTCCGGTCCTTAGACTACGGACCGGAAGTGGACATCGGTGATCGACTGGTTGACGACAAGCCTAAGGTTCTAGATCCTATTCTAATATCTGGCTCAAGGCTTCTTAGTGGCCAAGGCCGTGCTTTAGTTACAGCAGTGGGAGTTCATTCGATGCACGGTAAAATCATGATGTCTTTACGCCACGAGAGTGAGGATACGCCTTTACAGAAGAGGTTGGGCAATTTGGCGAATGGTATTTCCAAATATGGTTTCATGGTTGCTGTTATTCTTTTCATTGTGCTTTTTGTTAAGTTTTTGGCCAAACTTGACGGCGAGTACAAGGATATTACACCTGCGGAGAAAGGCTCCAAGTTTTTGAATATTGTCATTACTGCTATTACGATTGTTGTTGTCGCTATTCCCGAAGGTTTACCTCTTGCAGTTACTTTGGCATTGGCATTTGCTACCACAAGAATGACCAAAGACGGCAATTTGGTGCGTGTCTTGAAGAGTTGTGAGACCATGGGTAGTGCCACTGCAGTTTGTTCTGACAAGACAGGTACGTTGACAGAAAATAAGATGAAAGTTGTCAGAGGTTTTATCGGTGATACAGAATTTGATGATATCAACCAAAAAGATAGTGTAGTTACCTCAGAAAAGGCTGTCTCCATGGTTTCACCAGAGTTAGCACATTCTGTCTCTGAAAATATCTTACTAAACGGTACTGCATTCGAAGGGGACACCAAGGAAGAACCATTTTTGGGATCGAAGACTGAATGTGCTTTGCTTCTTCTGGCCAAAAATGCTTTTGGAGCGATGAATCAGCCATTACAAGAGATTAGAGACGACAATGAAGGTCGGATAGTTCAAATAATACCGTTTGAATCTACCAGAAAATGGGGAGGATTGGTTTTGAAGACCGAAAAAGGGTTTCGTTTTTACATCAAAGGAGCATCAGAGATGGTGTTTTCACGCTGTCAGTGTAGGACTCTCAGTGATGGAAAAGTCGAAACCATTGACTCTCCTACCCAGGAGATGATCTACTCGAATATAACTCTTATGGCCAAAGATGCTTTGAGAACTTTATCAATAGCCCATAAGGATTTCGATGGCTTGGACAAGTGGCCTCCAGACGACATGAAGAAAGATGCTGAGTCAAATGAGGCAGATCCTATGAAGATATTTGGAAAAATAGCCGATATGAACCCTTTTAACGAGAAAGAATCATTTCTTCCGCCTCCAGGAACAGGTGTACCAAGCATCGTTATCAATGATCATCAGTCTGAATCCTCTTATTCTTCTTCTAGACTCACACTTGATTCCATAGTTGGAATACAAGATCCTCTTCGCCCTGGTGTTCGCCATGCCATCGAGCAATGCAAACACGCGGGCGTCACAGTGCGTATGGTTACGGGCGATAATATTCTTACTGCCAAGGCCATTTCTCGGAACTGTGGAATTTTATCAGAGGAGGATGTAGACGAGCCATATAGTTGCATGGAAGGACCTCAGTTTAGAAAGCTTACTGATCTCGAGAGGATGAAAATTGTTCCTAAGATGCACGTTTTGGCCCGGTCTAGCCCCGAAGATAAGCGTGTTCTCGTGGAGACACTTAGGAGGCTCGGCGAAGTTGTGGCTGTTACGGGTGACGGTACAAACGATGCTCCTGCTTTGAAGCTCGCTGACGTTGGATTTTCTATGGGTATATCTGGTACAGAGGTGGCCAGAGAGGCTTCTGATATCATTCTTATGACAGATGACTTTGGATCAATTGTCAATGCTATCAAGTGGGGAAGAACTGTGTCTACTTCCATTAGAAAGTTTGTCCAGTTCCAATTGACAGTGAATATCACTGCTTGTGTTCTTACATTTGTGTCTGCTGTTGCTTCCTCTGATGGTAGTTCTGTTCTTACAGCTGTCCAATTGCTTTGGGTCAACCTTATTATGGATACGTTAGCTGCGTTAGCTTTGGCTACAGATAAACCAGATGAAGACGTTTTGAACAGGAAGCCTATGGGTAGAAACGCTCCGCTAATTACCACTTCAATGTGGAAAATGATCATTGGTCAATCGATGATGCAGCTCGTGGTGACCATGATTATTCATTTCGATGGAGATAATATATTCTTTTCACAGACTCCTTCTTCGCATCAGAAGAAGCAGATCGACACTCTTACTTTCAACACATTTGTTTGGTTACAAGTGTTCAAATTAATTGTCACTCGTAAACTCGATGAGGGTGATGGCCTTACGAGGGTCAAAGATCGCATTAGCCGTGCCAATTTGGACTTCTTTCAACACTTGTTCCGTAATGCATACTTCATCGCTATCGAGCTCATAATTTCTGGCTTTCAGGTGTTGATTGTATTTGTTGGAGGTGCAGCCTTTTCTGTGGGTGGACAGACTGGTCCTATGTGGGCCACAGCGCTTATATGTGGTTTAATTTCATTCCCAGTTGGCTTGATCATCAGAATAACGCCTGATATTTGGGTTGAAAAAGTCTTTCCAACTAAGGCGTTCAAAAAGTTCCTTGACTATGCTGAATTTGGTCCTGTTAGACGTCTATTTCATAGAAAAAAGAGGGTTTCGGATGAGGAGGCTGATCCCGAATCGACCCCGATCTTGGATTCTTCTAATGTGAAGGCCCAATTTTTGAGCGTTCCTATAGAGGCCGCTAAGATCGAACATCATAAGCATTCGCTGTTTCTAAGTCGAACTCGATCGTTATCCTCTTCGAGCAACATATCTTCGACGACGAATTCGGATACTTTGGTAAGATCATCAGTTTCTTCATTTGGAACAGAATGAATAAAGATCTGCCACTACATCTACTTAGATAAAAATAATGAAAAATTACTACCGCTTAGTCGTATATACTTAGGTATCTTTCCTTTTCCGTCCTCAAGAACTGGACAAATTGCACGTACTGTGAATAAAATCTGTTCATACTTTTGAAAAACGGCTCTAGATCGATCATTCCATCTATTATAGAAACAAAGTCCTTCTTCGGACTCTTATTCTCCTCTGGATCAGATTGAACTTTCTTTCTCTCAGAGGATATCTGTCCGAGGATCAATTCTTTGAGGAGAGAGATGGCCGACCCAAACGAATCAGCATCAAAATGCAGATCAGCAGCGTTTTCATCGGCTTTAGAGTTAACCGAACTCTCATTGGCTACTGTAGTAGGTGCAAGTTCCAATAACGAGGAGTCACCAGCTTCCTCTGAAATACTAGATGCCACTAGCGACCGTATTGTATCGAAAACTTCTATAACTTGGTTGATTCGGCTTTTCACCTTCATCATTCGCTGAAGATCTTGCACTGAAGCCTCAGCTTTCTTGAATCGATTATCTTCAGCGAATTTCAGCACCTTACCATTAGTCTCGGCCAAATCTCTCACTGTAGAGTTCAATGCACTAGAAAGGTTACTAACATAATATTCAAGACGGGTAATTCCAACTAAAGAATCGTCATTGTCATGGGTCTGTCCTGAGATTTCATCTTTGGCTGAACGAGTTTCAGATCTATACGATATAATAGATGAAGAGTTCTTCAAATCGCTCATCTTGGTCTCAAATTGTCGCGTAAGCTCATTCGTGTAATAGTCAAAGTGTGTGAGTAATGAGGAGCATCTACTTTGAAGCACATGTAACGATCTGGCATTAGCAAACTCGATAGACTTGTTTCTTAGAGTAGGCTTGGATAGAGTGAGGGAAGAGGAGAAAAGCGCATCTAAGTAATCATGTGGCAGGAAATCGTCATCAAAGAACATTGAAAGAACATCATTCTCGCTTACGGAATTGGACATGATACGAGCAACCGAGGAGCTAATGTACTATGAGTAGGGAGACCGTGAAACCCATCAATGTCTTAGACTAAATTGTAATTGGTGTATGGATGCAACACCCCCCACATTTACATAACTGTCTTTTAAGACGAGGAACAAAGACACTAAGGATTCTGAGGTAGCTCTTTACTACCTTTCGGCAATGTTTCATCGGATTGATATACAACCCGATTTTATTACAGTAGTGAATGATGTGCTCAACAACAAGGTGACAGAAGAATTGATCTGGGTTCGAATCGACTCTCAGTCGTACACTTTCAAGGTGAGTCAGGCAAAGAGAAGTGTGTATCCGTGTGTTACCGATCCTGAAGTTAGACTTACAGAGCTTTCTGCACATCAATTTTCTCTCAGAATCAAAGGAGGAGAGACGATTTTGTTGAGGGCTCCGAGATCCTATCTTTTGACCGAAAATCAAAGTAATGCTCACTTCAACTGCATGGACATTAAAGGTGAAGTTTTAGTGGTTGGAGAGGATACGGGCACAATCACTTGCTTCAAACATCGGCAATCTGACTTAAGATTGACTACAAAGCTGATGATTCCAGGCGCTCATTTGACAGAGGTTCTAAGAACTGCGATTTTTCCCAGTGGAAAGGTCGCTTTATCAATGGGACTCGACTATACGATAAAGATATGGTCATTGGACGATGGATCGAATCCAAGAACAATTAGGGGAGTTCAATTGAAAAGGTTGAGTGATGTGGTATTGATCGGATCGCACGGACGTAATTTTGTCAGCAGTAGTTTGGATGGAACTGCGTGCATCTGGGAGTGTGGGTCAGGCAAATGTATAGAGAAGTTTCAGAGGGTGAAGGACATGAACGATGGGGTGATGAGTTTAGCTGTGGAGGAGTTTGAACAGACCATGGATGAAGAGCCTAGAAATTCATTGTTTTTTGAATGCAGTGGGAAGAGATTGTATTGTGGACACAATTCTGGGGTGGTTTCTGTATGGGATTTAGGAACAAGAAGATTTATAGGAGAATTCAACTGCACCACGGATCAGAAATTTGGAGGAGTTTCGTCTTTGGCTATTGACGGCGGCGTTATAATGGTGGGATTCTCGAAAAGATCTGTGGTGAAGGGATACAGAGTGAGCTTTCTAGAAGGAGAAACGGTGAATGCAGTTTGCATCTGGACAGCTAATATTGGAGATCAAGAGGAAGAACAGGAAATTAAGAGAATCAAGAAAACGGCAGTTGATACGGTGATTTGCCTCAGCACTGATGATCTTGTAGCATTAAATTTGAATGATGGACAAATCACGGAGTACTTTGTGGGTTATGATAACGTTCTCAACGATATAACGGTAAAGGACAACCGGGTGTACGTATGTGGTAAGGAAGGACTACTTATGGAATATTAATGAGTTAATATACATTTGATTGTAAGTGATGAGAGACAGTAGACAGCAGATGGCAGACAACGAAAGCAAAAACAAGATCAAGTAGAAAATCATATAGAGAAAGAAAGAAAACGGAAAGCAGGCTAAAAACGAACGAAAGCCCCAAAAGGATAAATAAAAAAGTCTAGTTAAGCACCATTAGAGGCAACCTGAGTAAAGCTAGTTGCTCTTCTGGTTCATGTTTAAAGGAGGAAGCGAGATGTTGTTGATTGGAGGTAAAGGCATCTGACTCTGTTGAGAAGTACTTTGCTGCAACTGCTGGAAGTCGTAGCCATGGAGATAGCTCTGCTGCTGAGCCTGTTGAGCCTGCTGAGACAGCTGCTGTGACTGCTGTTGCGATGCATGCTGGGGCTGTTGCATGGATTGCTGCTGGTTATCCAACTGCATGTACATCTGCTGGAGACTCTGTGCTTGAGGAGACCCACCAGACTGGTTCTGAGACTGTGGTGTCTGCTGTTGCTGGTTGTATCTAGTCTGGGGTTGATTGAAGAGTCCCTGGTAACTTGATTGATCAGTTACCCCAAGAGTAGGAGACTTAGAGATATTTGCCGAGGTGGGAGAGTAATTGAGAGGTTGTTGCGATTGTTGCGATTGGGCTCTTCCATTACCACTGCTAGGATACATGTCTTCAGACTTGAAGGACTGAGGCCGAACTACTTGCTGTGGCTGTGGTTGTTGTTGAAGTTGCTGCTGCTGTTGCTGTTGTGGCTGTTGTTGTTGCTGTTGCTGTTGTTGCTGCTGAGGAAGAAGAACAACTTGCTGAAGACCCATAAGGCCCTGCTGATAGTAAACGGGAGTAGCAGTACCTTGAGCAGCAACAGAATGTTGAGGAGATCCCTGCGCAACACCCTGCTGAGGAGATTGAAGCCTCTGATACGACTGCTGGGCAGAAGAAGTAGGCTGAGACTGAGAAACTTGGCCCAAATCGGAGTAGAATTGACCATTAGATGCAAGCGTAAAGAAGGGCTGCTGATAACTGTAAGCGTTGGGCATTGCAGAACCAACAGAATTTGCAGATGCAATTGAACCAGCTGTGACCCCGTTAAAAGAACCATTCATGGCTCCAACAACACCAACAGATCCCAGAGTAGCAGCTGCTGTGGCAGCATGACGTTTGGCAAGCCTTCTATTCTTCAAAGCCTGCTTGGCAAGACAATGTGGACATTTCTTCTTACTGTTTCTCTTTGGAGTGTACTTATAATCGGGGTACTTCTCAGCGTGCCTGCTCTTCTCCTCTTCAGCAAGCTTCACCCAGTAGGCCTTTTCTTTAGGAGGAAGATTTCTCCATCTACGCCCCAATTCTTTCGACACCTCAGGATTGGTTCGAACCTTACCTCCTTCCTCAAGCAGCTCTTGGTGGTGCTTCTGCCTGAAAAGAATGAAGGCATTTCTAGGTCTAGGAATTCTATTAGGATCCTTCTTACGACAAGTACACTTCATGAGCAGCTTAGCGTTAAGGTCTGGATCATCCGTGAGTCCGCTAAGATCTTTGCTAAGCTTTCTTCTAGAACCAGATAGGCTGTCAAGTTGTTGTTGAAGCTGCAACTGTTGCAGCTGCTGTAACTGTTGCAACTGTTGAGATTGGGTCTGAGGCTGAGTCTGAGTCTGAGGCTGAGGCTGCTGAGACTGTTGAGGCTGTTGAGACAACTGCTGAGACAACTGTTGAGATAGCTGCTGAGATAACTGCTGAGACTGCTGAGCCTGCTGAGACTGATGAGACTGCTGGGACTGCTGAACCTGATTAGGTACACCCATTGTATGACCAGAAGTCACCCCCTGCTGAGCATATCCAGAGGATACAGGAATAGCGGCTATGTAAGGATACTGATTAGCCGCAGTAGCATTCAAATTCATCATCGTTTAATGACAATATACAGAGATAAAAAAGAGTGGTGAATAGAGACCGGAAATAACAATCGTTGGACAAATAATGAAACAAACGGAAACAAGAAGGGAAGAATACACACCACAAAGAAACTTTAAAAAGAAAGGAAGGCTAAATGGATCGATCAATGTTAATGAACAATGGACGGTAACCAAAATATTGTTTCCGAGACTTCCATTCATCATGAGAGTATAATATAATAGTAGGAGTGGAATGGATCCACCGTTTACCGGCCAAAGAAAAAAATTTTCAGATGAAATGCAGTTATTTCTTTTTATTTTACAGAAGTTCGAAGAAATGGAAATTACCGATGGGATAAAGCAGCCAATAGGTGGCCAGCAGGTGGAGAGCAGGTTGCCAGCGGTTGCCAGCGGATGGCTAGCTAACGGCCACGAGGAAGAAAGTTGTAGATTAACAGAGAGAAAACAAGGCGAAAATATGGGACAAAACAGACGGCATCTTTAGCATTTAAGAGAAACATCATAATATCCCTTTGTCGACAACTGTTTATCCATCATATTGTCTAAAAAAACGTTGGTTATTCATTGGCAATGCAGTGATCCCAAAGAAAATCCGGTTCTTGTGTTGGTGGACAAAGGAGATGGAACCATAACGCTTAGTTTTACGTCTTATTATTTTCCGATGCCGCATTGGGAAGCAATGAAAGGGGCATTGATCGAGGGAGGGGGCTGACCGAGAGGTTATCTGGGAGCCTGGGAGAGCCTGGGAGAGCCTGGGAGAGCCTGGGAGAGCCTGAATGAGCCTGAATGAGCCTGAATGAGCCTGAATGAGCCTGGAGGAGCCCGAGGGAGCTCTAGGGACTGCCCATTAGCCATTACCGTTGAAATTTATCCACTTATTTCATCACTTACTAGCCAATCATAATTGCTCAAAAGCAGACCTTAAACAGAACAAATGCCGGTATTGCCGGGCGGGGCATTACCATCTACTGTGTATTTATTCCCGATCGACCGACACTGGATAAATACAGTCGCGTCGATCGAAGAACGAGAATAAAAATGCCACTATTTACTTATTACACCACCAGAGGGAAGCACATACGACCTTAGCGTTACTGTCCTGCTCGAGTTGTCGGCGTGTTTGTAAACAGTACACACATTTTTACATTATTTACTATGCTGGGGTAATATTTAGGCACATGTCTGGTCCTTTGGAAGATTTCGTAGATCCTTAGGCATGCTTCACTACTAACTTGATACTAATGAATGCCGACGTTTGTCAGTCACCTAGTACGTAAATATCTGGTCGATACATTCCAAGCTCCTTTTTTGCTTGCTGAATGTATCTCCAGCATTCCATCATCCACTCCTGACACCACATACTATTATTTTATATTTCAACCGTGTCTCCTTCCTAATAAAGTAATGATCGGCACCCAAATTGTAACGGTTCTCGGTCGCCATGGTGCGTTCTAAAAAAAATATTTTTGCCATGTTTAGATTTCCAGTTTCGGCATTTGATGTCGCCGGATCAGGCATTTCCACTACAACTATATTTCCTAATCTGGAGCTCAACGCTTTTATGGTGGCTCTACTCGCTTCCATGAAAACAATAAGGCCATTCACCAAGTTCAATGGACCGTGTCTTCTCATCCAATTGCACCCAGAAATTCCAAATTAGACCCT